>NC_138768.1:93644493-93709493 GCF_965119305.1 Pelophylax lessonae
GCTACCATTTTATTTTGCAGGCCCTCTGCTTTCAGAAAAAAAAAAAGTAATTTTGTAGTAAAATTGAAAGATGTTAACTTGTGTATATAAAATTAAAACATTGCCCCAAGCCATAAATTAAAATACAAGTATAGTGTTTAAAAAAAAAAAAATTCTTATCTTATTGTAATCCTATCAAAGATAGAAAACATCCATATGTAATTTTGTAAAAACATAAAAAAAAAAAAAATAATATTTAACATGAAAAAATTGCCCAGGAGGATGAAAGTGGTTAAAGACTGCTTTGATATGTATGAAAAACAGATATTTTGCTTTTTCAGCCTTTGATAGTTTACACGGTATTTTTATTTATTATCTTATTTTAGCGAGGCAATTTACACAATTAAGTCGTTTTGTAGCAAAAATTAAAGGTTTTAACGAATGTGAAAATGTAAAACATTGCCCCAAACCATAAATTAAAATTCAAGTATGGTATTTAAAAAAAAAAAAAATCCTTATCTTATTATAATCCTATCATAGATAGAAAACATCAATACGTAATTTTGTGAAAAACCTTCTAATAAAAAAAATGTAAAGTGAAAAAATTGCCCAGGAGGATGGAATTGGTTAAAGACCATTTTAATAAACTCTGTAGTGGAATCCTCTTGTTCTGGTAAGGGTCCACTTTTCATGGTTGGTGATGGTTCACGCGGTGATTGCTAATGTGAATTGAACACTCCCTTCCTGCAAAGTGTCACTGCGGTGTTTTAAAGATCTAATTTGGACTTTATTAGGACTTTTTCACATATGCACATGTGTTTATATCATATTTTATATCTGCCACGTTTCACTTTATTTGAGTCACTTTTGTTTAATATCACATTTTAGCGTTGTAATTTACACAATTAAGTAATTTTGTAGCAAAAATTTAAAATTTAAACGTGTGTGAAAAATGTAAAAATTGCCCCAAGCCAAAAATTTAAAGACAAGTATGTTGTTAAAAAAAAAAGAAATCCTTATCTTTTTGTAATCCTATCAAAGATAGAAGACATCAGTATGTAATTTTGTAAAAACCTTCTAAAAAAAAAAACAATTTAAATTGAAAAAATTGCCCAGAAGGATGGAAGTGGTTAAAGACCATTTTAATATGTATGAAAAACAGATATTTTGCTTTTTCAGCCATTGATAGTTTACATAGTTTATTTTTGTTTAAGTAGACCTTTACTCCCATTTACTTCTCTAATGATTTTTTACTTCTCCCTTTCTTTTGTGAAGTTACAATATTTTTTTGTGGGGTAATACCCTTTTTAAGGGGAGCACAGCCCACACCTTTGCCTTTCTTGCCTAGGTGAAAATGACATCACCCCCCCCCCCCCCCCACCCCACACCTGAAGCCTCCCGATACACCCACGTTAGGCTTCATAGGAGGCTTTTTGGCACTTAGAACACATTGTGCATGCAAAGTGGAGTGTTATCTGCAAAAAAAAAAATTCAGCTGCTGACCTGCTGTTCAGTAAAGGTGATCAGGTCGACTCTACAGCTACCCAATCACTTTTACAGTAATGCGAAGGATTGCCCCCACCTGCTGATCCCTGGGGGGGGGGGGGGGTTCCTGGACACTCCCATTCCTCTGGAAAGCCTAGAACCATAGTAAACAGGCCATACAGGGAGAGGAAAAAGGAGACTGAGGAACATGCATTTCCCAATCTCTTCTGTGACTACTGAATCAGGAGGCAACAAATCTTTTGTCTGATGCTCTGAGTACTGTAGCCAGAGAAGGAGCTAATCAAGCGCAATCTGTGCTTTATTAGCTGCAGTGGAGGGCAGGGAAAACAATGGGGTATAATAAATAGGCCCCCATCTTCATAAACAGGATCTGTCATCTTCCCATGCTGTCAAATATGGGGCTTGTTAGCCTCCTTGTAATAACAAATGAAAAAAAATATATATATATTAAAGTTAAAATTGTAATAAAATAAATAAAACAACTTTAAAAAAATGAAAAGCACTACCATCACCCTTGCACATACGTGTAAATACAAATGTGTGCCTAGGTGTCAGGTCACCTGCGGGAGCAAGTAATGAGGAGCGCACTGTGAAGGTTGGGGACCCAACAGCTGAGGGTTGATGGCTCTGAGAAGCAGCTACACAGGGTCGCAGCCATGGTCCTGGAAAGGGAGCTAGAGCATAGGATACCCCAGGGCGTTGAGTCTAAGAGCCAGCAGGTTTTCACTAGAGCCTCTGATGGTGAGGATGGACTTGGCTGCAGCTTACTCCAGGCCCCCCAGGGTCTTCCAGCTCATGCTCATGGCTGGCTCTGGTGGATGGAGTGGAAGCAGCAGTCCGGGGCAACAAGGGATAGCCAGGAGAACAAGCCAAAGGTCGGGGCAACAAGCAGACAGGGATGGTGAGAAGAAAGAGCCGAAGATCGGGCAACAAGCAGACAGGGATGGTCAGAAGAATGAGCCAAAGGTCAGGGCAACAAGCAGGGATGGCCAGAAGAATGAGCCAAAGGTCGGGGAAACAAGCAGACAGGGATGGCCAGAAGAATGAGCCAAAGGTCGGGGCAACAAGCAGACAGGGATGGCCAGAAGAATGAGCCAAAGGTCAGGGCAACAAGCAGACAGGGATGGCCAGAAGAATGAGCCAAAGGTCGGGGCAACAAGAAGATAGGGATGGCCAGAAGAATGAGCCAAAGGTCGGGGCAACAAGCAGATAGGGATGGTCAGAAGAATGAGCCAAATGTTGGGGCAACAAGCAGACAGGGATGGTCAGAAGAACGAGCCAAAGTTGGTACACAGGAATCAGATATATAGCACACGGCAAGTATCACCCAGGGAAGCCTTCACCCAATTGTTCTGGCAAGGCTTGCTTGCAGTGTGTGGGTTAAAATAGTGTTTCCTGTTAGAGGCTGGGGTGGAGCCATGCTGAGAGAAGAATACTTAAACACACAGGTGTGAAAGCACGGTCCATAAAGCTGATACACAGACCAGAGAGGTAAGCAGACAGTCAGGGCATGAACCATTACTGCAGATTCATGGCATTAGGTCCAGCATGTGTATGTAAACAGTGACTGCACCACACGTATCAGGCATTGTCTCAAACATCAGAGTGAGAACAATAATTCAATAATTCTAGGGCCATAATTCATGGGTAACTCTAAACTGATAGCCTGCAAAGGCTATTAAAGTGTCACCTATAAAAAAAATTTAGGTACTGAAGCTTTTCGCCATTTCATGGGCAATTTTGATTCTTGACATGTTTGGTATCTATTTGTTCAATGCAACCCCATCTTTTATATTTTATCAAAAATTAGGTATTATGTGTATGTACTAAAACTAATTTTAGTGTATTTTTACCTGAAAATATGTTTTTATCGTGCAACATAAAAAATTGCAACTGCCGCCATTTCATTCTCCAGTGCCTCTGCTTTCAAAATAGATACTATTTGGGGGTTCTAAGTACCGTTCTAGCAATATATGGTTATTTTAACAACATGCCTATCAAAAATAAAAAAATACTATTAATTACTCATGACTAGTTATTTTTCTTTTTCTGTTTTTTTTTTTTTTTTTTAGGATATCTCTATATTTTGGTACTAATGGTGTTACATTCATTATAAGTGACTTATATCTTGAGAGTAGTGATGTCATTACTTTTTGTGAGCCAGTGCACCCTTGTGTCATGTGATGGGGAAAATGTTCTGCGATGGAATATGTGTGGATATATGACACATATATGTCTTTACATATTCCAGCCTAGACTCATTACAGCTTAATTCTAGACTAGAAGCGAAATGCACAGTTGAAATAAATATGGGAACTGCCAGAGGATTTGTAATTTTGTTCCGTTTTATAATCTACGCACCCCTGCCACACCATATAGCCAGGTCTTGAACATCCAATACAAAAATAGCTCATCTTAACCAAGAAAACATCCCAATCTTATTGGATAATGGTGGAGCAGCAATTAATTGATTACATAATCCCTCTGCTCATTCTGCTATCAGTAGCTGTCAGTTTGTTCCTTGTCAAGCATGCAGCACACCTGTATGGGAAGTACAGAAGGCCAGGGTGCTTACAATAGCTGAGTTTAAAAATACATTCATTGATTAAAAGTGAACTCCAAGCAAGCAGCTAAATATGCATATAAAAACCATATATGGATACTCTTTTACTAGCCAAAGGATTTGAATTTCTGTCCATCCAGTTCTGAATTTTATACAGCTCTGCCACACAGCATAGCCCTGTCTGACAGGTAGAAGACTTGATCTTTGCTGCAGTTAAATAACACTAACAAGACCAACCTCTATGGTAAAGTTCAATTAGGGTGAAAGGTTTCAGAGGGTGGTGGTCTATAGCAAGGATACATGCTAAGCAGAAGGAGCAGGGAGAGCCAGCACCTGATGGATCAGTAGGATCTGAGGAGCAGTTTATTGGAACTGTGATGCATTTTTTTCATGGGGTCTCTGCTAACAAGGCTTGTTCCTCCTCAAGCCCGTGACTGGACAATGAAAAAAGGAGCAGCAGACTGAGGCGCTCAACTCTGTCTATCTGCATGCTCTTTGTTAGCATGTGAGCACTGCAAGACAACTATAAGTTACAACATATCTGCACTAGTATATTTAAAGTCTCTATAGTACATACAGCATGCAACTAAGAGTAAAATAAAAATCATCCACTATGATTGTATAATAAAGTTGCAGCACTAGAAGTGAGTTGTCCCTTTTCCCATCCCAGTCCTGGGAGGTGTTGGAGGGTGGATCTAGATCCTAGATTTCCTTTTCAAGTGTGTAAGTTATCAGTACAGTCAGCCCCTGATGAAGTCCATTAGGACGAAACACGTTGGATGGAACTTTGTGTACTGATGTTACACACTGTTGACTTGGATTGAGCGATAGAATTTTTCATGCAATTTGAATTCCGCTGGCTACTACACTATTGGAGTACCTATTTTTATATGAACAGACCAATGGGGAGACTATTTGTGAGTGGATCCCTTCCCATTCTCCAGGGACCATTATTGGCATACTGACCTCTATAAATGCTTTGAGGCCTGTGATCTGGTGAGTGTGCAATCAAAATATTCCTGGGGCTGTTTATCACAAATAGATTGTACATTATTGGTACAACTGGATCGCATGCAACACTTGCATTTTGTGACCTCTTACACTATTTCAGTGTTGACATTGAATAGATGGTAAGGTAGGTTTACCTCCCAGGATTTAAACTGAAAAAGGGAGGTCTCCCTGATCCCTTCTAGTGCTGTAACTTTGTTATGCTGCATCACAACTGATTGGCTATCTATCTATCTATCTATCTATCTATCTATCTATCTATCTATCTATCTATCTATCTATCTATCTATCTATCTATCTATCTATCTATCTATCTATCTATCTATCTATCTATCTATCTATCTATCTATCTATCTATCTATCTATCTATCTATCTATCTATCTATCTATCTATCTATCTATCTATCTATCTATCTATCTATCTATCTATCTATCTATCTATCTGTCTACATACTTTATATAAGTGTAGCATACCCCATGTAGGAACTGCAGATGGACTCCTGCACAGCCAGGCACACCAAATCTTCACATTCACACAAAGTTTTTGTGGTTTATTAACCACTTGCCGACCGGCCGCCGTGTCAATCAGCAAGTCCGGCGGACCGGATGTCTGCGGACCACCCGCGATCATCCCCAGGAGAGAACGAGGCAGATCACCGTTCTGCAAGGGGACAAGATAGAGATCTTGTTTTCCTGCCCAATCAGTGCAACCTCCCCCACAGTTAGTAAGCACCCCCCAGGGACACACTTAACCCTTTGATCGCCCCTGATGTTAACCCCTTCCCAGCCAGTCATTAGTGCAGTGACAGTGCATTTTTTTTTAGCACTGATCGCTGTATTTGTGTCACTGGTCCCCAAAAAGTGTCAAAAGTGTCAGTTAGATGTCCGATTTGTCTGCCACAATGTCACAGTCCCACTAAAAATTGCTGATCTCCGCCATTACTCATAAAAAAAAAAATTCCATAAAAATTTTGCTTTGTTTGTAGACGCCATAACTTTTGCACAAGCCAGTCACTATGCACTATTTGGGATTTTTTTTACTAAAAATATGTGGCAGAATACATATTGGCCTAAATTGATGTAAAAAAAAAAAATCTATTGGCTGTGTTTTATAGCAGAAAGTAAAAAACATTTTTTTTTTTCAAAGTTGTCGATTTTTTTGTTTATAGTGCAAAAAATAAAAACTGCAGAGGTGATCAAATACCACAGTTGTATTTGGGCACAGAGTCGCACGACCACCCAATTGTCAATTTAAGTCAATTTAAGTAATGCAGTGTCATATCGCTAAAAATGGCCAGGTCATTAAGGGGGTAAAACCTTTTAGTTAGGAAGTGGTTAAGGGGTTAACAACTTTGATGGGGATAGAGAGTTTATGGGATGCCCACTTGACAGTAACAACAACTTCAGGGACAACTTCCTATAGATTGACTCCTCTTCAGCTTTCCTTCTGTACACACTTCTGCTGATCCACTCCTGATGGAACTGACTGGCTCCTTTTCAGCTCAACAACAACCCCTTACAAGCAGGAACTCACAGTCCCTTAAAACAGCACATGTGGAGTAAAACAGGGTATAACCTTTGCTTCTGTTTTCCATGTGGCCATCTTCAGGCAATGCCAGACCACCTGGCTGCAGCTGCCTCTTCCTCCAGCCCTCCTGGCTGTCTCTCTACACCAGTCTGCCCAACTGATTCTTCACCAGCCCACCCGGCTGACTCTTTGAAGATCTCCTAGGGAGGGAAAAGGTAGAAGACTTAAGCCCACTGCTGTCTTCAAGGGAGACATATGGCAGCCTACTCCCTTAGTTGTCAGTGTTGAATTACTTACTCGTTACTCTTCTTGCTCCCGTGTCTTCAGGAAAGCCTCCTCCCTTGGGTGTTTGGTATGATCCTTCCAGCACCGAGCCCCAGCCCAAGGCAGGTCACCCACCAGACTAGGGGGTACCCCTCAGGGCCACCGACAGCCTCCTCAACACTGTATCTCCATCTTCCCCCTTACTTCCCCTGCTGGCATGGCCCATATCTATTTATGAGGTTATCTCAGTCCCCTGCCAGCCCACTACTGGGGATTGGCTGAGGCCTCATAAATATGCATGACAGCTTCTCCTAACCCCCGCCCTCTAATTATAGAAGGTTCTCCAACCTTCCAGACATCAGGGGAAGGCATCACAGAACTGCCAAGATGAGTCATCCAGCCCTGAACTCCAATAACCTTGACCCAATTATAGACTAATTTACAGCATGAGTCAGGATATGGTTTATCTGCTCTACTTCTAGCACACACTAGGTTGCTAAATAAGCTATATAGATTTTAACACAGACATTTCTCCTCTATTTTCTTGTGCTGCTTCTCCCTACCAATCTGAACCCTGCTTTTCATGTGACAGCAAAATGAATGCAACAAAACAATATACTTATTCTCCAAAAAAAATCTTACACATTCACTACCTAACAGCCCTGTTATACAATTTGTGAAATTGTTTCTTACTGTGTTTTTTTCTGCCTACTTGAAACATCCTTCCTGAGCTCCTGAACCTCTCCTCCCCCCCCCCCCCCCTCAATTCTATCCGTGTAGAATAATCAGTGCATGTGTACTGCTCTGTGCACAACCTTAAATCCCAAAATCCCATAGTCTATCTCAGCAGTGAGCAAGCAATGGTGGCTACATGAGTTCTGCTGTTTTGCATGTACCCCATGGGGGGAGTTACATATTCACTCCACCCACCTGGTATTGGGAAACAGATTTCTCAATGGCCAATAAACAAAATGAACATACAATTTCATATCTCAGCAGTCTGCTCTTACTTGGCATACACTATTTTTCCCCAGTAATGTAAAAATAATCCATCTTTTAAAAGATATGCTACTTTTAAACACTGTCACATGCTGAGTGCAAGGTTATGTGTAGTATGTGGAACAGCATGAGCAGGGCTAAACTATTTAGAGCCCTAGAAAAGCCACTTGCACCTCCCTCCCACCCCCCCCCCCCCCCACCCCAAAAAAAAGGTGGCAAATGCAGCCTATGCACGGATGCTTTCTGTCCTCCTTGCCAGTGTTAGCTCCATGTGAAGTTGCGCACAGCACGGCTTGCACAGCACCTCATTCGCTGGATACCTCAGCTCCATCTCCAGCTAACATCATACAATCCTGCAGCATTATATGGAACATCAGTGCAGTGTGTGAGGAACAGGGCAGCCATCAGAAATTTTGGGGGCCCTTACACAGCTTTAGGCCTGGTCCCCCCGGGCCTGACCCCCTTACATCAGAGTTTACCCCTTTTATTAGGGTCCCCAAAGTTTCCCCATTACATCAGGGTCCCCAGAGTCCCCCCTCCTTTCATCAGTGTCCCCAGAGTTATCCCGCCTTACATCGGGGTCCTAAGAGTTCCCTCTCCCTGTAGCCCCCCTTACATCAGGTTCCCCAGAGCCCCCTCCTTAAATCAGGGACCCCAGAGTTCCCCCTTACATCAGAGTCCCCCTTTCATTAGGATCTCCAAGCCCCCCTTACATTAAGGTCCCCAGAGCCCCTTTTACATTAAAGTCCTCAGAGCCCCCATACATCAGGGTCCCTAAAGCTACCTTACATCAGGGTCCCTAAAGCCCCCTTACATCATGGTCCCTAGAGCACATTCCTTTTCAATAGGGTCCCCACAGTTAGAAGGGAATAGCAGAGTGGGGTAAGGAGAGGGGAGAGGTTTAAGAGAATAGTTGGGTAGTGGAGAGGGAGGAGGGAGTATTGTGAATATCTGAGCTTACTTTAGGATCCCCTTCTTTTTCATTGCAGCATTCGGCTACAAGACAGATGGAAGCTGGAAGGCTTGGCACTGGGACTGGATAGGTTTGGAGGAAGAACTTCCTCCTCTGAATGCCGGGACCTGAGGGAGGGACGAGCACATGATCGGTTGCTAGGACATCAACAGTCCTATAAACCAAACCCCAGCGCTGAGAACACTGGGTTGCAGTGGTGGTGGATGCTGTCAGCCGCTGTACATTCAGGGACAGCTCTGATTGATGCACAGCCTTCACTGTTGTTGAGCAGCGTAACTGTGGCAGCAGAGATGCTGACTGAGTATTTGGGCAAGATGCTCTGGGGGGTTTGGAACCAGCAACAACTGATATTCATAGTAGACCCTGGTGTCCAGTGTGGCCCGGGCCTCCTACATGTGTATGGACTGTCCATCCCTGATGGCATTCACAGTGGGGAACATTGGTGGACTGTGTGGGGAAGCCAGCAGGGAGTTAGGAAGCAGAATTTGGAAACCAGAGGCCGTGGCTAAACCCTAGGCAGCTGCCTAGTTCGCCTAGTGGCAGCACCAGCTCTCGGCACGATTAGGAAAGAGCCAGACATTTCCAATGCAAATGACTGACTGATTACACGGGTGTCTTTCTTTACCAGACCTCACCTACTATAGTTATGGCCAGTTTATAAACAAAAATAAATCTTAACACCTGTGCGCTATACACCTAATTTGTGCAATTTACTCCTCAGTAGCTGCTCACACACATCATTCGAACATTACATAAGGTCAATTTGTAAAATAGTGCAACACTACTTCTAATGAATACAGTACAAAGCATGAAATATTATATAAAAAAAAGCTTGTGTGAAAAAGTTATCACCCTAAAGTTGAAATGTAGGTAAATACCTGACAGGTGTTTCAATCCCTCTCCACTCCATCCAAAACTAAAAAAAAAAAAAAAAAAAAGTTTTGCCTTTAGTCATACTTTAACCATTTCCCGACCACACGCAGCCTATTTACTGCGGCCGGGTGGCTTGGGCAGGTAAAAGGAGGTAGACCTGGGAGCTAGGGGGGGGCGAGCGCGCACCACTGGCGGCATGCTCCTGGCCGGCGCATGTGTCAGGCAGCTCCAATTGCCGCCTGACACCCGCGATCGTTCCCCGCTGAGAGAGAAGGACAGACAGCTGTTGTAAATAGTGTTGAGCGAACACGGACTGTATTATTCGTGTTCGTACCGAATAATTGGATTTTTTGTACCCGAACACGGACACGGACACTTTACTGTATGTTCGGGTAAAAATCCGTGTTCGGTCGTTTTATTTCCGGGTTTTGCATGCTTTGGCGCTCTTTTCATGGCGGGCTTTCAACAGCCAATCAACAATCGTTTAACTGGTGTGCCTTAAGCCATCCCAGCCATGCCTGCAAATGTCTCAGTAGCTGTGATTGGCCGTCTGAAGCATGTGACCAAGTCTTTATAAGTTTGAGGCAGCCGCAGCGGCGTCATTATGCTGCTTAGATTCAGGGACAGAGCACACATCAACGTGCTGGCTGCTGATTAGGGAAAGATAGGCAGGAAAAAACCATTTGTGTCCGGATAGAATTGAGGGACAGGTCGGAGTGTTTAGGCAGGGCGAGTTGTAGGCATTTTAGGGATAGAGTCTGCTGAATTATAGGGTCAGTGTCTTCTACAAACTACAATCGATATTGCTGTGTGGGGGGTGGGGTCTGCACTCAATCCTGATCTACGATCTCTTCTCAATCCTGTTAGGGACAGAGTCTGCTGAATTTTAGGGAAACTGTGTTCTACAAACTACAATCGATATTGCTGTGTGGTGTGGGATTGGAGATAGGCAGGTGTCAGTGATCCACATCCATTTTTCTGTGTGTGAGCTGCAGTGAACACAATCTTTTTGGGCTGCAGTGAACACAATCTTTTTGGGCTGCAGTGAACACAATCTTTTTGGGCTGCAGTGAACACAATCTTTTTGGGCTGCAGTGAACACAATCTTTTTGGGCTGCAGTGAACACAATCTTTTTGGGGTGCAGTGAACAAAATCTTTTTGGGGTGCAGTGAACACAATCCTTTTTGGTGTGCAGTGAACACAATCTTTGTGGGGTGCAGTGAACAAAATCCTTTGTGGGGTGCAGTGAACACAATCTTTTTGGGGTGCAGTGAACAAAATCCTTTTTGGGGTGCAGTGAACAACATCCTTTTTGGGGTGCAGTGAACACAATCTTTTTGGGGTGCAGTGAACAAAATCCTTTGTGGGGTGCAGTGAACACAATCTTTTTGGGGTGCAGTGAACACAATCTTTTTGGGGTGGAGTGAACAACATCCTTTTTGGGGTGCAGTGAACAAAATCCTTTTTGGGGTGCAGTGAACAAAATCATTTTTGGGGTGCAGTGAACACAATCTTTTTGGGGTGCAGTGAACACAATCTTTGTGGGGTGCAGTGAACACAATCTTTTTGGGGTGGAGTGAACAACATCCTTTTTGGGGTGCAGTGAACAACATCCTTTTTGGGGTGCAGTGAACACAATCTTTTTGGGGTGCAGTGAACACAATCTTTGTGGGGTACAGTGAACAGAATCTTTGTGGGGTGCAGTGAACACAATCTTTGGGGGGTACAGTGAACACAATCTTTGTGAGGTGCAGTGAACACAATCTTTGTGGGGTGCAGTGAACACAATCATTGTGGGGTGCAGTGAACTCAATCTTTGTGGGGTACAGTGAACACAATCTCATACTTCTGAAGGTTTGAGGGTGCTGCCTGTTCCATACTCCCCCTACTCCTCATCTAGCCTTTTAGGGGTACAAACAATAGTAATTGGGGCCTAGTGTGGTTGTGTACGTGTGATATACATACACTTTTTTGGGATCATATTTTCTATTCCGCTATTTAATCAAAAACCTTTGGGGATCAGTTAAATTGGGGGATAGTCTGTGTTGGTACGTGTGAGAGAGATCCACCTTTCCAAGTTGTTGGGGTTCATCTCATACTTCTGAAGGTTTGAGGGTGCTGCCTGTTCCATACTCCCCCTACTCCTAGCCTTTTAGGGGTACAAACAATAGTAATTGGGGCCTAGTGTGGTTGTGTACGTGTGATATACATACACTTTTTTGGGATCATATTTTCTATTCCGCTATTTAATCAAAAACCTTTGGGGATCAGTTAAATTGGGGGATAGTCTGTGTTGGTACGTGTGAGAGAGATCCACCTTTCCAAGTTGTTGGGGTTCATCTCATACTTCTGAAGGTTTGAGGGTGCTGCCTGTTCCATACTCCCCCTACTCCTAGCCTTTTAGGGGTACAAACAATAGTAATTGGGGCCTAGTGTGGTTGTGTACGTGTGATATACATACACTTTTTTGGGATCATATTTTCTATTCCGCTATTTAATCAAAAACCTTTGGGGATCAGTTAAATTGGGGGATAGTCTGTGTTGGTACGTGTGAGAGAGATCCACCTTTCCAAGTTGTTGGGGTTCATCTCATACTTCTGAAGGTTTGAGGGTGCTGCCTGTTCCATACTCCCCCTACTCCTAGCCTTTTAGGGGTACAAACAATAGTAATTGGGGCCTAGTGTGGTTGTGTACGTGTGATATACATACACTTTTTTGGGATCATATTTTCTATTCCGCTATTTAATCAAAAACCTTTGGGGATCAGTTAAATTGGGGGATAGTCTGTGTTGGTACGTGTGAGAGAGATCCACCTTTCCAAGTTGTTGGGGTTCATCTCATACTTCTGAAGGTTTGAGGGTGCTGCCTGTTCCATACTCCCCCTACTCCTAGCCTTTTAGGGGTACAAACAATAGTAATTGGGGCCTAGTGTGGTTGTGTACGTGTGATATACATACACTTTTTTGGGATCATATTTTCTATTCCGCTATTTAATCAAAAACCTCTGGGGATCAGTTAAATTGGGGGATAGTCTGTGTTGGTACGTGTGAGAGAGATCCACCTTTCCAAGTTGTTGGGGTTCATCTCATACTTCTGAAGGTTTGAGGGTGCTGCCTGTTCCATACTCCCCCTACTCCTAGCCTTTTAGGGGTACAAACAATAGTAATTGGGGCCTAGTGTGGTTGTGTACGTGTGATATACATACACTTTTTTGGGATCATATTTTCTATTCCGCTATTTAATCAAAAACCTTTGGGGATCAGTTAAATTGGGGGATAGTCTGTGTTGGTACGTGTGAGAGAGATCCACCTTTCCAAGTTGTTGGGGTTCATCTCATACTTCTGAAGGTTTGAGGGTGCTGCCTGTTCCATACTCCCCCTACTCCTCATCTAGCCTTTTAGGGGTACAAACAATAGTAATTGGGGCCTAGTGTGGTTGTGTACGTGCGAGATACATACACTTTTTTTGATCATATTTCCTATTCCGCTATTCAATAAAAACCTTTGAGGATCAATTGAATTGCGGGATAGTCTGTGTCGGTACGTGTGAGAGAGATCCACCTTTCCAAGTTGTTGGGGTTCATCTCATACTTCTGAAGGTTTGAGGGTGCTGCCTGTTCCATACTCCCCCTACTCCTCATCTAGCCTTTTAGGGGTACAAACAATAGTAATTGGGGCCTAGTGTGGTTGTGTACGTGTGATATACATACACTTTTTTTGGATCATATTTTCTATTCCGCTATTTAATCAAAAACCTTTGGGGATCAGTTAAATTGGGGGATAGTCTGTGTTGGTACGTGTGAGAGAGATCCACCTTTCCAAGTTGTTGGGGTTCATCTCATACTTCTGAAGGTTTGAGGGTGCTGCCTGTTCCATACTCCCCCTACTCCTCATCTAGCCTTTTAGGGGTACAAACAATAGTAATTGGGGCCTAGTGTGGTTGTGTACGTGCGAGATACATACACTTTTTTTGATCATATTTCCTATTCCGCTATTCAATAAAAACCTTTGAGGATCAATTGAATTGCGGGATAGTCTGTGTCGGTACGTGTGAGAGAGATCCACCTTTCCAAGTTGTTGGGGTTCATCTCATACTTCTGAAGGTTTGAGGGTGCTGCCTGTTCCATACCCCCCCTACTCCTCATCTAGCCTTTTAGGGGTACAAACAATAGTAATTGGGGCCTAGTGTGGTTGTGTACGTGCGAGATACATACACTTTTTTTGATCATATTTCCTATTCCGCTATTCAATAAAAACCTTTGAGGATCAATTGAATTGCGGGATAGTCTGTGTCGGTACGTGTGAGAGAGATCCACCTTTCCAAGTTGTTGGGGTTCATCTCATACTTCTGAAGGTTTGAGGGTGCTGCCTGTTCCATACCCCCCCTACTCCTCATCTAGCCTTTTAGGGGTACAAACAATAGTAATTGGGGCCTAGTGTGGTTGTGTACGTGCGAGATACATACACTTTTTTTGATCATATTTCCTATTCCGCTATTCAATAAAAACCTTTGAGGATCAATTGAATTGCGGGATAGTCTGTGTCGGTACGTGTGAGAGAGATCCACCTTTCCAAGTTGTTGGGGTTCATCTCATACTTCTGAAGGTTTGAGGGTGCTGCCTGTTCCATACTCCCCCTACTCCTCATCTAGCCTTTTAGGGGTACAAACAATAGTAATTGGGGCCTAGTGTGGTTGTGTACGTGTGATATACATACACTTTTTTTGGATCATATTTTCTATTCCGCTATTTAATCAAAAACCTTTGGGGATCAGTTAAATTGGGGGATAGTCTGTGTTGGTACGTGTGAGAGAGATCCACCTTTCCAAGTTGTTGGGGTTCATCTCATACTTCTGAAGGTTTGAGGGTGCTGCCTGTTCCATACTCCCCCTACTCCTAGCCTTTTAGGGGTACAAACAATAGTAATTGGGGCCTAGTGTGGTTGTGTACGTGTGATATACATACACTTTTTTTGGATCATATTTTCTATTCCGCTATTTAATCAAAAACCTTTGGGGATCAGTTAAATTGGGGGATAGTCTGTGTTGGTACGTGTGAGAGAGATCCACCTTTCCAAGTTGTTGGGGTTCATCTCATACTTCTGAAGGTTTGAGGGTGCTGCCTGTTCCATACTCCCCCTACTCCTAGCCTTTTAGGGGTACAAACAATAGTAATTGGGGCCTAGTGTGGTTGTGTACGTGTGATATACATACACTTTTTTGGGATCATATTTTCTATTCCGCTATTTAATCAAAAACCTTTGGGGATCAGTTAAATTGGGGGATAGTCTGTGTTGGTACGTGTGAGAGAGATCCACCTTTCCAAGTTGTTGGGGTTCATCTCATACTTCTGAAGGTTTGAGGGTGCTGCCTGTTCCATACTCCCCCTACTCCTAGCCTTTTAGGGGTACAAACAATAGTAATTGGGGCCTAGTGTGGTTGTGTACGTGTGATATACATACACTTTTTTTGGATCATATTTTCTATTCCGCTATTTAATCAAAAACCTTTGGGGATCAGTTAAATTGGGGGATAGTCTGTGTTGGTACGTGTGAGAGAGATCCACCTTTCCAAGTTGTTGGGGTTCATCTCATACTTCTGAAGGTTTGAGGGTGCTGCCTGTTCCATACTCCCCCTACTCCTAGCCTTTTAGGGGTACAAACAATAGTAATTGGGGCCTAGTGTGGTTGTGTACGTGTGATATACATACACTTTTTTGGGATCATATTTTCTATTCCGCTATTTAATCAAAAACCTTTGGGGATCAGTTAAATTGGGGGATAGTCTGTGTTGGTACGTGTGAGAGAGATCCACCTTTCCAAGTTGTTGGGGTTCATCTCATACTTCTGAAGGTTTGAGGGTGCTGCCTGTTCCATACTCCCCCTACTCCTAGCCTTTTAGGGGTACAAACAATAGTAATTGGGGCCTAGTGTGGTTGTGTACGTGTGATATACATACACTTTTTTGGGATCATATTTTCTATTCCGCTATTTAATCAAAAACCTCTGGGGATCAGTTAAATTGGGGGATAGTCTGTGTTGGTACGTGTGAGAGAGATCCACCTTTCCAAGTTGTTGGGGTTCATCTCATACTTCTGAAGGTTTGAGGGTGCTGCCTGTTCCATACTCCCCCTACTCCTAGCCTTTTAGGGGTACAAACAATAGTAATTGGGGCCTAGTGTGGTTGTGTACGTGTGATATACATACACTTTTTTGGGATCATATTTTCTATTCCGCTATTTAATCAAAAACCTTTGGGGATCAGTTAAATTGGGGGATAGTCTGTGTTGGTACGTGTGAGAGAGATCCACCTTTCCAAGTTGTTGGGGTTCATCTCATACTTCTGAAGGTTTGAGGGTGCTGCCTGTTCCATACTCCCCCTACTCCTCATCTAGCCTTTTAGGGGTACAAACAATAGTAATTGGGGCCTAGTGTGGTTGTGTACGTGCGAGATACATACACTTTTTTTGATCATATTTCCTATTCCGCTATTCAATAAAAACCTTTGAGGATCAATTGAATTGCGGGATAGTCTGTGTCGGTACGTGTGAGAGAGATCCACCTTTCCAAGTTGTTGGGGTTCATCTCATACTTCTGAAGGTTTGAGGGTGCTGCCTGTTCCATACTCCCCCTACTCCTCATCTAGCCTTTTAGGGGTACAAACAATAGTAATTGGGGCCTAGTGTGGTTGTGTACGTGTGATATACATACACTTTTTTTGGATCATATTTTCTATTCCGCTATTTAATCAAAAACCTTTGGGGATCAGTTAAATTGGGGGATAGTCTGTGTTGGTACGTGTGAGAGAGATCCACCTTTCCAAGTTGTTGGGGTTCATCTCATACTTCTGAAGGTTTGAGGGTGCTGCCTGTTCCATACTCCCCCTACTCCTCATCTAGCCTTTTAGGGGTACAAACAATAGTAATTGGGGCCTAGTGTGGTTGTGTACGTGCGAGATACATACACTTTTTTTGATCATATTTCCTATTCCGCTATTCAATAAAAACCTTTGAGGATCAATTGAATTGCGGGATAGTCTGTGTCGGTACGTGTGAGAGAGATCCACCTTTCCAAGTTGTTGGGGTTCATCTCATACTTCTGAAGGTTTGAGGGTGCTGCCTGTTCCATACCCCCCCTACTCCTCATCTAGCCTTTTAGGGGTACAAACAATAGTAATTGGGGCCTAGTGTGGTTGTGTACGTGCGAGATACATACACTTTTTTTGATCATATTTCCTATTCCGCTATTCAATAAAAACCTTTGAGGATCAATTGAATTGCGGGATAGTCTGTGTCGGTACGTGTGAGAGAGATCCACCTTTCCAAGTTGTTGGGGTTCATCTCATACTTCTGAAGGTTTGAGGGTGCTGCCTGTTCCATACCCCCCCTACTCCTCATCTAGCCTTTTAGGGGTACAAACAATAGTAATTGGGGCCTAGTGTGGTTGTGTACGTGCGAGATACATACACTTTTTTTGATCATATTTCCTATTCCGCTATTCAATAAAAACCTTTGAGGATCAATTGAATTGCGGGATAGTCTGTGTCGGTACGTGTGAGAGAGATCCACCTTTCCAAGTTGTTGGGGTTCATCTCATACTTCTGAAGGTTTGAGGGTGCTGCCTGTTCCATACTCCCCCTACTCCTCATCTAGCCTTTTAGGGGTACAAACAATAGTAATTGGGGCCTAGTGTGGTTGTGTACGTGTGATATACATACACTTTTTTTGATCATATTTCCTATTCCGCTATTCAATAAAAACCTTTGAGGATCAATTGAATTGCGGGATAGTCTGTGTCGGTACGTGTGAGAGAGATCCACCTTTCCAAGTTGTTGGGGTTCATCTCATACTTCTGAAGGTTTGAGGGTGCTGCCTGTTCCATACCCCCCCTACTCCTCATCTAGCCTTTTAGGGGTACAAACAATAGTAATTGGGGCCTAGTGTGGTTGTGTACGTGCGAGATACATACACTTTTTTTGATCATATTTCCTATTCCGCTATTCAATAAAAACCTTTGAGGATCAATTGAATTGCGGGATAGTCTGTGTCGGTACGTGGGAGAGAGATCCACCTTTCCAAGTTGTTGGGGTTCATCTCATACTTCTGAAGGTTTGAGGGTGCTGCCTGTTCCATACCCCCCCTACTCCTCATCTAGCCTTTTAGGGGTACAAACAATAGTAATTGGGGCCTAGTGTGGTTGTGTACGTGCGAGATACATACACTTTTTTTGATCATATTTCCTATTCCGCTATTCAATAAAAACCTTTGAGGATCAATTGAATTGCGGGATAGTCTGTGTCGGTACGTGTGAGAGAGATCCACCTTTCCAAGTTGTTGGGGTTCATCTCATACTTCTGAAGGTTTGAGGGTGCTGCCTGTTCCATACCCCCCCTACTCCTCATCTAGCCTTTTAGGGGTACAAACAATAGTAATTGGGGCCTAGTGTGGTTGTGTACGTGCGAGATACATACACTTTTTTTGATCATATTTCCTATTCCGCTATTCAATAAAAACCTTTGAGGATCAATTGAATTGCGGGATAGTCTGTGTCGGTACGTGTGAGAGAGATCCACCTTTCCAAGTTGTTGGGGTTCATCTCATACTTCTGAAGGTTTGAGGGTGCTGCCTGTTCCATACTCCCCCTACTCCTCATCTAGCCTTTTAGGGGTACAAACAATAGTAATTGGGGCCTAGTGTGGTTGTGTACGTGTGATATACATACACTTTTTTTGATCATATTTCCTATTCCGCTATTCAATAAAAACCTTTGAGGATCAATTGAATTGCGGGATAGTCTGTGTCGGTACGTGTGAGAGAGATCCACCTTTCCAAGTTGTTGGGGTTCATCTCATACTTCTGAAGGTTTGAGGGTGCTGCCTGTTCCATACCCCCCCTACTCCTCATCTAGCCTTTTAGGGGTACAAACAATAGTAATTGGGGCCTAGTGTGGTTGTGTACGTGCGAGATACATACACTTTTTTTGATCATATTTCCTATTCCGCTATTCAATAAAAACCTTTGAGGATCAATTGAATTGCGGGATAGTCTGTGTCGGTACGTGTGAGAGAGATCCACCTTTCCAAGTTGTTGGGGTTCATCTCATACTTCTGAAGGTTTGAGGGTGCTGCCTGTTCCATACCCCCCCTACTCCTCATCTAGCCTTTTAGGGGTACAAACAATAGTAATTGGGGCCTAGTGTGGTTGTGTACGTGCGAGATACATACACTTTTTTTGATCATATTTCCTATTCCGCTATTCAATAAAAACCTTTGAGGATCAATTGAATTGCGGGATAGTCTGTGTCGGTACGTGTGAGAGAGATCCACCTTTCCAAGTTGTTGGGGTTCATCTCATACTTCTGAAGGTTTGAGGGTGCTGCCTGTTCCATACTCCCCCTACTCCTCATCTAGCCTTTTAGGGGTACAAACAATAGTAATTGGGGCCTAGTGTGGTTGTGTACGTGTGATATACATACACTTTTTTTGGATCATATTTTCTATTCCGCTATTCAATAAAAACCTTTCTAGGGCAAGATCTTAAATTACAGAAATATGAGGAGACCGTCAAATAAGGGCCGTGGCCTGGGTCGTGGTGCTGCTGGTAGAGCTCCTGTTGCCATGGCCTGTGTGCCAGCTACACGCACAAGTGAAACACCTTCCTCAAGTGTGAGTAGGCGACAGAACCTGCATCAGTATTTGGTAGGGCATCAAACGCCCCTAGAAGTGATGAGGCCAGAACAAGTTGAGGCGATAGTAGATTGGTTTGCTGCTGACAGTGCCTCCAGTTCCTTCACATTGTCTCCCACCCAGTCTACTGCAGAAAGGTCAGAGTTGGCACCTGCAGCCAATGTCCAACCGTCTTTCACCTCACCCCCTTGCAAATCAGGCCAGCAGTCTGAGCCCCAAGCCATACAGCAGTCTCTTATTCTTTTTGAGGACTCTGTCAGCAGGGTTTCCCAGGGCCATCCACCTAGCCCTGCCCCAGAAGTGGAAGAGATTGAGTGCAGCGATGCCCAACCACTTATTTCTCAAGATGAGTACATGCAAGGATCATCGCAGCACGTCTCCGATGATGACGAAACGCAGGTGCCAACTGCTGCGGCGTTCAGCATTGTGGAGACCGACAAGGAGGGCAGGGGTGAAGACTGGGTGGAAGATGATGTGGAGGACGATGAGGTCCTCGACCCCACATGGAATGAACGTCATGCAGGTGACCTGAGTAGTTTGGAGGAAGAGGCGGTGGTCGCACAGAGCCACCAGCACAGCAGAAGAGGGAGCAGGGTGCAGAAGCGGAGCGGCCGTGCCCTAGACACTACGCCCGCTACTGCCCAACGCAGCAAGGGAACGAGCGCACCAAAGTCAGCTCAAAGGAGTTCTCTAGCGTGGAAGTTCTTTAGAAAATGTGCTGATGACAGGACACGAGTGGTTTGCACCCTGTGCAATCAGAGCTTGAAGCGAGGCATGAACCTTCTCAACCTGAGCACAACCTGCATGATCAGGCATCTAAGTGCAAAGCACGAGCTGCAGTGGAGTACACACCTTCAAAACCAAGAAACGTCTCTGGCTCATCCTGCTTCCTCTTCTGCTGCAGTCTCGGCCGCTCCAGCCACATCTGTAGTGATACCGGCACCTGCCACCCCGCAAACAGACGATCTGTCAGCAACACCACCACCTGGGTCACCAACAACCATCTCCACAATGTCCCGTGGAAGCGTTCAGCTTTCCATCTCCCAAACACTTGAGAGGAAGAGGAAGTACCCCCCTACCCACCCGCGATCCCTGGCCCTGAATGCCAGCATTTCAAAATTATTGGCCTTTGAAATGCTGTCATTCCGTCTGGTGGAGACGCACAGTTTTAAAAACCTTATGTCGGTGGCTGTCCCACAGTACGTCGTGCCCAGCCGCCACTACTTTTCCAGGCAAGCCATCCCTTCCCTGCACAACCAAGTGGGGGAAAATATCAGGTGTGCACTGCGCAACGCCATCTGTGCCAAGGTCCACCTAACTACGGATACGTGGACCAGTAAGCACGGTCAGGGGCGTTATATCTCCCTAACGGCACACTGGGTAAATGCAGTGGCGGATGGGCCTGAGGCGGATAGCAATTTGGCGCATGTCCTTCCACCACCGAGGATTGCAGGGCGCTTCAGTTTGCCTCCTGTTCGTAACTCCTCCTACTCCGCTTCCTCATCCTCTACCGCCTCCTCATCCGGACAGCGTAACACCTTCACCACCAACTTCAGCACGGCCAGGGGTAAACGACAGCAGGCAGTTTTACAACTTGCCTGTTTGGGGGACAAACCACACACCGCGCAGGAGTTGTGGAGGAGCATGGAACAGCAGACAAATGAGTGGTTGCTGCCAGCGAGCCTCAAGCCCGGCCTGGTGGTGTGTGATAACGGGCGAAATCTCATAGCAGCTCTGGGCCTAGCCGGTTTGACGCACATCCCTTGCCTGGCGCATGTGCTGAATTTGGTGGTGCAGAGGTTCCTTAAAAACTACCCCGATATGTCAGAGCTGCTGCAGAAAGTGCGGGCCGTTTGTGCGCACTTTCGGCGTTCTCACCCTGCTGCTGCTCGCCTGGCAGCGCTGCAGCGTAACTTCGGCCTTCCCGCTCACCGCCTCATATGTGACGTGCCCACAAGGTGGAACTCCACCTTGCACATGCTGGAAAGACTGTGCGAGCAGCAGCAGGCCATAGTGGAGTTTCAGCTGCAGCACGCACGCGTGAGTCGCTCTGCGGAACAGCACCACTTCACCACCAATAACTGGGCCTCCATGCGAGACCTGTGTGCCTTGTTGCGCTGTTTTGAGTACTCCACCAACATGGCCAGTGGCAATGACGCCGTTCTCAGCTTAACTATCCCACTTCTATGCCTCCTTGAAAAAACAATTCGGGCGATGATGGAAGAGGATGTGGCACAGGATGAGGAGGAGGAGGAGGATGAAGAGGTAACATTTCCAAGGCTTTCAGGGCAGTCATTCGCAAGGGGCTCCGAGGGTGGGTTCCTGCACACGCAAACGCCAGGGACGCAATTGTCCAGCAGGGGCACAGTTCTGGAGGATGAGGAGGATGAGGAGGAGGAGGAGCTGGAGGAGGAGATGGAACCATGTTCACAGCAGGGTGGCACCCAGGCCAGCTCATGGCCATCACTGGTGCGTGGCTGGGGGGATACAGAGGACACGGACGATACACCTCCCACAGAGGACAGCCTTTCGTCGCCTCTGGGCAGCCTGGCACACATGAGCGATTACATGCTGCAGTGTCTCCACAACGACCGCCGAGTTGCCCACATTCTAACTTGTGCTGATTACTGGGTGGCCACGCTGCTGGATCCCCGTTACAAGGACAACGTACCGTCCTTAATTCACTCACTGGAGCGCGATCGCAAGATGCGCGAGTACAAGCGCACGCTGGTAGACGCCATGCTGCTGGCATTCCCATCTGACAGCGGGGCCACAGTGGAAGCACAAGGCAGAGGAGGAGGAGGAGGAGGTCGCCAACGCAACCAGGGCACCGCCAGCACCTCAGAAGGCAGGGTTAGCATGGCCGAAATGTGGAAAAGCTTTGTCAGCACGCCACAACAAACAGCAGCACCAGCAGCTCAGATGGAACGTCTTAGCAGGAGGCAGCATTTTACCAACATGGTGGAGCAGTATGTGTGCACACGCCTACATGTAGTGAATGAGGGGTCTGCCCCCTTCAACTTCTGGGTCTCCAAATTGGGCACATGGCCTGAGCTTGCCCTTTACGCCTTGGAGGTGCTGGCGTGCCCTGCAGCCAGTGTATTATCTGAACGGGTATTTAGCACGGCTGGGGGCGTTATAACAGACAAGCGCAGCCGCCTGTCCAGAGACAATGTGGACAAGCTCACGTTCATTAAAATGAACCAGGCATGGATCCCACGGGACTTTTCCGTACCTTATGCAGAATAGCAATGGATACCGACCTTACCCACCCATTGTTCCATTTTTGCTCTTTCTCACTCTTTTGGGGTGTACCCTCATTTAAAATTTTTGAAAAGAAGCAGTGTTGGCTACCTCGTCCTCCTCCTCAGGGCCAGATTAATGTAGGGGCTATTGGAGCTGCAGCTCCAGGCCCCTACCTTTTATATAGGCCCCGGGTTGGCCATATTCACTGTTACCGCTCTTCTGTCACTTGTAAACACAGAAGTCTGGCTTCTATGCTCGCTTCCCCAGGCAGCACCCTCAGAACCTCCCCACACAGCGTGAAGGCCGGACAAGGAGGGACAGTTGGCGATGCATGGATGTGTTTATGGGCTTCAGAGACAGCATCCCATGTTGAATTAGGCATGCATGGCTGCACCCTTCCTCCTCTGGGTGCATGGCAAGGCACGGCCCTTAAGGCCCTTCAAAATCCTCAGCACCAAGCCCATGATGCTGTTAATCCGGCCCTGGTCCTCCTCCACCGCCGCTTCCACCTACACCGCCCATAGGTGTGCGCAGCCTATTGCATTAAGGTGTGCACCCCAAAGTTGAAATACACATGCATGTGTTTGCCAGCAGGGAGAGTAATGTATCGGGGCCATGTACCTGTAGGCAAGGAGAAATAGAGCAGAGCAGGTCCCAGGGAGATCTTTCCCATCTCCTCACTGGCAATGCTATGTGCCCTAGGTGATTAGGGTGTGCCCAGGCACACCCAGCACACCCTGTGCGCACGCCTATGTCACCGCCACATCCACCACCACCTCAACCTCCCTCCTACTCCATATGGGCCTCGTCCTTCAGAGATGAAGAAGAACATTGTTTTATTTTTCTGTTTTTTTTTTGTTGTTTTAAGTTATTTCCCTATCCACATTTGTTTGCAGAGCACTTGCCATGCTCTTAATTACGTTTTGCTGCCATTTGCAGCACTCTAGCCCTTTCCTTTGGTGTTTTAGAGCCATTTTAGTGCCTGAAAGTTCGGGTCCCCATTGACTTCAATGGGGTTCGGTGTCCGGGAAAAGTTCGGTAAAAGTCCGGGACACGGACCCGGACTTTTTTTTAAAGTTCGGCCGAACCCGTCGAACACGGACATCTAGGTGTTCGCTCAACCCTAGTTGTAAACACAGCTGACCGTTCTTCTCCCTGGAATGATCATAGAGCCCCTGTGATCCTTCTATATAGGATCACATGTCTCTATGGTCATCTCAGAAGCCACACCCCCACAGTTAGAATCACTCCCCTAGGGTCACATTTGACCCCTTGATTACCTATACTGTTAACCCCTTCCCCACCAGTGTCATTATTACAGTAACAGTGCATATTTTTAGCACTGATTACTGTAGTAATGTCACTGGTACCCCCAAAAGTGTCAAAAATGTCAGTCATGGGTCCGATTTGTCTGCTGCAATGTCGCAGTCCCGCTAAAAATCGCAGATCGCCGCCATTACAAGTAAAAAAAAAAAAAAAAGCAATAAAATGTGACATAAATCTTTCCCGCAGTTAATAGATGCGATAACTTTGTGCAAACCAATCAAAATACGCTTATTGCGATTTTTATTTTTCCAAAAATACGTAGCAGAAAATAAATTGGCCTAAAATGTTAAAAAATTTTGATTTTTACATTTTTTTTTTGGGGGGGGGGGGGATGTTCTATAGCAGAAAGTAAAAAATGTTGTCTTTTTTTCAAAATTGTTCACATTTTTTTGTTTATAACGCAAAAAAGAAAAATATCACAGGTGATCAAATACCACCAAAAGAAAGCTCTATTTGTGGGAAAAAAAGGCCGTAAATTTCATTTGGGTACAGGTTTGCATGACCGTGCAATTGACCGTTAAAGTAACGCAGTGCAGAATCGCAAAATAGGGCCTGGTCATTAAGGGGGGAAATTTTCCGGTCTAGAAGTGGTTAATGAAATGTCATTTGTGATATTTCAATAAAATTCCAACAAAAAAAGAAAAATGAAAACTGTCCGATGAGTCAGGATTGCTGCTTCAGTACTTTGTCCTCCCAGTGCACAACAGCAGCTGAACGTTCTTCGCGGCTGCTGGTGTGAATCATTCTTTAGCCAAGACATTGCTAGTTTAGATTTAAGACTTTTTAGAAGAAAAGGATATTGAGAAGCTACAAAGCTTTACCCAGCAGGTTAGCCAGGTGCAAAAGATGAATGCCAGGATGAAACCCATTCAGCTTTTAGTTCCGCAAGGACTCATTCAGACCATGATGCATACTAGCACATTATGACATTAACTTGCAGGGAGAATATATATAGTTTTTTTTTTTTTTTGCGATTTACTACGGCTTTAGCCTGCAATGTATGGGAAATACTTCTATGTCTGCTATGCTAAAGTGGCTAATCTCAATGAATGCCTCTGTGCCTGTGTGAGGTCAACAAAAGACCTTTCCTAATAGTACTGCATTATTTTCTCAAGATCTGTGAAATAGTTTACAATGATGAACCTTCTGATCTATCAGAATCCACCATATGCACCTGTGGCTAAATATTTTAGAAGTTAGCCATGCGATCCAATAACTGATCCACTCTGGTGACCCGATGAATCCTTCAAACTGCACCTTTTTCTTGTGAATCAGCTTTCACTGTGTAAAATGGTTTCAAAAGCTGAACTTTAGCAAGCTGTAAAATGTCCATAATATTGCAGTTCTGTGTAGCACCCTCCTAGGTAGGTGCTAGAGAGAAAGTATATTTTTGAGCCCGGTCTGTTTACCAGAAGGACTACAGGTAAATCTATATTGTTCTCTGCTTACCAGAGAGCAGAATCTGTTAGTGATATCTGCTCATTGTGCTCGGGTGCAACTCATTCTGTTTGCAGAGTATTTCACGCTGGTCCAATAGGGAGGCATATTGGACAGTGGGAGGAAACCTGACAAATGAATATACAGGCGTTTGATACAGACCTGGTGATTTGGCAGAGGAAAAGTGCATTGGTGCATGCTGGGATAATGTATAAAAGCCAAGAGAATATGTGCTCAGGGTCTTTTGGCTGGATAGATGAGTCCTGGAGGGAGGAGCGGCTGCCTTCTCCTTTGTAGAGGTACCATGCAGCCTCAGGTAGAGAGGCCTGGAGAGTTCTAGTGAGGAACTGAACCCAGAGGTCCAGTGAAGCTGACTGAAAGGGCAGACACTGGAGGATCTGATTCTGCAGTACAGTGAGTACAGATCTGTGTCAAGGGGCCTGACCTGAGGGGGCCATTCCTGCAGCTAGAAGAGTCAGTGGACGGGCGTCAGTAAAGGGAATGCTAGTGAGTGTCCCAAAGATAATGTAGGTTCACCAAGTCTATTGCTGGAGAGAAAAGAGCAAGAATATTTAATCCTTCCCATATATGTGGCAGTATGGATTAGGCAGTGCAGCTGCTTCCACAAACAACCTGGTGACGCCAAGTGAGAGTTGTCCTTATCCATTGTGAATAGTTACAGTTGAAGTATCCCACTATTCCCTTCTCCCATCCAAGTCCCAAAATAAACACTAAAAACCAATACCCCTGGACTTTTTTTTTTTGTGTGATGAGCCATCGGGAGTCAGGAGGGACATGTGAACTATTCTCTAAGTGACTGTGTGCTGGTAATCAGAGAAGGCCCAACAAGTCATCATTCAACAATCCCTACAGGGACAGTGCTACATCTGTATTTATTAAAGAAGTGTGGAAAAATAAAAAAAACAAACACATAGAGGCACTCACCTCCATGCTGCAGCACTGGTCTGATGATGCAGCTGTCCTCCACTAGTTCACATGACTGCTGATCACTCAGTTTTAGGTCAGCTCTGAGCAGAGAACAGTGACTGTCAGTGACTGCTCTGCCCCTCCAGCGCTCACTGGCGTTCTGGACAAGATAATGGCTGGCTCAGGCTCTCAGCATTGACATTATTGTTGGCATCCTTCCAGAGTCTGGAGCAGCTCTGTGAGAATTCTGGATCACAGGAGAGCACAAGTAGGTGCACTTCTGTGACCCACATAAGAAGTATGAGCAAAAGCTTTGGTAATTCTTCTCTTTTAACCATTTGACACCCACGCTATACCTGAAAGATGGCTACGGTGTGAGCTTAAAATGCCGGGAGGGCGTACAGAGACATCCTCCCGTTCTCTCCTTGGGACTTGCCTGATCACAGATCGGGTAAAGGGCCAATCACAGAGGGCCCTTTACCACGTGATCAGCTGTCAGCCAATGACAGCTGATCAGAGAAGCAAACAGACGCTGTCAGCGTTAAGAAAAAAAAGAAAGCTGTTAACCGGCTTCTGTTTGCAGAACATCAGTCCCACACAGTACAAATCAGTGCTGCTGATCAGTGCCCTCCGGTCCCGCTAATCAGTGCCTGTAGTGCTGCTAATCAGTGCCCACCAGTGCCATCCATCAGTGCCCATCATACTGCTAATCAGTCCCCACCAGTGCTACCTATCTGTGCCCATCAGCGCTGCCAATCAGTGCACATCAGTGCCTCATCATGAGTGTTACTTATCAGTGCTGCCTATCAGTGCTACCTAACAGGGCCTATCAGTGCCACCTATTAGTGCCCATCAGTGCTGCCTATCAGTGCCGCCTATTAGTGCCCATCAGTGCCACCTATCAGTGCCCATCAGCGCAGCCTCATTAGTGTCTCCTGATCAGTGCCCACCAGTGTCTCCTCATCAGTGCCCATCTGTGCTGCCTCACCAGTGCCCATCAGTGCAGCCTATAAGTGCCTATTAGTGCAGCCTATCAGTGCCCATCAGAGCCTCATCATCAGCGCACATCAGTGAAGGAGACGAATTAACCGTTTGCAAAATGTTATAACAAAATATGAAAAACATTTTTTTTTTACAATATTATAAAATTTAGCAAAAATTATAAAACTCAGTGGTGAATAAATATTAAATAATAAATGTTGTGAAAGCAAAAATGTCAAAGGGGTACAGTGTTGCATGATTGTGCAATTGTCATTCAAAGTGTGAGAATGCCGAAAGCTGAAAATTGGCCTGGGCAGTAAGGGGGTATAAAATTCCAATAAGCAAGTGGTTAATGCATCATTATTATTTTATTGTACGCATTATAAGTAATTGATTTTGTTCTGGTATCAACCTTTTGCAAACCCTGTACAGCAGACCTCAGAGTGAAAGAGGAAGCAACATCACAAGGAGTCAGTCAGTTCATGTGCTGACAAGAAGCGTGCTTGTAGTAGAGATGTGTAAGTACCTAAATGTTTCTTGGTATCAGCCTCTTGCAGTCCCTGTACAACAGAGCTTAGAGAGGAAGAGGGAGAAGCTGTACAAGAAGCCAGGCAAGTGCATTGCATTGCATACTGAAAACAGGGGAGAACAGAGTAACAGAGTGATGAGCTGAGCAATGTGCTGCTTCTCCTTTCACTGTCCAATAACAGGGTGGGAATGACACTTGGAAGCAAAAGTGAAATTACAGAGAGAGGCTGGGTTCCTGACCCTGTCAGGCTGGGAAATTCTGCAACAGAGCTGTGCAAATCCAAGCACGGACAGAAATACAAATCTGTTGGTAAACAGCCCTAATAAATGTATCTCTTCTGTGTATTTTGTTCTTTGTCTGGAATTCACTTTAAGCAGACCCTAACAATTAACATTAATTCAACTCAATTTGTGATACTTTTTTTTTTAGATAATTTTTATAAAATTTTTCACACAATACAAGACAAAACCAAACACAAAAAGAAAAAGGAAAACAAAACCATGTGAAATAGCATCAACAGTACATGATAGTAATTAGTGCATTAGTAAGGGGGAGCATATACATCAGCATACTAGTAGTGGTAGCATTGACCAGAGGCCACGGGATTTAGTATAATCAGAATTGCGTTAAAAATACCATCGTAAACCTCATGCTGTAAGTACAGAACCCAACAACCCCCATAGGATAAGAAGTGATGCTATCTCAAACAACCAAACAAATAAGAGGTGAATTCCGGTGAACTGTCTAGTAGCAATTAGCTATAGAAGACGACCCTACATGATGATACATGATGGGTACCAATCAATACCCCTCAGTCCGCTCGGACAGAGACAGTAAGCACACTGCTACACTATGTCGTTGAAAAAACTCCACCCATAATCCTGTTGGAGACCAAGTGAATAGGAGCCAGGCCCGGTACATCCAGCCATGGGCCCCAAATGCGATCAAATTTCAGTACATTCCCTCTGTGTTTATAGGTGAGATGTTCCCTATTAAGAAGAACTTTAACCTCCTCTATCCAGTCAGCACGAGAGGGTGCCAGGGTGGAAATCCATCGCCGTGCTATCAATTTTCTGGCTAGGAAAAGATCTCTGAGTACCGCAGTATGTACCGCAGGCGGGTAGAGCTCCTCATCCAGCCAACCCAGGAGACATAGTTTCGGTTCCACAGGCAAACTCAACTTCCAAATAGTATTAATAGATCGCATAACCGCATGCCAGTATCGGTGCAACTTCGGGCACCGCCAAAGCATGTGCAGTAAGGTGCCCGTGTGTGCCTGGCATCTGGGGCAGAGGGGAGAGTCCCTCCTCTGCCAGCTATGCAATCGTTGTGGAGTCCTGTACGTACGGTGCAGTATAAACAGTTGTGTGAGCTTTTGCGAAGAGGACAAGGACACTTTAGGTACATTATCTAGAATACCAGTCCATTCCTCCGAGGAGATGGGGCCTATATCTGCAGACCACGCATCCCTGCGCTTAAAAGACATAGCCTTTGAGATCTGTTCCATAAAAGATGTGTAAAGTGAGGAGATTTGCCCCTTTTTTTATCCTAGAGTTCACTAGATTAATAAGTATGACCGGATGATCGAGGCCCCAGGGAGAGACCTTTGACTGAGAGCCAAGGGCATGACGCAGCTGTAGATATTGGAAAAAAAGGGAGTTGGGCAGTCTGAACTCGGCACGAAGAGTTTGGAAATCTTTTAAATCACCCCCGGTACTGTGAGATATATTTCACTCCATAGCTGTCCCATCTCAATGAGCTCCGAAGCTTATCCAACTCGGGATAATTTACGTTATTTATAATGCGAGAGTACTTCGAGAATCCGCAATAAGCAAAATGACTCTTAGCCCGCTGCCAAACCTTATCAAGGAGCATGAGGGTGGGACAGCCAGGAGAGGTCCTCAGGGCGCCTGCTTCCAGGGATTCAACCAGAGCCCCACCTGCCAGGTGTGTCGCAAGGACATGCCTGACAGGATCAGAGTCATCATCCAGTAGCCAACCAGTAATGTGTTGCAGCTGGGATGAGAAAAAGTAGTAGTAGGGGTTCGGCACCGCCAAGCCACCACTCTCCTTGGCCTCCTGCAATGTCTCTAGACAAATTCTAGGGGACTGTTTCCTCCAAATAAGAGCACGGTAAACCGTGTTAAATTGTTTGAAGATATGAATGGGGATCCAAACTGGTGCGTTGTGTAACACATATAATAACTGCGGGCTCCAAATCATTTTGATCAGATTGCATCTGCCAACCACAGACAGAGGCAACCTGATCCAGCTGGCCAATTTATCTCTGAACTTGTGTAATAACGGGAGAATATAAAGTTTAATATATCGCCCCAGATCAGGATGGATAACCACTCCCAAATAGCGTAACTGGCCCACCACCAAGATCTGCGGCGCCTCAGGGGGTAATGCAACTTCAAGGGGGTCCAGCGGGAGCAAAACAGATTTGTCCCAATTGATCTGAAAGCCAGAGAAGGATCCGAATCTGCGAATCCGGTGCATCAAGGCGAGCAGGGAGCCCGAAGTGTCCCCCAAAAATAATAACGCATCATCCGCGTATAATGCAATTTTGTCCTCTCCCTCGCCCCTCCGAAAACCGACAATAGTCGGGTCGGCTCTAATAGCAGCCGCCAAGGGTTCCACAGCTAAGGCAAACAGCAGGGGCGACAGCGGACACCCCTGCCTAGTGCCCCTGTGCAACGAAAACGACGGGAAAGCGAACCGTTAATCCGCAGACAGGCTGTGGGCACCCCATATAGTAGCTTTATCCATCTGATAAAGGAGGGTCCGAGGCCAAAGTCCTCCAATTTGTAATACTTAATCTAACTCCTAACCTCCTTCTTAGGGATTAACCCTCCACATTGTGTAAAAAGGCTGTTTGATCCTGTCTTCTCTGATCCTCCCCTTCTTTTACTGTCTCCAGTCCATCTGCTGATAGAACAGAACCTTGGAGGCACTCTGCACATGCTCAGTTCTGTGTGTTTTGCTAGAGCGTTTGAGTTGTAGTTTGAGTTTGAGAGTTGTATTGCTAAAGCGGGTGAACACTTACCCTAAACACCTAACCCCTAATCTTCTAACCTCAACTCCAGCACTTTCTCTAATCCCCTAACCCCCAATCCTCTAATTTCAACTCCAACAGTTATCCTAATACCCTAACCCTCTAACCTGAACTCAAACACCTACCCTATGTCCAAACCACTAATCATTCAACCTCAACTCCAACCATCACACTAATCCCCTAACCCTTAATTCTCTAACCTCAACTCAGCATTTGCTCTAATCCCCTAATCCTCTATTATCAAATCCAAAATGTATCCTAATTCCCTAACCCTTAATCCTCTAACCTCAACTCCAGAATTTACCCTAACCCCTAAGGCCGGGTACACATGAACCGAGCTGGTTCTACAGAAATTGGAAAACATGCGGCCAATGTGTACAGCTGTCTTTCTAACAGGAACCTAATGACCGGCCTTTGTCTAAGGGACATGCAGGAAAAACAGAATCTGATCAGCGCTCACAGCCAATGTCTGCAAATACTGATCAGTGTGTTCTGGAGGGGGATGAGGGGGGCAGTCCCCATGTCAGAACACAAAGGAACAGCGGGGAGAATGCCAAACTAACAGTGTTAGTACAGCTATATGTCAGGTACTTTTTTTGTTCAGCCCGCTGGGTTGAACTATGAAAAAAAACTTTACGTGTGTGGCAGGATTAATCCTATAACCTCAACTCCAACACTTACCCTAATCCCATAACCCCTAATCCTATAACCTCAACTCCAGCATTTACCCTAATCCCATAACCCCTAATCCTATAACCTCAATTCCAGCATTTACCCTTATCCCATAACCCCCAACCCTATAACCTCAATTCCAACACTTACCCTAATCCCATAACCCCTAATCCTATAACCTCAACTCCAGCATTTACCCTAATCCCATAACCCCCAACCCTATAACCTCAAATCCAATATTTACCCTAATCCCATAACCCCTAACCCTATAACCCCAACTCCAATATTTACACTAATCCCATAACCCCTAACCCTATAACCTCAACTCCAATATTTACCCTAATCCCATAACCCCTAATCCTATAACCTCAACTCCAATATTCACCCTAATCCCATAAACCCTAATCCTATAACCTCAACTCCATTATTTACCCTGATCCCATAACCCCTAATCCTATAACCTCAACTCCAATATTTACCATAATCCCATAACCCCCAACCCTATAACCTCAACTCCAACACTTACCCTAATCCCATAACCCCTAATCCTATAACCTCAACTCCAGCATTTACCCTAATCCCATAACCCCCAACCCTATAACCTCAACTCCATTATTTACCCTAATCCCATAACCCCTAATCCTATAACCTCAACTCCAGCATTTACCCTAATCCCATAACCCCTAATCCTATAACCTCAATTCCAGCATTTACCCTTATCCCATAACCCCCAACCCTATAACCTCAATTCCAACACTTACCCTAATCCCATAACCCCTAATCCTATAACCTCAACTCCAGCATTTACCCTAATCCCATAACCCCCAACCCTATAACCTCAACTCCAATATTTACCTTAATCTCATAACCCCTAATCCTATAACCTCAACTCCAGCCTTTGCTCTAATCTCATAAAGAATTGTGACCCACCCACATGTGTAAAAAAGATGCTGCTCGCCCCAAATTATTATAGATCAAAGATTGCTCCCAAGGGCTTTCAGGTAGCAAAAAAGATCAAATTAACTCATTGAATTGGTATATAAAAAAGTATTTTTATTGCTTATGCATAACCTCTACATCAAATAGATGTCCTTTTTAAACTGGCAACTACCAATATATATGAGAATTCAGACTCAATGTTATTGCCCAGAAGAGCCCCAATGCATTTCAATTATGTGAATTCAAATCTTCCTCAGGGGGAGGAGGAAGATTTGAATCTATTTGGTGTTGAGGTTATACATACCAGAGCTCATGGTTTTTTTGAATCTTATGTAATTTTGTACCAATAAAAATACTTTTTTATATACCAATTTAATGATTAACCACTTGCCGACCACCCGCCGCAGATATACTGCAGCAGGCTGGCTCAGCTGCGCGAACCACTGTACCTGTATGGAGGTTCACAGGAGATTCCAGAGAGAAAGTGGGGAAGCCGCTGGGCACCCGCAATCACTCCCCGTGGAGAGAGAACGACGGTCTGCTGTTGTAAACACAGCAGACCATTGTTCTCTCTGGAATGAACACAGAGCGTCTGTGATCCTCCAATTCAGGATCACAGGTCTCTGTGTTGATTCCACAAGTCCCTCCCCCATACAGTTAGAAAACACTCCCCTAGGCTCACACTTAACCCTTTGATCGCCCCTGGGTTAACCCCTTCCCTGTCAGTGTCATTAGTACAGTAACCATGTATATTTTTAGCACGGATTACTGTAGTAATGTCACTGGTCCCCCCAAAAGTGTCAAAAATGTCAGTTAGGAGTCCGATCTGTCCGCCGCAATGTTGCAGTCCCGCTAAAAACAACAGATCGCCGCCAATACTAGTAAAATATAAATAAAAAAATAAAAATGACATAAATGTTCCCCTAGTTTGTAGACGCAATACATTTTGTGCAAACCAATCAAAATACGCTTATTGGGATTTTTTCTTTACCAAAAATATGTAGCAGAATACAAATTGGGCTAAAAGGTTAAAAATTTTGATTTTTCATTTCTTTTTTTGGAAATGTTATATAGCAGTAAGTAAAAAAGCTTGTTTTTTTCTCTTAAAACCTCAATTACAATACTTACCCTAATCCCTAACCTCTAATCCTTTAACCTCAATTCCAACACTTATCTTAATCCCTGAACTCCTAGGGTCCTTTCACACGGGCGATCTGATCCGATCCGCCTGTCAGTTTTTCAGGCGGATCTGATCGGATGCTCAATGCATCCCTATGGGGCAGCGGATGTCAGTGGAGACATCTCCACTGACACCCGCTGCCATCTGCATCCAATCTTGTCCGTGAAATCCGAAAGGATAGAAACCCTATTTTCCATCCATCTGGAGGATCGGATCGGATGGAATCGGATGGCAACGGGTGTCAGTGGACATGTCTCCACTGACATCCGCTGCCCCATAGGGATGCATTGAGCATCCGATCAGATCCACCTAAAAAACTGACAGGCGGATCGGATCAGATCGCCCGTGTGAAAGGGCCCTAGGAGTTCAGGGATTAAGATAAGTGTTGGAATTGAGGTTAAAGGATTAGAGGTCCGTTCTCATTCGATCTCCCATAGAGGACAGCGGGGATCTGACAGCTCCGTCTCTTCACACAGAACGGAGACGGAGCTGTCACCTGCCTGTTCAGCAGGGATCGGTGGATCGATCCTCTGCTAAGCAGAATGGACCTCGTCGGATGGTGCGCCTTGTGAAAGGACCCTTAATCCTCTAAATTTAACTCCAACATTAACCCTAATCCTCTAGCCCAGTGATGGTGAACCTTGGCATCCCAAATGTTTTAGAACTACACTTCCCATGATGCTCATCTACACTGCAGAGTGCATGAGCATCATGGGAAATGTAGTTCCAAAACATCTGGGGTGCCAAGGTTCACCATCACTGCTCTAACCCCTAATTCTCTAACCTCAACTTCAATACTTACCCATTAATAATCCCCTGACTCTTAATCTCAACTCCAACACTTACCCCAATCCCTTGACACCAACCTGACCGCTTATTTAATTAATCTCACTCTAATATAATAGTACTGAAATCTCTGTTTCATAAACTACCAATCCATCGCTTAGCATTGGTTAGCATGCTTTAAGTGTTTGAAATTTGACTAATTTTAACCGCTTGCCGACCGCCGCACGACGATTTACGTCGGCAGTCAGCCCCTCACAGGCAAAGCGACGTAGGGCTATGTCGCTAGCCTGTGAGGGTCTAGGGAGCGAGCGCACGCCGCCGGAGGCACGCTTCTGCTCCCGCGCGGTCACGAACCCCCCGTGCGTGTGACCGGCGGACCCGATGTCCAGTGTTGGGGTAGTTACTCAAAAAATGTAACTAGTTACTAGTTACTAGTTACTAGTTACTTCTGTAAATTGTAATGAGATTACTTTACTAGTTACTGCATTTGAAAAGTAACTTCACTACTTATTACTTTACTTTCCTCTTTCTTAATTGAGTGTAGAAGAAGATACATGACACTCTTTCTGCATAGAGTTTATTGTATAAACACAGGCTTTGGGAAACATGAGAACAAAACCTGAAAAAACTGAATAAAACATAAAGTGCAACAAAAAGTCATAAACTTCATCCCTCTCTATTCTTCGAAATAATGATGGAATCGCACGGCTTGGGTATCGCAGGAAAGCACGTTCCTATAGTCTAGTAAAGTAGTGTAGTTACCTCCTATAGCCTAGTAAAGTAGTGTAGTTACCAATATTAGTATTGTAACTAGTTACGTTACTTAGTTACCAAAAAAAGTAATGTAGTTACTGTAATTAGTTACTTTGTAACTAGTTACCCCCAACACTGCCGATGTCTGCCGGTCACCCGCAATCGTCCGTTAGAGCAGGAGAAAGGCAGGCGGCTAATGTAAACAAGCCTCCTGTCATTCTCCCCTGTGTATGAATGGTGATCATACGGTTCGACTATGTAGGACCGTTGATCACTGTTCTTACACTTCAAGCCACAGCCAATCACAGTTAGAATCCGGCCCCTAGGGACACACTTAACCCCTCCCTCTCAAAAAAAGGTTAACCCCTTCACTGCCAGTATCATTTTACAGTAACAGTGCATATGTATAGCACTGATTACTGTAGTAATGTCACTGGTAACCCCAAAAGTGTCAAAAATGTCAGTCAAGGGTCCGATCTGTCCGCCGCAATGTCGCAGTACCGCAAAAAAAATCGCAGATCGCCGCCATTAGGTGTTAAAAAAAACAACAAAAATGCCAAAAATCTTTCCCTTAGTTAGTAAACGCAATAACTTTTGTGCAAACCAAACAAATTATGCTTTTTGTGATTTTCTTTACCAAACATATGTAGCATATAACAAATTGGCCTAAAATGTTAAAAAAAATTTGATTTTTACATTTTTTGGGGGGAATTTCATTTAAAAAAATGAGAAAAATATTGTTATTTTTTCAAAATTGTCGCTTTTATTTTGTTTATAGCGCATGATCAAAAAATCGCACAGGTGATCAAATACCACCAAAAGAAAGCTCTGTTTGTGGGAAAAAAAGGACGTCAAATTCGTTTAGTTACAGCGTCGCACGACCGCGCAATTGTCCGTTAAAGTCACGCAGTGCCGAATCGCAAAATAGGCCCTGGTCAGGAAGGGGGTAAAATCTTCCGGAGCTTAAGTGGTTAATCAACAACTTAATGTCATTCTATACAAACAAACTCAGTCTGATGATGTGTTCTGATCTGTGGTATTGCCTGAAGATTTTAAACATCTACTGGATTCAAAAAGAAGGGTCTTGATATAAACACCTGTAAATTTTTTAATGTATTGTTAGGTTGCTTTTCTATACCAGACTATAAGAAACATAATAATTATTTTAGAGTAAAGTGTTTGTGCTAATAATGTCAGGGCCACAAAACACAGCTATGCCTAAGTAACGATAATGCACCTCTTAAAACTGTTTACTGTGGTCCATGATGGATAACACCAACATAAAAAACACACAAAATTCACATAGCAGTGAAATATCTCTATTCTCTGCACAAACTTACCTGGAGGCATTCATGCCTCATCTAACTCATTAAGGAGCAGAGCAATAAAAGATCGGAGCACCAGTGGAAGTACCATCAAGCCTTGTAAATAAGCCATTCACAAACTGCGGTAAACATAAAAATTGCATGACAGCTCTAACAAGAATTATGTTTAATAGACTCCATGGAAACACAAAATTTACAATGACAAATCTTTTAGAAAATCCAAATGCTGGATACTCTCAATAGAGAGAAAGCATCCCTTGGCACAATGGTCATTCAAATTCTATATCTTACAGACACCGCTGAAATAAATGGACCTTGACAAATTAGATGTTCCAGGTCATTTTCAGTCATTGCAAAATATTATTTGGTGAAGCAATATTAAATGGGATAAAGCCGCCTGCCTTGGATCCATTTCATTTTATCCTCTCCCACATTCATTCTTGTGATGGACAAAGAAGTCACTTTAAATGTTTTATTTGTTCCGTGGCCTCAATAAAAAAGCCTTGAAATTTGAATAGAGAATTCATAATTAAATAGAAGGAAATATAGATTTTAAGAATAAGGCGAATTAGACGTTTATTTTGTTGGAGAGCATGAAAGACAAATATTGGTCCTTGTTGTCCGATATTAAATTTTATTTGAAACAATACTTATAAAATCAAAATATCACATTTTTTTGGTAAAATTATAATGATCATAACTGTGGTACTAAATATTAGAATATTCCAATACCACTCAGACAGTTAAGCTGGGGTTTGTATACACTGCTTAAAATGCATTCTCTACATACCCAAAATTCCCAAATACAGATAAGAAAAATAAAATATCTCTACTGATCTTTGAATAAATTGATCTTTATTTATTTTTATTTTTTTTCTTAAAAGCCATTATATTCCCTCTAATAGAAGGAATGCTTAGCAAACTGTACATTATTTGGTTCCTTGTTACTAGTACTTGTTAGGTACAAAAATGATAGATAGATAGATAGATAGATAGATAGATAGATAGATAGATAGATAGATAGATAGATAGATAGATAGATAGATAGATAGATAGATAGATAGATAGATAGATAGATAGATAGATAGATAGATAGATAGATAGATACGATAGACAGATAGATAGATAGATAGACAGATAGATAGATACGATAGACAGATACTGTGGATAAATAGTTAGATACCAATAGATAGATAGATAGATAGATAGATAGATAGATAGATAGATAGATAGATAGATAGATAGATAGATAGATAGATAGATAGATAGATAGATAGATAGATAGATAGAATTTTTTATTTTTTTTTATAATATTTTATAATACCTTATGGGGTCTGTTTATAAAGGTTTTTGCAAGATTCCCACAACTTTCTCCCAAGAGTCACACATTTTTCTAATTGGATTAAATTGGAGAAAGTTGCGTGAAAACGTTTAAAATTAGACCCTTTTTACCTTTTTACCACTTGCAGCCAACAGGCGGGGGCCTCAAGCAAAATGAACAGCTTTCTCTGTCTTATTGTTCATCTGTGCTGTAAAATAGACCTGAAGGGCGTAAGGATCAGATTACACAGAAATAAGATTATAAGGACTTTTGAATGATTCAGAGCAGGGACACGGTCCCTTCCTCGCATCCTTAGACTGAACTATCTGCTTTAGTAATAGACACAGGCTGCCAAATGGCATGCAAGTCACAATTGAGTGTTACAGATATATATATATATATATTTTTTTTTTTGTAAAATAAAGTTTTAACAGAAGTACATTAAACATGTTAAACATTTTTATTTAAACCTTTAAACTTAAAAATAAAATACGATTAAGGAAAAAATACAATTTTCCCCAATAACATATAACTTCAGTATGGTTGAGGAAAAAAAAAACAATCCCTTCCAGACCAATTATCGAAAATGAAAGAATTTTGGGAAAGTTAATTTTAGAGCTTTACTTGCTACAGTTCTATTGAAATTGACAATTGCATTTTTGAGGACTAAAGCCCTGTACACACGTACCGTCTGATCAGCCGATTGTAGGCTTGTTAGTATGATGCTTCCGACAACCGACTGCGACTTTTCGGCCAAACAAAATCTGGTGTGCATGCTATAAAATTTTTGTTGGCCAACACCAGAACGGCCGATTGTTCGTCAGTCAGTACAGATTTCGGCCGACAAAAGCCAGATGAGCAAGACTGGGCATGCTCAGAGAAGAAAAAACACACGGAAAGTTAACCATCACATGACATCACTTCTGCAGTCGGCTGTTGTTGGCCGACAAAATTTGTGTGCAGTCTTTAGCACTTTTCAACCGACAGGACAGCACTGGACAAAAGATGGTCGATTGTTCGGCCGACAATTGGTGCGTGTTATATGAATAAAGCCGGCACACGAAAAGTCTTCTTCAAGTAAAATGCTTTATTCCAACATGGATAGCGGTGACAACATGACAGATGCTGACGCGTTTCGGCTTTACGCCTTCCTCATAGCATGATGATGAGGAAGGCGTAAAGCCGAAACGCGTCAGCTTCTGTCATGTTGTCACCGCTATCCATGTTGGAATAAAGCATTTTACTTGAAGAAGACTTTTCCTGTGCCGGCTTTATTCATATAACATTTGGTTTGGACGTTCAGCCTGAGCACCGACACTTAGCTCTTTATTTTCCCACAGTGCGGTGGAGCTAGGGTGAGTTACTGTTAATTGGTGCTTGTGTACGGGGCTTTAGTGGGTAGGTGTGTCTGTTATTACCACACGTTCAGTGAAAACCTGCAGGGAAAAGCAGTGATCCAATCACGTGTCGGAGATTTTTGTAAGGGTTTCATATAGAAATAGCTCACAAAATACTCCCAGTGTTGCCACAGGTTGTACTGACTGGAGAGATGCACAATTCAAATACTTTTTGCAGTTTTCATATATTAGAATTTTTTTTTAGCAATAATAAATGATTAGCAATTGTAGCAATTATACTTGTGTAATATTCTTTAAATAAAGTAGAGGTTTACTAATTAGCCACTAGACATTTATTCGCCTTAATTACTGGATAAAAGAATTAGCATATTTTAGGTATTAAAGTTGCCCTTTCATTTGTTTTTTGAAAGGTATACATTTTTTGGATGTTTTTAAAAAAAAAATCTTATACATGTTGCATCCATATATGTATGTAAGCATCAGTAATTTATAAGTCTTTATTTTTTAATCAGAAATTTGTGATTTCAGCTGTATTAAATCCAAAACTGAAAATGTAATATATTGCAGCTTACCGATCATTTGATGTGGTGGCTGCATTAGTGTTCCTTTTTTAGGCTCTGTTTCACCTGATGATCTGTAACACACCTCCTGCATTAGGGTGCCCCCACTCTGGATGAAGGAGCACAGGAGGGTACAACATACAGAAGTATTGTCAGTCTGGGAGAGGAGGGTAGTGTTAAATGAACTAGCAGCTTTAAATTCATTAACAAATTAAAGACAAGCTCCAGCTCACACTTTGTAATTAGTTACACCAAAACTGTTTTTTTCCTTTTGGGATAAAGTTTTTACATGAAAAGCTGATCATGTAAGCACCCCTGCCAGTGTTAAATGTTTTTTTGTATTGCTGTAAAATGATACATCTGGAAGAGAGTTTGTTCCTTTGAAAAACAACAGACTTACTGGCCAGATCACCAGATGAAAATCAATGTAATCCTCACATCTAGGAAATGCTAAACTGCAATATATAAAATGTTTGCTTTTGGGTTTAATACTAGGAAAAATAATTTTGTATTGTGACTTTTTACTGTAATATATTTCACTAACAGTGCATTTTGCAACCAAATTCCAAACTGTAGGCCAACATTACTTTAATTATGATACAAAGGTCTGGGGAATTCTGCTTTTCCTTAATGTTACTAAATTATTTTTATAATTAACACGTTCCCCGTTCCCAACCGCCTGCTTTTACTGTGGCAGGCTGGCTCTCCTGCGCGAACCAACGTAGCTCTACGTCGGTCGCGAGCAGGGCGCTGGGGGGCGAGCGCACACTGCCGGCAGTGAATCCCGCCCCCACTAGGCAGCGGGAATACCGATGCACAGGACCGGCGGCATTGATTGCCGCCGGCCACTCGCAATCATTCCCCGCTGAGAGAGAACACTGGTCAACTATTGTAAACACTCTGAAATGATCAAAGACCGTGAGTGATCCTTCTATATAGGATCACAGGTCTCTATGGTCATTTCACAAGCCCAACCCCCCCCCCCCCACAGTTAGAAAACACTCCCCTAGGCTCACACTTAACCCTTTGATCACCCCTAGGGTAACCCCTTCCCTATAAATGTCATTATTACGGTAACAATGCATATTTTTATCACTGATTACTGTAGTAATGTCACTGCCCCCCCCCCCCCCAAAAGTGTCAAAAATGTCAGTTAGGTGTCCGATCTGTCCTTCGCAATGTCGCAGTCCCGCTAAAAATCGCAGATCGCCGCCATTATTAGTAAAAAAAATAAATAAGTAAATAAAAACGACATAAATCTTTCCCCTAGTTTGTAGACAAGATAACTTTTGCGCAAACCAATCAAAACACGCTTATTGCAATTTTTTTTTTTTTTTACCAAAAATATGTAGCAGAATACAAATTGGCCCAAAAGGATGAAAACATTTTATTTTTATTTATTTTTTTGGGAATGTTACGTATATAGCAGAATGTGAAAAATATTGCTTTTTTTCAGAAATGACGCTCTTCTTTTGCTTTTAGCGCAAAAAATAAAAATCGCACAGGTGATCAAATACCACTAAAAGAAAGCTCTATTTGTAGGGAAAAAAGGACATCAATTTTATTTCAATACAGCGTTGCATGACTGCGCAATTGTCTGTTAAAATAATGCAGTGCCAAATCGCAAAAAATGGCCTGGTCATTAAGGGGGCAAATCCTTCCAGTCCAGAAGTGGTTAATTGAGTGCAGTAATTTTTTCCATGCAGCTAGACCAGGGTTTCTCATCCTTTTTCTACTCAAGACTAGTGATGGGCTGAACACCCCCCAGTCCGGTTTGCACCAGAACACCGCGAACAGGGGAAAAGTTCATTAGAACATGCGAACTCCGTTGAAGTCTATGGGACTCGAACATGAAAAATCAAAAGTCCTAATTTTAAAGGCTTAAACGCAAGTTATTGCCTAAAAAAGTGTATGGGGGGTCTGGGTACAGCCCTGGGGGACATGTACCAATGCAAATTTAAATAAAAAAAAAAAAACAATCATTTGTAGCACCCTCCCAGCTAGGGGCTAGGAAAAAGCATTTATTTGGCCTTGTCTGCTTATCAGATGGGCCTAGATTGTTCAGCTAGGCTGTCATGTGTTCCCAGGTGTGCCTGCTGAGCTTGGGGAGTCCACTGGGGCTCTCATTGGACGGTGGAGGAATCCTGACCAATAGCACACCAGGGCTTGTATCTATCCCAGGGGGCAGAATATGCTGCAATGCATCCTGGGATGGGGTATAAGTCTGAGGGGAGCACATGACAGAGCGTCTTTGGTGGGAAGCAGAGTCCCAGGAGGGAGGTGATGGCTGTCCTAGGCAGCTGTCCTAAGAGGACAGAGGGTTGAGCTGAGCTGCAGAAAGAGATCCAGTGTGCTGAGGACCGCGCAGAGCTGCGGGCGCCGAAGTTTCCAAGAAAGCAGAATCTTGAGTACTGTAAACTGCCCTGGGGTCTGCCTAGGATAGGGGACCACTCCGGAAGGTCAGGGGGATCCAGGAGCCAGCTAGCCTGTGTAAAAGATTAGAAAGGGGGTGCCAGAATTTAAGCCCTGAAGAGAAAAGGGGGTGCCAGTGTGGGCCCCGAAGAGTTAAGAGTTGCAGCAGTATTCACAGTTAAGCTACCTCAGCCGGGAGGGCTAAAGGGAGCAGTGCAAAGGACTTTTGTATCACTGGAGAGTGTCAGAAGTCAGTTCAAGTTCACAGACAGCAAGGCAGAGCTAAGTAGCGCCAACGGGCATTGACCGGCATTCAGCCAGCGTCAAGTCAGCGTCAAGAGGCATTTTTCTCAGTGTCCCATTTTATTGTGTATACCGTAGTTGAGCCAGAGGAGTATCCCACTCATTCCCTTCTCCAATCCAAGTTCCTAAATAAATACAAAACCAAAGATGCCGGACTGTTTCTTGTCTCAGTGCTCACACTTGGAGAACATGCTTAAATGTGCTGTTTTTGCTAGCGGTAACCCTGGTGGACCCCCATATCCAGCGCAATGGCTGGGAATTCTGCTACATATTTTTACAGGAGCAGTGATTTTAATGATGCCTAAAGTGAAACAATAAAAATGAAAAATGTTAAATATCGTGCCTGGGGGTCCTTGTAATGTGCCTGTAAAGCAGCGCATTTGTACGATGTATGTAGCCTGCTGCAGCAATACTGACATTTCTAAAGGAAAATATTTCATTTAAACTTGCTCGCGTCTTGATTACTATATCCCTCCTTGTACTTTGTAAAATCTGAGAACAAAAATGCATTTAGTACAGTTTCCTTCTCCTTGCCCTTGTCTGTTGTCTGCTTCTCTTCTCCTTCTCATGTTTCTGGTAAAATTGCTAGTGTATCACATTCCTTCTTCAACCCCCATTTCTTGCCATCACCATTTCTGTGGCCACCATTCATTTATATGTGCCCAGCCCCCCTGTTCCCTATTGTGGAGAGTAAATCATTGGCCGCTGTACTCTGCCATGTGGGTCTATGTCACCAACATGCTCTCCAGCCGGTCATCTGGGGAAGTGAAGCGGTTTCAAAAATGGGGTGCAAATGTGACTGCTGGGGGACTAGAGCTAGTGTAAATATATGGCTGCTGGGAATGGAGGAGACAGGTTTTCTTTATATAATGGGATTGGTGTAGTGTATATACTGTATATATTGGGGGTGGGGAAAGTAATGAACATATGGTTGGGGGATGTAATGTATACATGGCTTCTGGCTATAAATGTGTGGAGGTAGTGCATATATGATGGGGGAAGGAGAGGTTGTGTACATATACGGCAGCTGAGTGTGTGGGAGGAGGAAAGTTTATGTATAGGGTAGCCTATATGTGTTTGATTATAGGGGTGAAGAAGTTCAAAATGTGCTGCTGGAAAGGATAGCTTAAGTAAATATGGCTGTTGGTTTTGTAGGGAAGTAATGTATACAGTTTATGGAAGCCTGAGAAGGGAGAGTGTATATATGGTTGCTATGTAAGGGGGGAAGTAGCGTATATAAATGTATATATATATAGCTGCTGTGTATGTTAGTATTTGTACATATGGTATACATAACCCAATAGAAATGGGGTAATGAATAAGTGGCTGCTTGGGGGAGTTATGCTGGAATACTGAAGCTGGTAAGATCTTGGCATTACTTGTTTTTGGGTGCCTATCCTAGGTAAGAATAAAGTGATACTTTCAGTGTTGACAGAGTAAGCAGTGATCTGAAAGGTTTACCTCAGTGTTAAGGGTCAGGGGATAAATGTAAGGGATAGGATTTATAGGGTTAAATTTTAGTTTAAAAATAAATGTTTATTTGCAGTGTTGCATTAAGGTTTAGGATTCAGGGAGGGTATTGGTTAACTATAAGGGTCAAGTGAAGCATTATAAGAGGCAGAGCCGTAGATCATTTTTTTCCTGGGGGGGGGGGGGGGGGTTCAGCCTTGAGTACCCAGAGAACAATAATTAGCATGTCTGCCCAGTGGTGTATTTTGGTTTTGTGCTGCTCTAGGCAAGACTAAAATTGGGAGCCCCCCCTTCCGACTCCTAAATTTGCCCCACTCCTTCCTTTTAAATGGATGTGACTCCCTCCAAAATTGAAGGACTCCAAGTCCCAGCATGAACTCCTGAGATCTCACGAGAGGGGGGGGGGTGAGAGGGGGTTGGAGAGAGAGAGAGAGAGGTGGGTGAGGGAGGGGGGATGAGAGAGAGAGAGAGGTGGGTGAGGGAGGGGGGATGAGAGAGAAAGGGGGTGGGTGAGGGAGAGAGAAAGGGGATGAGAGAGAGAGAGGGGGGTGAGAGAGAGAGAGGGGGATGAGAGAGATAGAGGGGGGTGGGGATGAGAGAGAGGGGGTTAGAGAGAGAGAGAAAGAGAGAGGGGGTGAGAGAGAGAGAGAGGGGGGATGAGAGAGAGAGAGAGGGGGGATGAGAGAGAGAGAGAGGGGGGATGAGAGAGAGGGGGGATGAGAGAGAGAGAGGGGGGGGATGATAGAGAGAGAGAGGGGGGGGGAGAGAGAGGGGGGGTGAAAAGGAGAGAGAGGATGAGAGAGAGAGAGGGGGGGGAAAGGTGAGAGAAAGAGAGAGAGAGAGGGAGTGAGACAGAGAGAAAGAGAGGGGGTGAGAGAGAGGAGGGGTTGAGAGAGAGGGGGGTGAGAGAAAGAGAGAGGGGGTGAGAGAGAGAGAGAGAGAGAGAGAGGAGGGTGAGAGAAAGAGAGAGAGAGAGAGAGAGAGATAGAGAGAGAGAGGGGTGGGAGAGGCGGCTCTAGCAACCAGTGGCCAAAAGAGTCTCAGGTGGAGGGGGCAGCTTATTTGCTGCCCCCCTGCAAAGTGCTGCCCTAGGCCTGGGCCTTGTTGGCCAAGGCCAAAATACAGCACTGTGTCTGCCACACTGTGACAAATTGTGGTGTGTGTATATATACAGTATCTACAGCGTCCCCAGCAGGCACATCTGTTAGTGAAGCAAATAGTAAACATGGCTTCAATGTTAACCGGGCCCTGCCTGTCAGCCTCGTGGATAAGACAGGTGGTCTTCCCAGTAGCAGTGCGGCTCCTGCAGCTGATAGGCTACACCAGCCTAGCTGCTGTAAAAATTAAACTAATGCTCTGGGGGGGGGGGGGGGATTTGGACCCCCCTGACCCCCCCCCCCTTATCTACGCCTCTGATAAGAGGGGTTAGAAATGTGGGGTTAATATTGGGGGTTAGGATAAAAAGGAACTTAGCCCCACCTAGCTAAAATTAAATTTCAAATCCCTAATAAAAAAAAAAAAACTTACTAGTCCATAGAGTCCAGCAATGTCTTCCTTACAGCCAATGTTCTCCTTCACCACTCTACTCCCGTACTGCCACCTTGAACTAAGAACCAATGCATATACTCACACAGTGAGGGTATTTTGCCAAGTCTATGGGACATGTCTTTGCAATCTCACAGTGAAACAATGTCACCTGGGATGTGACGCAGACACCCCAGGAGCCGACGGGTGGGCTGGATCTACATCATCTTCTCCTAGGCAAGGGTTCTGAATGTAGAACTCTCTAAGATTAAAAAGATATTTACTGGTTTTAAAAAAAAATTGCAATAGAAGAGGGAGCAGGGGGCAGATGGGAGGAAATGCTTGTCATTGGTGAAGGTTCACTTTCAGTTTTAGGGTGTATGAGGGTCAACTCAACTTAAAATGTTTATCGGGGCATAATCTACAAAAAATCTACAATACACATCTGCAATTAAAGCAGCTTTTCCCATGTTTTGACTCTTTAAAAATGCTGTAAATACTGAAAAATACCTACCATGCATGCGCCCGCCCACTGCTAGCCCGTGCTGTGATTGGAGTTTGTCTGCAGATTTCAGTCAATGATTTATGGCTGAAACCTGCTGATTGGCTGTGGCCAATCACAGCTCACATTATGCCCATTACACTTGTTAGGCACACAGTTAACCTCTTCATTGCCTAGCATGTGACTAGGTATGTCAGTGTCAGTTAGTGTCCCGTCCAGACAGTGTCTGGTAGCGCCAGATTGCCCACCACACTATCACAGTCACACTATAGGTCGCTGCTGATCACTGCAATTTACCAGTATAGTGTCTGTACAGAAGTATTAGTATTCAATACTTTGATAGCAATTAGAACTCTACTATTGACCACAAGATATTAGCTATTTGGTTTTTACCAAAGACATGTAGCAGAATACATGTTTGCCTACATTTATGAAGAAATTACATTTTTATTAGACATGTTTTATAACAGAAAGAAGAAAATATATACATTTTTTTCAAAATTGTGTGTATTTTTTCATTAATATAATAAAGAATAAAAAACCCAGTGGTGATCAAATACCGCAAAAAGAAGGCTCTGTTTGTGTAAGAAAATAATATAAATTTAATTTGCATGACCACACAATTGCCAGTTAAATTACCACAGTGCTGAATAGCAAAAAAAATGCCCTGGTCATGAAGGGGGATAAAACCTTCTGGAGGTCAGCTGGTTAAAGACTCTATAGAGAAAATACCTCATTAATGTAATGTACCCAATAACAACTTAACCACTTGCTGCACAAGCCTATTCTGATACTTCTCACATAAATGTAAAAATCAGCTTTTTCTTTTTTTTTTTGCTAGAAAATTACTCAGAACCCCCGAACAATACATTTTATTTTTTAAGCTGAGGCCCTAGAGAATAAAATGGTGGGTGTTGCAATTTTTTTTATGTCACATGGTATTTGTGCAGAGGTTTTTGGGAAAAAATACACTTTAATGAATTGTAATCCAAAAAAGCACAATATAATATCCAATTGTTTGGTAAAATATAGAAGATGATACTAAGCCGAGTAAATAGATACCTATCATGTCACACTCTTTAAAATTACGCATGATCCTGGATTGGCGACAAACTACGATACCTAAAAATTTCCACAGGCGACTCTTCAACAGCTTTTACAGGTTACCAGTTTAGAGTTACACGGGAGGTCTGGTGGTAGAATTATTGCTCTCTCTATAAGGTTTGCGGCAATACCTCACATGTGTTGTGCGAACACTATTTACATATATGCCTCCTATATGAGTGACCTACATTACGTGAGTGTGAAGGGACAGAGTTGCTTTAAAAAAAAGTTATTTTTATTTTATTATTTATTTTCTTTTTTTACTTTTACACTGTCTCTTACATTTTTTTCAGACATCAGGTTCACATTACAGTTTGTCTCTTAAAAGCTCATCTTCTTTAACCACTTCTGCCCCGGAAGGTTTTACCCTCTTAATGACCAGGCCATTTTTTTTTTGCGATACTGCACTGCGTTACTTTAACTGACAATTGCGCGGTCATGCGACGCTGTACCGAAATTAAATTGATGCCTTTTTTTCCCCCATGAATAGAGCTTTCTTTTGGTGGCATTTGATCACCTGTGCGGTTTTAATTTTTTGCGCTATCAACAAAAAAATAACGACAATTTAAAAAAACAAACAATATTTTTTACTTTATGCTATAAAACATATCCAATAAAAAAAAAATTTAAAAATCGAATTTCTTCATCAATTTAGGCCAATATGTGTTCTGCTACATTTTTTTGGTAAAAAAATCCCCAATAAGCATATATTGATTGGTTTGCGCAAAAGTTAAAGCATCTACAAACAATGGGATATTTTTATGTAATTTTTATTTATTTATTTATTTATTTTACTAGTAATGGCAGTGAACAGTGATTTATAGTACGATTGCGACATTGCGGCGGAAAAATCTGATATCTAACTGACACTTTTGACACTTTTTAGGGGACCAGTGACACTAATACAGTGATTAGTGCTAAGAATATGCACTGTTACTATAATAATGACACTGGCAGGGAAGTTGTTAACAAAAGGGGCGAGCAAAGAGTTCAGTGTGTCCCTAGGGGGTGCTTGCTAACTGTGGGGGAGGTGCTCTGACTGGATGAAGACAGAGATCAGGGTTCCTGCTTAGCAGAAACACAAGATCTCTATCTTCTTGCCTGTCAGAACGGCGGTCCGCCTTTTTTACATAGGCAGACTGCCATTCTGCCTCTGTGGGGAAGGATCACAGATGGCCGGCGGACATCAGGACCTGCTGATTGGCATCCCCTGTGTCCAATTAGCGCTCGATCGCGTATCCAGTGGTGATCACACAGTGGCTTTTGCACAAAATGATGTACAATTACGTGATTTCACGCAATAGAGCCGACCTGTCGCAGTAAATATGCGGTAGGCCACCAGCAAGTGGTTAATCTGTTTGATCCCCTTCATTTCACTTATGGACCTGGGTATCCATGTCCTTAAACACTTTTTCTTTCACCTTCAACATTTTGTTTACCGTATTATTATTATTATTATTATTATTATACAGGATTTATATAGCGCCAACAGTTTGCACAGTGCTTAACAAAATGAAGGCAGACATTACAGTTACAATACAATTTGGTACAAAAGGAATCAGAGGGCCCTGCTCGTTAGAGCTTACAATCTAAAAGGGAGGGTCAATTGATACAAAAGGTAATAGCTGTAAGGGATGAGCTGATGGAGAAAGTGAAACAGTATTAGTATTAGTATTAGTATTAGTATTAGTTAGTAGCCGGGTAGGCTTCTTTAAAGTGAAGGGTTTTCAGGGATCGTCTAAAGATGGATAGATTAGGGGACAGTCGGGTTAATGGTCCATATGTCACTTATATGTCACTTGGTGATTAATATTTCTGGTTATACTGTTTCATTCCTAATGATTTGACCTGGCTACACAGGTAGTCCCTCTCTTATAATAGTATTCACTGGTTTGTTCACCACAACCTGTTTATATGGGTCACAGCTTATCAAGGAATTGCACTATCTCAGTATACCTTTGCCTAATACTTCCATTCACTTTGCATGCAGTTTTTTTTTATCTTAGGGTATACCTTGGTGTTTTGATTGTGTGGGCTTCACCCCCCCCCCCCTTTTTTGACTTTTAGACTTACCAGGTTATTTTCAGTTTCAGGATCTGTTATAGACCTTCAATTGCCTCTTTTTGCCATCTGTGAGGCATCTGTGAGGCAGTCCATCCATTTCACCCCCGCCATAAATACCGGGGGGGGGGGGGGTGAAATGGATGGACTTTTGGGTCGCTCCATCCGGCATGATTTATATTGAGTCATATCTAGGAGATATATTTAGTGTATGTGGCTATCCATGGTTTACTGCTTATTTGTGGAGATTTCTTGACAGTATTCTAAATGTAAGTCCGCACTTGAGGGTGTGATTTTTGGGGAATTTCTTTTTGTTTTGTTTTTTTTTTCATTCTAATTTGTTTGCTATTTCCAGATTTTCTTCTGTGGAAGTGAGTTTTGATCTCGCAAAACTCGTAGAGAAAAATCAGCACAGACTATCAATTTTAAAGGAAGGTTTTCAACTCTAATTGTTCTTATGATGTTCACTTGTGCACTTTCATAGCTGGCATTTTTATATGACTATGTTTTAAATGTATGTTATATATTGCTGGTTTGGATTAATAAACTTTCTTGTTTAATTGATTTAACTTATTTCTTGTTTCGGGGTGTGACTCGTTAAAGTCCCTTGGGCAATGATCTATGTTTGTGTCTGTACAATTTGGGACTGAGACACACCCCTGTCCCTTGGATGCCAGATTCTTTTGTGTAAACCTCTAGCAATACACACCAAACTGAGCATGTGCAGCCTGACTCCTAGTGCTCTGTTCTATCAGGAGATGGATTGGAGTAAGTTAAAGAAGGGGAGGATTAAAGAAGACTGGATTACACAGCCTTTTATACACAATGCAGAATATTAACCCCTTAGGTTCCACAGTGAGTATAACAAGCATTATTTACTGCATATACAGACTAATTTTATAGTTGTGGGTTTAGTAGCACTTTAATGCATTCTGATAATAAAAGCCTTCTGTTGTCTACCTGGACAGCTTGGCTCGAGTGGTACGACAAGTTCTCAACAAAAACCACAACTAGCCTGAATACATATATATATATATATATATATATATATATATATACTGTATATATGAATACATACAATATAGGTTAACCCACTCTACAATAGACTGATACAGCAACAAGGTAGCAGATATATAACTAACTCTCTCCAGACACAGTTTGTCCCCATTTGGGGTGTCGGAGATCGAGAGCCCACTTTATGCTGCAAATTTGTTTATTGCATTTTACAATGTCTGTATATTGTACTTCTGGAGAACGCTATACATTTGTACTCTGACTCTTGTGCTTGTTATGAAAAGCTGTATTGGTACATCCTTTGCATACCCTTGATCCCCCCCCCTGTTTTCTGTTTTTGTAATTTACTGAAATTTCAAAAATCAATAAAAACCAATTGAAAGTTAAAAAAAAAAAAAACTTCTGTGTGCAGCAGCCCTGCCTAATACTTACCTGAGCCCATATCAATCCAGCGATGTTGCACGAGAGCCTCTGCTGTGTGGGACTCTCCCTCCTCATTGGCTGAGACAGTAGTTGACGCCTTTGGCTCCCGCTGCTTTCAAAGTCAGTGAGCCAATGATAGAGAGAGAGAGGGGGCAAGTGGAGCCGCGGCTCTTTGTCTGAATGGACACACAGAGCAGCGGCTCGGCTCAGGCCCCCCACCAGAGCAAGCAGCTTGGCATGAGGGAGGGGACAGGAGCACCGGCCAGTGACTCGAGAAGAGGAGGATCTGGGCTGCTCAGTGCAAAATCAACTGCACAGAGCAGGTAAGTATAACATGTTTGTTATTTAAATGTTCTCCCACTAGAGCGTACATAAAAAATTTCCAGAAACCTGTGAGTGGAGCCCCAAGGTTTTGACTGTCTAGAGGCCTCCACAGAGTTAAATCCAGCAATGGCACAAGGGACACTTCTCATTAATTGTAAGTAACATCCCTTGTGATGATTTTCTTAAAAAAATAAACTTTTTCACTAAACTTAGGCTTTAATTCAAGTTTTTGTTTTTTGTGAATGATAGGGCTTATCTGAAACATTTTGCCCAAACTGTCTTTTATTCGGCTAGTTTATTTGCATTGATTATTCAAATATTCTAGTAGTTTGTCCTTTTTCTCCTTGCTATTGGTAGGGCTTATTCAGTGTACAAAGTGAAGCAATCTGATGACAGCTAATCAGAGCTCTTTCTTTGCTCATCAGTAAACTGGAATCTGACTTGTTATAGTGGATTTTTAGACTTCCTTAGTTGTCATTACACTTTTCGTTTAGCTGCTTAAAGATCCTGTATGTGTTTTTTGGAGTGGCTATTTACATTGTAATCCTTGCAAATAAGGTCACCCAGCCAGTAACTAACTGAACTGCATTAGTAAATAACCATTTTAATTATCCTATATTTCCATAGCCTGGGATTCTGTTTAATACACTTTTAGAAAATTGCAATTTAGATTGTATGTGTTTTTATTTTCATCTCAGCAATATGCTAAACAAATAGATTTCATTCATATCATTTCCATAAATACATTTTTTTAAATGCAATATTTCAGTCCCTGCTCCATTAATACTAAGGGGCCATTGAGTACAAGTGGCAAACACACGGGGTGTGTAATCTGGCGCAACTGCACAGGAGCAATAAATTATTTCCAGTAATGACATGCTAATTAAAATTTTGCTTGTAACTCATGTAAGCAATTCAGATGCAGCAAATTTCTTTTTTCATTTGGGAAGTGAGAAGCTAAATTGCTCAGTGTCAGTAGGACATCTCTAACAAGTGCAAATTGAATAACACGCTAGCTTGCACTATTAGGCCCCGGCTAGAGCGCCTGAATTAGATATTCAATGAGTCTGCTTTTCTAGGCCTGATTGATAAATGCTGAGGAGAATTTGTCAAAACAACAGGGACTGCACCCAGTGGGACTTCAATATGCTCCATTCAGGCTCCCGAACGGCGTTTTCCTACACAAAATTGTCACATAAAATTAAGACCGGCCTCTAACCAGCCATCAAGATTGCTGCCAAGCCCCTGTGCACTATGCATATCAGTCATAAGCTAAACAGTTCTGCCTGTCACGACTGGGGGCTGCGGTGACCTTTTGTAGTAAAAGGTTGAGATTTCCAGCTAGGCCGAGACACCGTGTTCAGCTGTTGAAGCTTTTAGGCCACTTCCTGCCAGATCTGTGCACAGATGCAATGCCCTAAGCTATAATCTGTGGTCTAGTCCGGATGACAAATGGCACAGCATAGATTATTGCATTATATATTAAGTACTACCAGTCTGTAAATTATAAGACAGCTACTGTTCCTTCCAACTGGTTGGCCGCTGCCTTTAATGCCATTGCTGTAATAAAATCAGAAAAATAAAATCTTCTGTGAGTCCCTACAAATAAATATGTTGTGAAAGGAGTAATCAAAAAGTTGGCAGAGAGGAATTAACTGTTTATCTCATTGTTGGTGCAATAAATAAGCTTCACCGTCCATCTGTTATATCCTGAACACGATTCTGTGTTGTTTTGTTATTAGTATTTCTTTTTAATGAAGATTGTTTGTTTTGCATTGGTTGGCTATAGACAATTCATGTATTCTCTCCCACTCTCTCTCTGAGTGACACAATGCATAGAAATGAAAGTAACAGTCACCATGTGAAATGACAGTGTTTCCTAGAACCCCACGGTAATAATCTGCTGAAATGTCACAAATAACTATAATGACAATTCACTTGCTGTCATCAGATGAAAGAAACAAAATTGTCCTTTGCATCGTAGAATGGGTGGCTGCCAGGGTGCTGCGGCTGTGGAGAAAGACTCTGCTCTAAATAATACTCTCCGACTCAACCAATATTTCATAAAAAAAAAAACTCAAATATTATTTAATGAAAGATTGTATTACTGTGTGATATGGTTATCCTTTCAAAGTCGATTTTTCCTTCCTTCCTTTCTTCCTTCCTTTCTTCCTTCCTTCCTTCCTTTCTTCCTTCCTTCCTTCCTTTCTTTCTTTCTTTCTTTCTTTCTTTCTTTCTTTCTTTCTTTCTTTCTTTCTTTCTTTCTTTCTTTCTTTCTTTCTTTCTTTCTTTCTTTCTTTCTTTCTTTCTTTCTTTCTTTCTTTCTTTCTTTCTTTCCTCCCTGCCTTCTTATTTCCTTTCCTTTTCTTCCCTTCCCTTCCCTTCCCTTCCCTTTCCTTTCCTTTCCTTTCCTTTCCTTTCCTTTCTTTCTCCCTCCCTTCCCCTTTTCTTTTCTTTTATTTTCCTTTCCATTTCTTTCCTTTTCTTTCTTTCTTTTCTTTCTTCCTCCTTTCACGTCTTCCTTCCTTTCCTCCCTCCCTTCTTATTTCCTTTTCTTTCTTTCTTTCTTTCTTTCTTTCTTTCTTTCTTTCTTTCTTTCTTTCTTTCTTTCTTTCTTTCTTTCTTTCTTTCTTTCTTTCTTTCTTTCTTTCTCTCTCCCTCCCTCCCTCCCTTCCCTTTCTCCTTCCTTTTTTCCTTCCTTTCCTCCCTCCCTTCATATTTCCTTTGCTTTCCTTTCCTTTTCCTTCACTTTCCTTTCCTTTCCTTTCCTTGTCTTTCCTTTCTTTTTCTTTCTTTCTTTTCTTTCCTCCTCCCTTTCCTTCTTACCTTCTTTCCTCTTTTCCTCTTTTATTTTCTTTTCCTTCTTTTCTCTCTCCCTCACCACCGTTTTTCTTCCCTTTCCTTTCCCTTCCTTTCTTTTCCTTTCCTTTCCTTTCCTTTCCTTTCCTTTCCTTTCCTTTCCTTTCCTTTCCTTTCCTTTCCTTTCCTTTCCTTTTCTTTTCTTTTCCTTTCTTTTTCCCTCCTTTCCCTTCTTCTTTCCTTTTCTCCCTCCCTTCCTATATCCTTATTTCCCTTTTCTTTCTTTCTTTCTTTCTTTCTTTCTTTCTTTCTTTCTTTCTTTCTTTCTTTCTTTCTTTCTTTCTTTCTTTCTTTCTTTCTTTCTTTCTTTCTTTCTTTCTTTCTTTCTTTCTTCTTATTTTCTTATTTCCTTTCTTCTGCACATGCCCAGTTTTTAGCGAGTTTCTATGCTGAGCATTTCCTCTCTATCACATCTGAGCACCCCATGTGCCTATAGAGTCACACAGATGGGCATATACACAGCAGTAAATGACAGCCCACTCCCTCCCTCCCTCCTCTATGCCCACTAACCAACTAAACACAATGGGGTGGGTTATTACGTGTAGATTATTGGAGGCTTCACCTCCCTTTTATTTTAAGACACAGGGACACAGGCTAGAGGGGTGTGACAGAGCATGTGACTGGTAGAAGTTCTCCCACACCATGGTATTGCCAAAAATAATAAATATTGGATTTTAAATACACTTGTATGACAATTTAAAATAATTTATTAATATTAATTATTTATTTTTACTCTGTATTCCAATTGCTGTTTTTATTTTGAACATGTGACCAGCAGCAGAGGGCTGGAAGCTCCTGCTTATGTTTCCCAGCAGACAGGCTGGGAAAGCTCTGAGTCATGTGACTGCTGTATATCAAATGGGAAAAAAGTATTTAGACTTTTTTTTTTTTTTTCATTAAAATAATTACAGTGCCACGATCCACATACAGAAATAAAAGGTACAATGCAAATAAAACAGTGTGTGTTTAGTATCACTTTAAGCTGTGAACGCAGGTGCAAACCGGCAGGGAGCTCACTCACACTCCTGTAGCAGATGATGCAAGTCTGAAAAGGAGGGTTGCAGACCGCTGGTATCATCCACAATATTTTTTTTGTAGACTGCTCAGACAGAATATGGTTCTGCCATGGTTTTCTGTCTGAGCAGTCTCCAATAAAGTGGGTGATACCAGTGGTGTGCATCCCTCCTTTTCAACTGGCATAGAATTGTGTTATTCTTATAATAATTATAAGCAGATGTCCAGAGTACTCCATCCCCCTTACATCAGATGTAAACAAAATCCCACACCCTGCCTTACATCACAGTGCACCCCCTTACCTTTTGCTGCCACTGGAAAGAAGCCTGGGGCATTGCTGGGAAGCAGAAAGTGCAGGGTCTGGAGGAGGACCAGAAGGCTGGAGTCATGCTGAATGCTGAGACCATGGGAGGCAGAGAAGAGGGGTGCTGTGGCTGCACAGGGAGTCACAGGATCTGTAGGAGTTCAGTCCTCCTCTCTGCTGCTGACTGCTGAGATGGGGGGGGGGGTCAGAGACAAGCTTCCCTGTGGCTGCACAGAGAAGTTTAGAACTTAGTGGAGGAATTTTGTTCTTCTCTCTGCTGGGATTGCAGAGACAAGGTGGGGGCGGAGATGAGGGGGGTGCCGCAGCTGCAGGAGAGGGGTAAAGGCCACATGAAATGGCCAGGGGGGCTGGATTCAGCCCGCAGGCCTTGTGTTTGACACGTACAGTCTTCAATACTTCACCAATTTGCGATAAAAAGGAGTGTTTTTGTTGCATACATTTGCACATATTTACGTAAAGTCACACTGCCGCATTGAGGTCACTGTAGCCCCAAATTCCATTCTGAAAGAGCTCCCATCTATCCTATCTTTTATTCTGCTCTGTTCACTGTCAACTATCCTTGTGCCTGGGGTTGTTTTTGCAACACATAAAACATAATTTCTCATCAAATTGTTGCGTCTTATGTCATGGGGCATTTTAATATTTTATAAGTACCTGCAAGGGACACTAGATACTGAGGTTGACAATTTCCACAGTGTTTTCTGAAATCTTTCAAAATGAGTGATAAGTGAGAGAATCTGGCTTTACTATACACATGCTCGATCCCAGTGTCCCAGAGATGAAGTATCAGGGGCACCGTAAGCCTCTGAATATAACAAGGGCCATTAAACAAGATCCTAAATGTAACTGAACCTAAAGCTCTCTGTGGGCATCTTGGGGATGAGTGACCCAACAAGGACAGGAAACTGAGGATTCTGGATTCTGGTTAGGCTTTTTTTTTTTTTTTTTACAAATATAGAAAATCGTAGCTGAACTGAGATTGGACTGGAAAAGTAAGATCTATAGATAGAGGGCTTGGTGGTTAGCATTTCCACCTTGCATGATTAGGGTTATTGGTTAAAATCCCAACCATGATGCTACCTGCATGAAGTTGGCCTTTTCTCCCTGTTCTTGTATGTGTTTCCTTCCACACTCCAAAGACATGCTGGTAAGTAATTGGTTAATTTCTTAATTGGCCCTGGTATGTCTTTGTATGAATGTTAGGTAGGGACCTTGGATTTGTAAAATCCTGGTGAGGCCTGAATGTACAATATATGTAAAGCGCTGTCGGTGCTACAGTATATAAAAACATGTGATAAATAAAATGGATACTTGACATATACTGTTAAATATGTACAAAAACATGAGTGCATCTAAAAATGAACCAGGTCTGACAGGGAAAAACCTGCAGACGAGGAAAATAGAGAAAAACAGATCATAAAAAATGTAAATTTTATTGAAAACAAAATGGTAAAATCAACATGTAGAAATACAGTATATAAAAGGTGTATCATATAACATAGCACATCCTAAAATACAATGGATCGACGCTTTTCACCCATAGTTTGGGCTTCCTCAGGATCCGGATGTGTGGTAGACTTTTCAAAGAATATATAAAAACACAAAACTAAATCACATAAACCAAGCCACAAAATGTAGAATAATAAACTAGAAAAGTAACCGGTTGGTCTAAGCAGGGAGAGGGAATGTATAATCCCCTGCAAGAATTGTTAACCCAGCCAGGGATGAATACAATCCAATATTAAGTGCGGGTAAATTCAAAACTCAGTAAGCCTATAACTTTCAAACACAGCCAAGGATATATTATATATTCAATAAAATCCCATATGAGAGAATCAGCGTCCCATCTGCAAATAGACCCACCAAATCCTGAATAATGTATAAAAACATTTGTGCACTCAGAATGGAAAACATTCAAGTGAAATAATGTGCAAAAGCACCTTAAAGCAGCCTTTCTCAATCTTTTCAACACAGAGGAACCCTTGAAATAACTTTCTAGTCTCAGGGAACCCCTGCTACAATTGAATATATCTATATCTATCTATGATACTTTAGTGTGATGGTCAGTGGGTAGAATGCTCCCTACACTTGTGGTCATTAGGAAGAATTACCCCTTACAGGTAAAGAAAAAGACCAATGGTGTCAGTGGAAACTTATCTGAGAAACAAGAAATTATTTATTGCTCAAGGAACCCCTAGCAACCTCTGGAGGAACCCTAGCTTAAGTTTTGTCAAAAAATGTTTTTTTAAAAAATAATCAGCACAAGGGACATGACTTATGCTGCTGGCTGATGTTTTAAGTTGAGATATTCAGTCTTCTGATCCTACCTTTCCCCACTGCCCTTTTCTTCCGGTGCCGTGGGAATTAATATGACTCGAGGGACCCTTTCCTATGCACAGGCAAGAATGCAGACGATGCCTGCCCTTTCTGCCCTCCTTCTCCATTCAAAGAAGGTGTACTGTAACTTCCCTGAATAAAAATATTCAGTCTATGTATGAAGGTGGCAGACCTTTCATTTTTACGTTTGTCCTCCATTCATAGATCATGTTTCATTCACAGAACTCTTAACCATTCCCTACCCTTTTCAAAACAAACCAAAATAGTTATAGATTAGACATGTGCATGACTAAAAAAAAAAAATTCGTTCAGTTTTGTTTTGATTCATTAACTTAGTTATTTATATAAAGGGAGCAAAGTGAGGGACTCGTGAAACTGACAATCTAGCCTTGCTCACCCGGCGCTCAAACTACCCCTAAAACTGAAAAAATGTATAGAGCTGCTGCTATAATAATATTAAATCGAAAATCAGGTGCATGAAACAAGATACACAGAACCATGGCTCAAACTCCTTCACACACTAGCAGCGCTGCAGTCCACATAAAATGAACCTGTATATTATAAGTTTAGGAAAAGACCATGCATACAGTCCCAAATGTAAATAGATGCTGGAGATGGTGAATCCTTACAGGGAACCAGAAAAGACCTCCACCACACCGCTGTGTGCACCCTTATGTGGGAACACTTACCAGATACAATCTGTATATGCGCCAAACATATCAGTTAGTGGGATCACCATAGTCTCCTCCAGACACCCGCAATTCAATCGAACCACCGTAAGGTATCACACTTGTAATCGCCTCACCAACATATGGACAGTTTGCATAGAAAATAATAAAGCAACATAGCGTAATCCAGCAAATGCGCTTTTATTCCCCAAACATTCAACCCTCAATAATTGCACTTACAAACAACATAAATCAAACAGCATGATAAATAGAAAGGCCGACAGTCCTACCGCCGTTTCCCGTCCTGTTCACCCGCAGCCCAGTACCTGGCTGCGAGCCTTGAGGAATCGGCGTGTGACGAGGGCTTCCTGCGTGATTACGTGACCACGCACTGACGCGTTTCGTCAGCGAATGACTTCTACCGAGGGCATGGTCACGCAACGTAATCACTACTATTTAAATGCATTGGAGTGGGCGGCGACGGCGATTAGCCGGTCACGTGGGCAGGTTGTCTCCCTCCTACTTCTGCCCTTTACTCAACACTCTTCATATATGCTGCACTTCCGCCCACACCCGGCGTCACCGCTTTCACTGCCCGGATCGCGATCTATACATATACACAGACCACATTATCCGGATCTAGATCATCGGCGGATCATATAGCCAATACTTTAACCGTATTCGTATTAAGTACTAAATGGCTTCAGTACTTAAATTAGGCATACTCATATAGGTGTCCTTTTATGAAATGGAGATGAGCAGTGATCCTGCTGATCACAGCTCATTTCCGATCATTCTCAGTTTATGAAACAGAAATGATCAGCGGAGAACATGTTCTTCACTGATCATCCCTTCACACGGGAATCTGTCATTGACTGACACAGAAACAGCCAGGCTATGAAGCTGCGATCCCCGCACTTCACTGGCGATCTGTGCCAGAATTCACACTCCCGGGTTCACCAGCCTGGAGCTTGTAAAGCGGGGAGTGAAGACAGAATCGGGGGAGAACTGAGGGGGAAAAAGGAAGATTATGGACTTCCTTCTTCCTCGTTCAGACCCCTCAACACAGTAATCATGTCCCCCTGCCATATTTATGTATATATATATATACATGTATATATATATACACACATACATGTAGATATATATTTAATGTGTATATATATAATGTATGCATGTGTCTATTCAGTGTATATATATATATATATATTTATGTAAGGGGACTATTATTTGGGGATCGTGTACTCAGCAGTGATAATTTATCACTGCTTGTTAAAGCGCGCCAGGGATTTTCATACTACGGTAATCTCGCTTTGTCTCACGAGATTACAGGCGTCCCATTCACTTCTACACAGATCTCCAAGAAAACAGTTCACCTCTGATCACCCTGGGAGAACTGAAGTTCTCCGCTTCATAAAAACGGTGCCAGAGGTGATCATTTTCCCCGGAGAACTGCAGAGAAGCCAAAAGAGAAAAAAATTCACCCGTTCAAAAAAATGTACACCATAAAGTGCAAATTATTGTGCATATATATTATTAGTACATTATAAATAGAACATACATAATTCATACACTAATGTTAAAACTACCAATAAAACCTTCCTATACATAGATTAAAATAGCAGCAGGGTTATGGCATACCCCTACAATATCATATGAGTTACATAAAATCAAAATACAGGTATAGAATCAACGTAAATGCAGGTATAAAATCATCATGAATATTTAAAACATAAATGTATAAATATATATATATATAAAAACATATATATAACACAGAAGTCACAAATCAATAATTAGTGATGTCGCGAACCTAAAATTCGCGGTTCGCGAACGGCGAACGCGAACATCGGCAAATGTTCGCGAACCGGCGAACCGGGCGAACCGCCATAGACTTCAATAGGCAGGCGAATTTTAAAACACACAGGGACTCTTTCTGGCCACAATAGTGATGGAAAAGTTGTTTCAAGGGGACTAACACCTGGACTGTGGCATGCCGGAGAGGGATCACGCAAAAAAAAGTTCTTAAAAATTATAATTTTTTGATAGAGAGCCAATTATTGGAAAAATTAAAAAAAAATAAAAATAAAAAATTTCTTTGGATTTAGCATCTGGGGGGTCTAAAAAGTGTACCTGTGAAGTTTCAGCTCTGTAGCATGTCCAGAACCCCTAAAAAACAGCATTTTTCTTATATTTTCAGGAATATGGCTTCTCTGCGGCTGGCTTTTTCTCTTGCAGGCATTTATCGGGCATTTTTTTAGGCAGGCATGTCATTTTTTGTATTTAGTGTCTGGGGGGTCACAAAAGTGTACCTGTCAAGTTTCAGCTCTGTAGCATGTCCAGAACCCCTAAAAAACAGCATTTTTCTTATATTTTCAGGAATACGGCTTCTCTGCGGCTGGCTTTTTCTCTTGCAGGCATTTATCGGGCATTTTTTTAGGCAGGCATGTCATTTTTTGTATTTAGTGTCTGGGGGGGTCACAAAAGTGTACCTGTCAAGTTTCAGCTCTGTAGCATGTCCAGAACCCCTAAAAAACAGCATTTTTCTTATATTTTCAGGAATACGGCTTCTCTGCGGCTGGCTTTTTCTCTTGCAGGCATTTATCGGGCATTTTTATAGGCAGGCATGTCATTTTTTGTATTTAGTGTCTGGGGGGTCACAAAAGTGTACCTGTCAAGTTTCAGCTCTGTAGCATGTCCAGAACCCCTAAAAAACAGCATTTTTCTTATATTTTCAGGAATACGGCTTCTCTGCGGCTGGCTTTTTCTCTTGCAGGCATTTATCGGGCATTTTTTTAGGCAGGCATGTCATTTTTTGTATTTAGTGTCTGGGGGGTCTAAAAAGTGTACCTGTCAAGTTTCAGCTCTGTAGCATGTCCAGAACCCCTAAAAAACAGCATTTTTCTTATATTTTCAGGAATACGGCTTCTCTGCGGCTGGCTTTTTCTCTTGCAGGCATTTATCGGGCATTTTTTTAGGCAGGCATGTCATTTTTTGTATTTCGTGTCTGGGGGGTCACAAAAGTGTACCTGTCAAGTTTCAGCTCTGTAGCATGTCCAGAACCCCTAAAAAACAGCATTTTTCTTATATTTTCAGGAATACGGCTTCTCTGCGGCTGGCTTTTTCTCTTGCAGGCATTTATCGGGCATTTTTTTAGGCAGGCATGTCATTTTTTGTATTTAGTGTCTGGGGGGTCACAAAAGTGTACCTGTCAAGTTTCAGCTCTGTAGCATGTCCAGAACCCCTAAAAAACAGCATTTTTCTTATATTTTCAGGAATACGGCTTCTCTGCGGCTGTCTTTTTCTCTTGCAGGCATTTATCGGGCATTTTTTTAGGCAGGCATGTCATTTTTTGTATTTAGTGTCTGGGGGGTCACAAAAGTGTACCTGTCAAGTTTCAGATCTGTAGCATGTCCAGAACCCCTAAAAAACAGCATTTTTCTTATATTTTCAGGAATACGGCTTCTCTGCGGCTGTCTTTTTCTCTTGCAGGCATTTATCGGGCATTTTTTTAGGCAGGCATGTCATTTTTTGTATTTAGTGTCTGGGGGGTCACAAAAGTGTACCTGTCAAGTTTCAGATCTGTAGCATGTCCAGAACCCCTAAAAAACAGCATTTTTCTTATATTTTCAGGAATACGGCTTCTCTGCGGCTGTCTTTTTCTCTTGCAGGCATTTATCGGGCATTTTTTTAGGCAGGCATGTCATTTTTTGTATTTAGTGTCTGGGGGGTCTAAAAAGTGTACCTGTCAAGTTTCAGCTCTGTAGTATGTCCACAACCCAAAAAAAACAGCATTTTTCTTATGATTTTTAGTAGAAAACTAATGCAGTGTCTTTCCAGCTGTCTTTTTTTCTTTCTGGCAAGCTGAAATATGATATGCCAAGGCAAACATGCCTATCAGTTGAGCTATGACACAGACAACACTGCACACATGGGGAAATATGTAAAACAAAAAACAGGAAAAGGAAATTAGGTGACGGTAACAAAACATGATATTGTGATTGGCCAAATAAAAAGTCACCTCGCGATGAGGTCGCGCCAAAGTCGCGCTAAGTCGCGCCAAAGTCGCACTGGAAGCGACGCTACTTTAGTGGTAGCGGCAGTGTAAACCAGCACTAAAACATCCAGTGTGTGAATACGATCAGGTATGATGTTTTATCGGTCAAGTAGTGTAAGGGTTACGCCCGTTGCCCGCTTCACAGTGACAGACCAAACTCTGACAGACCAAACTCCCCGTTTAACAGTCAGTCAGTCCATTTGCACAACCGCAAACTCCCAATTTGCACAAGGTTGGATACCAAGCTAGCCATGTCCCGTTCCTTGTCCTCACTGACATCATTGAAGGTCTCTTCCTCCACCCAGCCACATACAACACCAAGGGTCCCCGAAAGGTGAGAACAAGCCCCCTGGGACACCTGCTGTGGCTGGTATTCCACCTCCTCAAAGCCACCTTCCTCCTCTGACTTCTCTTCTTCAGACTCCTCTCTCTGCGTTGCCACAGGTCCAGCAATTGACAACGACAAGGCTGCTTCTGGTGGTGATGAGGACCACAACTCTTCCTCTTCATGCTCATCTACAGCCTGATCCAGTACTCTTCGCAGGGCACGCTCCAGAAAAAACGCATATGGGATGAGGTCGATGATGTTGCCTTGGGTTCGACTGACCACCAGGGTTGTCATCTCCGCAAAAGGACGCATGAGCCTACAGCCATTGTTCATGAGCATTCAGTAACGCGGCCAAAAAATACCCAGCTCCGCAGAAAGAATGAAAGAAAATGAATGTTTTTTTTTATGAAAAATTATCCTGCGGATCGCTTTTGGTCTGTACACAATGAAGCAACGACCTTATCATCTGGGGTGTGCCAACACAATCCTAGAGGTGATCGCTTCATTGTGATACGCAAGCCCCTTCACCACGACAAGGTAACGATCACGAAGGGGAATTGACACATGTATGTGCCTTTTTTTTTGTTTTTTGTTTTTTTGCAGCCACAGTGTAGCACCAGAGGCCAGAAAAATTAGGCATGTACACATGCATGAAAAAGTAGGTATTGTTGCAGCCGCTGCTGTAGCAGCGGCCTGAAAAATTGAGGTTTTAAGGCAGAAAGTGCACTAAAACATTGCTGCTTGAACCGTAGTTGGTGGCGGAGACGTCACGTAAGTCATCCGGCATGCAGAGAATGATTATATACAGCAGCGTGTGGACCATTTTTAGGCCAAGGCATCTCAGTCATCACCAGGCCTTTTTTAGTCAAATGCATCCCCCACTGTCAGTCCCTTCGGGATCCATGCCTCATTCATCTTAATAAACGTGAGGTAATCAAGACTTTTTTGACCTAGGCGACTTCTCTTCTCAGTGACAATACCTCCTGCTGCGCTGAAGGTCCTTTCTGACAGCACACTTGAAGCGGGGCAGGCCAGAAGTTCAATGGCAAACTGGGATAGCTCAGGCCACAGGTCAAGCCTGCACACCCAGTAGTCAAGGGGTTCATCGCTCCTCAGAGTGTCGATATCTGCAGTTAAGGCAAGGTAGTCTGCTACCTGTCGGTCGAGTCGTTCTCTGAGGGTGGACCCCGAAGGGCTGTGGCGATGCATAGGACTAAAAAAGCTCCGCATGTCCTCCATCAACAAGACGTCTGTAAAGCGTCCTGTCCTTGCCGGCGTGGTTGTGGTGGTAGGAGGAGGATTACTTTCACCTCTTCCCCTGTTGGATTCCCGTTGTGCTGTGACATCACCCTTATACGCTGTGTAGAGCATAGTTTTTAACTTATTTTGTAGCTGCTGCATCCTTTGCGACTGCCGGTAATTGGGTAACATGTCACAGACTTTCTGCTTATACCGGGGGTCTAGTAGCGTGGCCACCCAGTACAGGTCGTTCTCCTTCAGCCTTTTTATACGAGGGTCTCTCAACAGGCATGACAGCATGAAAGACCCCATTTGGACAAGGTTGGATGCCGAGCTACTCATGTCCAATTCCTCGTCCTCACTGATGTCATTGAAGGTGTGTTCTTCCCCCCAGCCACGTACAACACCACGGGTACCAGATAGGTGACAACGAGCACCCTGGGATGCCTGCTGTGGTTGGTGTTCCTCCTCCTCAAAGCCACATTCCTCCTCTGACTCCTCTTCCTCACACTCCTCTTCCAGTGTTGCCGCAGGTCCAGCAATCGATGGTAAGGCTGTTTCTGGTGGTGGTGATGGTGACCACAACTCTTCCTCTTCCTCTTCACGCTCATCTACGGCCTGATCCAGCACTCTTCGCAGGGCACGCTCCATGAAAAAAACATATGGGATGATGTCGCTGATGGTGCCTTCAGTGCGACTCACTAGGTTTGTCACCTCCTCAAAAGGACGCATGAGCCTACAGGCATTGCGCATGAGCGTCCAGTAGCGTGGCAAAAAAATACCCAGCTCCGCAGAGGCTGTCCTAGCACCCCGGTCATACAAATACTCGTTGACCGCTTTTTCTTGTTGGAGCAGGCGGTCGAACATTAGCAGTGTTGAATTCCAACGTGTCGGGCTGTCGCAAATCAAGCGCCTCACTGGCATGTTGTTTCGCCGCTGAATATCTGCAAAGTGCGCCATGGCCGTGTAGGAACGCCTGAAATGGCCACACACCTTCCTGGCCTGCTTGAGGACGTCCTGTAAGCCTGGGTACTTCTGCACAAAACGTTGCACAATCAGATTCAACACATGTGCCATGCACGGCACATGTGTCAACTTGCCCAAATTCAATGCCGCCAACAAATTGCTCCCGTTGTCACACACCACTTTGCCGATCTCCAGTTGGTGCGGGGTCAGCCACTGATCCACCTGTGCATTCAGGGCGGACAGTAGTGCTGGTCCGGTGTGACTCTCTGCTTTCAGGCAAGTCAACCCCAAGACAGC
>NC_138768.1:93714493-93779493 GCF_965119305.1 Pelophylax lessonae
TAATAACACACATACAGTCTTTGATTTCAGAAATATGTTTACAGTGCGAATGCGATTGGAATTCGATGTAAATATTTGATTCAAATTTTAATTAGAATTTCCGAAATTTGGACAAATTTTGTTTCGTTATTCGGAGCATTCGGTAAACATCGCTTATACAGTAATTCGGGTATTCGGATATATAGAATCTTTGAATAACAAAAAGTTTGTCCAAATATTTATTCGGAACGAAAAGAACCGCACATGTCTATTATAGATACACTTTAATTGCTAAATGCTTTACACATAATTTAAAGAATGAATAATTAGTAATTTGTATTTTAGCCCATGATAGTGCTGTATTTTTTCAACTAAGCATAGCTTTCTGTGGAAGTAGTATGGATACTTACTCTATTATTTGCAAAATTGAACAAAGAGATACCATGAACATTTCTGTATGTCTTTAAAATTATTATAATACAACATTATCTAAATCAAACCACTTAAACTGATGTTTTATCATCATAATCTTTATTATTTTGCTTTTCCTCATCCTCATGGAGGCCATGAGGGTAGCAGGATTTTCCAGAGACTAGTGTATTTTTAATTGCTGCTAACATGATTTCACTTTTAGCTTAAAGAGATAAAAAGTGAAAAGGGCAAGAATATTAAGACGCCTTAAATACGTCACGTTTAGTCACTGTAATTGCGTTAATACCCTTGCTGCCATATGGCACATCTTTTGTGTTAGAGGTTCAATATTTACGGTGTTTATCATATGCACAGTGATGTGATTTAACCTTAATAACACAAATCCAGCATTAAATATTAAGGTTCCACATTCATTCTGCGCATTTATATTCACACACTTCATAAAACCAGAAAATACTCGAGGTTAGGTGGCTCTTAACCCATATCTATCTGGAGCCTATGTATGCAAAGGGACATGGATTAAGACCCTTCTCGTTGTGAACAGTTTTCATGGATTCCAAGCTCTTCCAGAGATCCATATGTCATAAAGCAAGCTTAGCAGGGAGTGAAGACAGTTCCATGATAAAGTGGAGAGATTTACTTTCATCAGTGGTACAACTTGTTAATCTAATATATTAAAAACGTGGATCACTATCTATCTATCTATCTATCTATCTATCTATCTATCTATCTATCTATCTATCTATCTATCTATCTATCTATCTATCTATCTATCTATCTATCATTTTTATTGAATTTCAAATACAGATGAAAATCAGAAAATCACATTAACAGAATGTGATATAAGAAAATAACCACAACAAGGTAGAACATTATCCAAAAGTGGATAATACAGTGTTCAAACAATAGTATAAGATTCGTACAAGTGCTTAGGCATCATGCATGTAAAGGTTAACATAGTTAATTCTGATGAAGGGAGGAGAAGAGAGGCTTCAAACCACCCCGACTCAGAACCCCTAGGGGAACAATGTCACCAAGCCACGGGTCGTCGACACCCCTCATCATCCCCAGGACCAGAATGAGTGGAACTAAGCTAAATAAAGGTTACATTATAAGCTTCTAGTATCATATCTATCTATCTATCTATCTATCTATCTATCTATCTATCTATCTATCTATCTATCTATCTATCTATCTATCTATCTATCTATCTATCTATCTATCTATCTATCTATCTATCTTTGTTATTAACCATTATATATTTATTTGAATAGTTCCACTTTCTTCTGCCCTTATACACACTGCTTCATATCAGTCAATTTGTAAATTAAAAAAAAAAAAAAAATTAACATTTCAATTGAAATATTTTTCAAATGACCAACAGTGGTGAGATTATTCCATGTGCTATCATTTGTTATGCCTTTATGGATCTTTCAAGATCCAACTAAAAGTAAGCACTACAGTACCACTACTGACTCTTGCTTATAGCAGTTTGTGATCTTCACTGATTACATGAGTGCATTGTAGCATAAAATGTATGTTTCCTGACAATGAAAATACTATATCATATTTGGAGGAGATCAGCAAATCACTCCCCTTGGCTGCAATCACAGAGCTGCAGCCCCATAGACTAAGTAAATGTAAATAGAGTGATATTGACACTGGCCTGTCCTTCTGGATGCATGGACAAAAGGCATTAGTAGAATCAGTTAATGTGTTGTAAAAGTACATTTTTGCATTAAAATCTTCAATTTTCATGAGATAAACATTACCGAACTTCCAACATGATTTGTTATATTTAAAAAATCTCTAAAAGCAAAACTTTTTTAAAAATTTTGAATAGAGTATGATAGGGTTATTAGTCCCCATTCACACTAGCGTGACTTGTCAGGCGACTTGGTCGCCTGACAAGTCGCGGTGGGTCGCCTGCCATAGATTAGCACAGGACCCGTTCTAATAGGAGCGACACAAGTCGCTCCGACTTAGAAAAAGGGTCCTGTACTACTTTGGGGCGACCTGGAGGTGACCTGCATTGACTTCAATTATATGAAGTCCGTGCATGTCACGCCGAGGTCGGGTCGCCCCTGTGTGAACGGGGTCTCAATCTGGGTCAGTTTTTTTTTTCTATCTGTGTCAAATTGCTAAGATTTCCCTTCACTTCCTGTCCCATAGCCAAAACAGTAAGGCTCAGTTCACACTGTCACGACTTGGAATTTTACTCGTGAGACTCCAAGTCGCGTGATATGTGAAATCCCATTGTAGTCAATGAAAGCGGTCTTAATTAGCACTACTGAAGTCGCTCCAACTTCAGAAAAGGTTCCTGTACTACTTCAAGGCGCCCATAAAATTTAAATGGAAGTTGCCTCCAAGTCAGATCTTTATCTTAATTGATGTGATTTGGATCCAACATTACAGGAAGATTAACCAGGCATTCCCTGAAGTTGCTTCAAAGTAGCCCTGAAGTTGCCTTGAAGTTGCTTCAAAGTTGCCTCAAAGTTGCCTGGCAAAGTAGTGCCGACTTTCAGGTTGTGGCAGTGTGAACCGCCTCTCTGTGAGAAGAAATCCCTCTAAAGTGAGGGAATCTCGGCATGTCACCAGGGTCACCAGAACTAGTGTCCTAATTGAAAGACTTCCCCTCTATTCCGGTTCTGGTGTCAAGCCAAAGTTTGGGATTTTCTTTTACTTTCACTTTCGATGAGAACAGTAAGCACGACAAATAGAGAGGGGGAATCTCCCTAATCGAGGCACAGACAGCAATAAAAACTAACAAGAGTTCTAATTCATCTCCACTCTATTAGAAACCAAAAAAATCAGTTAGTGACACTTTATAGTTATCAACAGTAATACATATGTTTATAATATACACATGTATATATATATATATATATATATATATATATATATCTTATATAATTGAATATTAAAGCCAGAATTCAGGCTTGTTTGAATAGATCTCAAATCATGTTATAAAAAAAAAAGAACTTGAGTCTAAATACGTTGGAGAGACAGCATTTTCTTGCTCTAAGGAGTGAAGCAGTGTTGCAATACTCTTCATTAGTACATATATGGGTCTGCTTAGATAGATTGCACTGTGCATGAGAGTTTGTCTACCAGAGAAGTAGGTAAGTAGGTCTTCTTTTCACCAGTTGAGGTTAGCATCAGATTAAAGTGTTTGTAAAGGAAAAAAAAACATGTTATACTTACCTGCTCTGTGCCCCCCTCCCCTTGCCGAGTGCCCCCCTCCCCGCCGAGTGCTCCCATAGTAAGCCCCTTGCTATGGGGGCACACATGCAGGCTCATTCCCCAGCCGGCTTTCTGTGTCCATATAGGACACAGAGCGCCGCTAAGCCCTGCCCACCACTCCTGCCTCACTGGCTGTGATTGACAGCAGCCGGAGCCAATGGCTGTTGCTGCTACATCTCAGCCAATGAGGAACAAGAGACCTGGGAGGGCCTCCGCTTTCGTGCACATCACTGGATGGAGATAGGGCTTAAGTAAGCATAGAATGCATGAAGATAAAAAACATTCAGCCTTTACAACCACTTTTAAGTTTAAAGGGTTAAAGGTTACAGTGAAGTAAGTTTTGTTCTAAGTGTTAAAAGAGAAGTAAGGGAATGGCAAAAAAAAGAAAAATCCTACTCACCTAGATGGCTGCAGCACCGATGCCAGATGCAGCTGTACCCCGTTGCCTCTCTACCCTGAGAACTGATCGATCAAACACCGCCGATCGCTCAATTCTCCAGCTCTGCTCTGAGCATATGTGCACCCTTTATTTTGACTTTTTGGCACTAAAATCCCCATTGCAAGAACTATCTGGGTTCAATGTGTTGCACGTGTTCAATGTGTTGCACGTGTTTCCAAAAATTTCCAGGCAGATCAAATAATAGGAAAACATTATTTATTATACTTATGCATTCTCACAGTAATTTAAACATATTGGGTGAAGAAACAAGGTGATGCCTTCTGCTCCATAAACCTCTGTTGCCCTAGGCCACAGAATATTTAGCCTTTTCACAGATCCAGGCCCTGACATATGCTCTTGTGCATGGTTCTTAAACTGGCCATATACTGGTAGAATTTCATTTGAAATGTTCCATGTCAGGAATGTTTCTTCAATTTTGTATTAGATAATGGGGTCAAACATCCATTTTCCATAGCAGTGATGAAAAATGAGGGAGCAAGAGGGAAAATTTTTCTTTAGCAAACAAATTTCTAACAGTGTACTGTATGTAGCGTATGAGCATCCAATTATTTTAAAAAAATCTAATGTTAAAAGCAAACAAAATTCTAAAGTACTTTTGAACCACATTCAAGTCACCAAAATGTACTGAGAGTTTTCTTAAGAATTTTTGTGTGATAGTGTATGACCAGCTTTAACAAGAACTGTATCTTTAGCTGATCAGGCATATTGTAGAAACTGCAAGAGAATGTGTCTGCACAGTTCCATCAGACAGCTGCAAGGCAAACAGAACAACAAGGCAGATTAATGGGATACTCCTTCTTGCAGTACTTGAAAGTGATTCATGAGACATATGTCTATCTTGATTCATGCTGCTAACTGGATTACTGAGGAGAAAAGCCTGTCACTGGCCATTGCACATATAAAACAACTGTGTATCCCAGTCTCGTTATCCACTTTACTAACAGAATACTAATTCAGACAAAAGGAACATTTCTTGGCCAATAATCTCCATAGGACGGATGTGAGATTATTGCTTCCCAATCTGACTGCTTTGGGCCAGAGGTAGTGACATTTTCATGTCTATGGTACCCACAGAGTGATGGGTCACATAGTAAAAAATCTGATCATTTTTATCTTATCTACCCTATTTTTCCCCTTTTTTGGATTTGACCTTTAACCACTTTAGCCCCAGAGAATTTGGCTACTCAAAGACCAGGCCCTATTTTGCGATTCGGCACTGCGTTACTTTAATGGACAATTGCGCAGTCGTGCGACGTTGTACCCAAACGAAATTGACGTCCTTTTTTTTCCACACACAGAGCTTTCTTTTGGTGGTATTTGATCACCTGTATGATTTTTATTTTTTGCGCTATAAACAAAAAAAGAGCAACAATTTTGAAAAAATAACAATATTTTTCACATTCTTTTATATGAAATTCTCAAAAAAAAAAAGTAAAAATCATGTAATTTTTATTGTTTTTTTAACTAGTAATGGCGGCGATCTGCGATTTTTTTTGTGGGACTGCGACATTGCGGCGGACAGATCGGACCCCCTAACTGAAATTTTTGACACTTTTGGGGGTGCCAGTGACATTACTACAGTAATCAGTGCTATAAATATCCACTGTTACTGTAAAAATGACATTGGCAGGGAAGGGGTTAACTGTATTGGTGATCAAGGGGTTAAATGTGACCCTAGGGGCGTGATTCTAACTGTCAGGGGGCGTGGCTTGTTAGATCATCACAGAGACATGCAATTCTATATAGCAGGATCACATATCATCTGTGATCATCTAAGGGAGAATGACAGACAGCTGTGTTTACATCAGCCGTCTGTCTTTCTCTCTCAGCTGCGGGAGATCGCGGGTGGCCGGCGGCCATCCAAGCCGCTGGTCACTCGCACTGGCTCCCCAGCTGACAAGCGGGGGTGGGAGCACGCCCCCGGCGGCGTGCGTTCACCCCCTAGAATCTCCTTAGCGAGCGACGTTATATTACTTCGCTTTGCCCAGGAGCGGCTGCCTGCCGCAGTAAAACTACGGTGGGTGGTCGTTATGTGGTTAAAACTGTTTGAGGCTGTCAACTTATTGCTTGGTTTTGACTTCACAATCAATTTAAGGGTTAGTTGAAATTGTGGATGGTAGATCACTCAGTGCAGTATTCTTGACTGAAAATAGTTAAAATAAGCTGTCAGTGCAAAAAATTTAAGGGTTTTTAGATGCCAGGAGGTGGGGCGGAGATTATGATCACATGACTTCTGTGATTGGTTTTCACTGCGGTCACATGATCAGAAAGCTCCTGATCGCAAGCAGCGATTGGGAGCTTTCCATTAGCCATTGGAAATTGTGCCAGGGTGCGTGCTCTTGGCACAGCTGTTTTTGCAATATCGCATGCAGATGTGCAGACGGTCGGCGCCAAGGCCCACCCGCCAAGAGGCCGAATATTTGCGTGCTGTCAGTGCCAAAAGGTTAAAGACAATTCCTCTGAATTGAGTGGAATTAGCTTGTTGAACAACAAAACAAGCATTCTGTCAGGAGCGATTCTGTCAGGAGCATGTGCGCTCCTGCTCCATCATAGCTGCTGGCTCCAGCATCCTGGTTTTGCCTGTGGCATTCTCCTTGTTTTCTGACCACCTGCAAGGTGACTGATTGTGGCCAGACCCTGGGTGGAGACCAAACCTGATATAATCTAGCCAAACTTGCAATCCCATACTTGTGATAGAGTGTGTAATAATTGATCAAGCTGCTTGTTTTTCTGCCCTGCTAGATTGGATTTCCCTGTGTTTGACCTCGATCGACTGTTCTCTGAACTCTGCCTGCCTTTGACTTTGGATTTTGACTCTGACTATACTGAACTCTGTCTGTTTGCCAACCGCAAGTACCTGTTTGCTTTGCTCAGTTCGCGCATGCCCTGGTGTGGTAGCCAGGCACTATAGCATTGTGTATAAGTCCTGTGGGTAACTGAGTACTGGTAGGCCTGCTTACCTTATGGGAAAGGGGGCTGCTATAGGTGAAGAACACAGAAGCCAGCTATAGTGTCTGACCACCTGTGTTAGGGGTAAGCGTGATACATCCCATGGGGAAGCCATTTTTGCTATGGTGACAACTCTAGGTGGAAAATTAATGGAAACTGCAGTAACCAATCAGATTTTATCTTTAGCTTGTTTAGTTAAGCTAATGGAAAATAGAAGCTGATTTATTGCCATGCGCAGCTACTCCAGTTTTAGTAAGTTCCCCTAAGTGTTTGTTTTTTTTCTCACTTTATGATTTGGCAACAATGGTCAGTAGGACAAATGGAAAAGGTCAATCTACCCACCAGGGACATAGACAGCAATAAAAAAATCCCTACTTTATCCAATATAAAAAAGCATTTTGGCTATACAAAGACTTCAAGAGAGTCCAATTAGTTGTCAGAGGCATCAAAAATGATTATGCTTCATATATTAAAACAATAAATGTGCTTGAAAAAATAACTCTTTTGTGTTTTTTTTTCAGTCAAGCAGTGCAAATTCTAGTGTGGTGCCCTCCCACATAGATTGTGAGATAAATTTAGTATGAGACTTCTGCTGTAGCCACAGGAACCAGGAATGTTTGGTCTGCTGAAGACTCCACAAGCTGGGAGTTTGATTACCTCCCCTGACTATAGGAGAAGCTTCAGGAGATTAGGGAGGGAGAATTAAAATACACAGCCTAATTATTTAGTAGGGCCTATCCAATCCCTGGGGAGGTAGGACTAGATTGTGGATGGTTTCCTGTTAAATAGACTGGAGTCCAGAGGAGGAGGGTCTTTTACCCTGGTGGGAACGGATCTGTTAGCTCCAAGGGCTGCTTGCCCTGGAGCACTCCTGGGCTGGATGCAGGACTTCTCCTTTGGGGTTGTGCCTATGGACTGTGAAGGATTTGGGACCCCATGACTAAAGCCTTCTTTCTGGAATTCTTTTGGTCTATGGCCATGAAATTTGGACTATCTCACTCTTCCACAACTTGTGCTACATCTTTGGTGCATGGTCCTCAGCCATGTGCATATAGACTATTCTAGCCGATTATCATTCCCTTGGGAATTACTAGTGCTTCTATCAAGATAAAAGCTCCAAGGGCTGTTAGCTCCAAGGGCTGCTTGCCCTGGAGCACTCCTGGGCTGGATGCAGGACTTCTCCTTTGGGGTTGTGCCTATGGACTGTGAAGGCCTTCTCTCTGGAATTCTCTTGGTCTCCGGCCATGAAATGTGGACTATCTCACTCTTCCACAACTTGTGCTACATTTTTGGTGCATGGTCCTCAGCTGTGTGCATATAGACTATTCTAGCCAATTATCATTCCCTTGGGAATTACTAGTGCTTCTATCAAGATAAAAGTGTCCTCTATCAGCAATATCCCTGATCCCCTCCCAAGTTCTACCAGCAATAACATTTAAAAAAAAGACACCCCTAAACTTTTTACTGAGCCCAGTTGGATGGATGACTGCTAACTTGATAGAAGCACTACACATTGTGGGCACTCTAATACAGTAGGTGTGTCCCCGGCAAGATCACCAGGTGGAAAAAGAGGGGAAAAAAAAAGAAAACAAAAGCAAACAAATGCAGCCACCACATCTGATGATATGTACGCTGCAATATATTACATATTTTATTTTGGGTTTGCGTGGATTCCTCAGGACTTCCTCTTCCACATATGTCTGTGAAGGTTCTTATTTATTTGGGACATGGTATGCCTAGTAGTAGTATTTTACCTTCAATTGGACTTCTGAGCTATTCATATTGAAGATGATCATCTGCAGGAACAGTCTGCTGTTTCCCACCCATGTCACATGCTTGATTCCTGTTTATTTGTGCAACCACCTTAGAATTAATCAGAAACAGGTTTATTATTGCCCATGTGTTTAGATGCTCTCATCCTACCCTTGCTGGTTCTTAGCAAGAGGTACTGCCGGACACTTCATCTGAGGTCACTTCTGGGAAACCTACTTAGTGCATTAGAGAGCTGCCTAAACAACTCCTCTCAGAATATCTGTTCTGGGGCTTCTGTTCCCATTATCTCTTTTCAAGTTCTGATGCCTGTTTAGGACCAGGCTGTTGCTAATCTCAGTGTAGCCCAAAGCCACAACCCAGGAGCCATCCATAGCAAAGCTCTTCATCCTTTCCAGAGCATTGTTGTTAATGTACACAGGTTCTTTCTCTAATCAGTGCAGGGCAGCCAGGCACACAGCTGTCATCCATCCAACTGGGCTCAGTAAAAAGTTTAGGGGTGTCTTTTAAATGTTATTGCTGGTAGAACTTGGGAGGGGATCGGGGAGATTGCTGAAAGAGGACACTTTTATCTTGATAGAAGCACTACACATTGTGGGCGCTCTAATACAGTAGGTGTGTCCCCGGCCAGATCACCAAGTGGAAAAAGAGGGGGAAAAAAAAGAAAACAAATGCAGTCACCACATCTTCTGATGATCTGTAAGCTGCAATATACACATTGTGAATTTGTTTTCTTTTGTTCTTTTTTTTCCCCTCTTTTTCAGCCTGGTGATCTGGCCGGGAACACACCTACTGTATTAGAGCCCATTCACATTAGCGCGACTTGTAAGGCGACTTGTCAGCCTGACAAGTCGCGGTATGTCGCGGTCCATTGAGTAGTACAGGACCCGTTCTAATAGGAGCGACACAAGTCGCTCCGACTTAGAAAAAGGGTCCTGTACTACTTTGGGGCGACCTCGGAGCGACTTGCATAGACTTCCATTATGTGAAGTCTCTGCAAGTCACGTCGAAGTCACGGTGCACAGCGGTGCACGCGACTTCACAGGTCGCCCCCCCCAAAGTCGTGTCGCGCTTGTCTGAATGGGCTCTTAGAGTGCCCAATATGTGGAGGAAGGAGCACAAGGGGCATAGCAGACAGCAGCTTTGTCAGGTCAGTCTGGGAGGAAGGGGGGGGGGGTGTAAGATGGACTAGCAGATTTGGAAACACTAACATATTGAAGCCAAACTCCAGCTCACACTGAAGTTACACAAGCAGTTGAAGCAATGTTTTTTTTTTTTATCCTTTTGGGATAAAGGTTTTACATGAATAAAGAAAAGCTGATCATTGTAAGCACCCCTGTTAGTGTTGAATGGTTTGTCTCATCTCTCTAACGGGAGCACGTTTTCTTTTGAAAAACAACATACTTGCTGGAAGGATCACCAGGTGAAAATAGGAAAAAGAAAATGAATGCAGCCATCACATCCAAGAATTGGTAAACTGCAATATAATAAGCGTTTGCTTTTGGGGTTAAGAGAAGACCTGGTACAGGACAAATTGGGACATTGCTGAACTAAAGAATACAAAAGTACAATTCGTACAATACATTTACATTTCACCTGGTGTTTTATTACACACTTAGTTACAACATTTTTATTTATTTTTGCATTGGTGTGAGGTGAAAAAAAATAGTACGTTGAATTTTTATGCCGTGCATTGCAAGGCACTAAACAACATCATAATGCATTTCATCATCATCACATAAAGTTAAATGAAGTGTCAGTTTGTCAAGTGCAAAAAGTTTAAAAAGAATAAGAAAACAAACGCTGTGATGCATTCTACAATCAGTGGCAGTGCGCATGCACAGTGCATGCCATCGGGCATTCTTTATGCCCACCTTAGCCCAGATCTGCACTGAAAGTAGCCGCTTCCAAGTTATCTATGACAATTGTAACTAATCTCAGTTAAAAAAAAAAAAAAAAGAAATGTAACATTAGACAAACATGATACATGCATTACATTATGAATTAATCCAGCATGGTATTTTTCTAGACTATGCCATACAAACCATCTGTTTCCTTTGTAAGATCTTATAAAACATCACTCGTCACCCAGTGAAAAAGAAGCAGAGGAAAAAAAATAAGAATCTGTAGACTGTGCTGTGAAAAGTGGCCACATTGTGAGAACAGCATTCAGGGGAACGTACTGTACATCTGGCAGTAATACTCAACATAATAAATTCTCATATAATATGAGTTTCATTGATTGAGCCAACAATGCACATTTCAGCAGAGATCTGCAGTGGGAGACTTAATACAAGAATTATGAATGATAAAGAAGGTCACGCAATCCCAGCCCAGCGTGAAGGCCATTTTGTGAGAATATAGATAGGGCAGTTCCGATATTTGCTTCATAGACTGGATCCACAGACAACGTTTTGAATCCAATTCATCAGGAAGTCAAAACTGCTAATATCACAGCCCCCAACTGTCCCTCATTTAGAAGGACAGTGCCTCTTTTTGGAACCTTATTCCTCTTTTGTTTTTTGCTTCTCAATTGTCATCTATTGCGTGTAGCAGTATATCCAAGAAGAAAAGAGTGACCGCACTTCAAAAGGCAAGGAGATCTTTATTGTCGTAAAATCATCCAACAAAGAAAAGTTACAATAACTTCATGACACACATGGAAGGGAGCATGGTTAACACGTTTCATGAAATGAATCACTTAGTCGGCCGGTTATGACTGAGCGATTAATTTAGTGAAACGCATTAACCTTGCTCCCTTCCATGTGTGTCATGAAGTTATTGTAACTTTTCTTTGTTGGATGATTTTACGACAATAAAGATCTCCTTGCACTTTGAAGTGCGGTCACTCTTTTCTTTTTGGATATACTGGCCAGACCACGGACTGTACCTGCACCCGATCTTCAAGGAGCTTATCATCTTCACCTAGGGCAGGGCTACCTTCTTTTCTGTTGCTATAGTGTGTAGCACTCTGCCTCTGTTGAGCTGACTCCACTGTAGTCAGTGGAGTAAGGATCTGATCTTTTGGTCTGAGCTGGGTGGATTGATTGCCCTTGCTGGTTTCTGGAAGAAGTTTCCAGAAGATAGAGCAGGAGGGTCTATGAAAATCTAACATACCCCAGCCATTCCCTGGAGAGAAGTGTTCAACAGGTGGCTGGGGAGAGGATACATTTTTGTGAGGTTTTATCATAGTCTTCTTTTCTCGTATAGGAGGGTTCCAGTTCCCCTAGAGCTGCTACCCCTGGGAAGCAGCTAGTAAGAGAGAAGATTTCCATACCTTCCAACTTTTTGAGATGGGAACAAGGGACACTTGTTAACAAAAGTATGTAGGCATAGGACCCACACCCTGCCATACCCTCTTAAAGGAGAAATGTACAAAAAATGATTAAACATACAAGTGCTTTTTTTTTTTTTTTTTTTATACCACTGCTATTCTCTTTTTTACTGGCTTTTGAAATTTAAGAATGCAGTAATTTAGAAATTGAATGAAAAATTTAGCACTGAGAAACACTTTTTCAAAGATAAAAGGAACATTTTATAGACAACTATATAGATCAGATCAAAATGATGGACAAATAAGGACAGAGCGACTTTGTTCCAAATCAGGGACAGTCCCTCGAAATCAGGGACAGTTGGCAACTATGGATTTCTAGAATTTGTCTCAGCATTTGCCTGAGGACCAAAAGAAGATTTGATAAAGGAGTTTTGCTGGATGGCACCGTCCTGGAGTTCTGGTCTGTAGAAGGATCTTTTGTCTCCCTCACTGAAGAGTGTCATATGGAAGATGGGTGGCAGTCAGCTCCTGGGTTGTTGTGAGCAAGACCTACTGTGGGACTCTGATGTACATCTGCAGCTAAAAAGATTTGTGCAAGAAATGTTCCCTCCTGGGGTATTCTGAACTACTAAATCCTGTGCTGTTCAAGTTTTCTAAGATAAAATTCACGGAAAGACAACCCCTAGACCAGGGGCCTCCAAACTTTCAAAACAAAGGGCCAGCTTACTGCCTTTAAGCTTTAGGGGGCCTGACTGTGTACAGTTGGCATAAACAATGTCATAGGTTTGGTGGTCAGTGGGAGTAAAAAAATTATATTTTTGGTGTCAGTGGTAGGAATAATGCCCCATCTTTGGTGTCAGTGGGAGGAATAGTGCCCCATCATTGATGTCAGTGGAGGAGCAGTGCTCATTCATTGGTGTCTGTGGGAGGAATAGTGCTCCATCATTGGTGTCTGTGGGAAGAATAGTGCTCCCTCATTGGTGTCAGTGGGTGGAATAGTGCCCTGTCATTGGTGTCAGTGGGAGGAATAGTGTCCCATCATTGGTGCCAGTGGGAGGAATAGTGACCTATCATTGGTGCCAGTGGGAGGAACAGTGCTCATTCATTGGTGTCTGTGGGAGGAATAGTGCTCCATCATTGGTGTCAGTGGGAGGAATAGTGTCCCATCATTGGTGTCAGTGGGAGGAATAGAGCCTCGTGTCAGTGATAGTAAGTGTCCCAACGGCCAGATAAAGGCAAACAAAGGGCCACATCCATCCTGTGGGCCATAGTTTGGAGACCCATGCCCTAGACTGAGCCTGTATTGTCGATATGTGCATGGAACTGTGTCTGTGGCAAGCATTCTCTGTACTACTTTGGGAGAACCTGTCTATTCTCAACGGCCCTTCTGGGAGTGTGGGTGTGAGGTATAAAGTACTATAAAACAGCTTACCATTAACCTACCGAAAAAACACAGACATCAGGGTCTCCTCTCATTTGACATCAGAATTTCCCCCACTTTGACGTTAGAAAAATAATGTTGAAATGTTATATAGCAGAAAGTGAAAAATATTGTTTTTTTTTCCAGAAATGTCGCTCTTTTTTTGTTTATAGCGCAAGAAATAAAAATCGCAGAGGTGATCAAATACCACCAAATGAAAGCTCTGTTTGTGGGACAGCAAATTTGTGGGAAAAGGAAATCAATTTTTTTTAGGTACAGCATCGCACGACAGCACAATTTTCAGGTAAAATAACGCAGTGCCATATCGCAAAAAATGGCCTGGTTATTAAAGGGGAAAATCTTCCGGTCCAGAAGTGGTTAAAGCCTGTTTCCAGGAAAAGGAAAAACCTTCCCTGGCAGGGAGGCTGCCCACCCACTGCAAGGGTTAAAAGCTCATTTAGGTTTAGCGGACCAGAAAAAGCAGATTTACTTACTTACCTGATGCTGATGCTACCCCCCCCCCCCACACCATGCTCTAGCAGTGAGTCCATGTCCAATGCATGGCTATGGACCCTGAAATGCACTTGATGATTGATTCCTGACCTGCCAGGCAGCATGCCCAAGTAAGGATCTGGTATGGATTTTGGGGGGAAACCTACGCCGTTTTTTTGGGGGGTTTTTTACCGGCACTTTCAACAGTGTATGTTTATTCAGCTGTCAGCGGGGAAACCCATTGAAAGCTGATAACTCATCAGTTGTTAAGGACGCCCGCGGCTGTCTTCCTGGCCCCGCTCCTTAACAACCAGCTTACACTTTGCTCTTATTGGGGAAAGATTTTCCCAATCAGGGCGCAGGATGCACTGTGAGGCGCTCAGTGTGTTGTAGGGTTTTTTAACCACTTTACCACCGGAGGATTTTGCTGTCTTCCGTCCAGGCCACTTTTTGCGATTCGGCGCTGTGCGACTTCAACTGACAATTGCGCGATCGCGCGACGCCGTACCCAAACGAAATTTACGTCCTTTTTTTCCCACAAACAGAGCTTTCTTTTGGTGGGATTTGATCACCTGTGCGATTTTTACTTTTTGCGCTATAAACAAAAAAAGAGCGTTTATTTTGAAAAAATAACAATATTTTTAACATTTTTTTATATGAAATTCCCCCCAAAAAAGATGTAAAAACCAATTTTTTAAAAATTTTTTGGCCAATTTGTTTTCTGCTACCTATGTTTGGTAAAAAAAATCACAATAAGCGTATTTTGATTGGTTTGCGCAAAAGTTATTGCGTTTACTAACAAAGGGAAAGATTTCTGTCATTTTTGGTGCTTTTTTTTAACGCGTAATGGCGGCGATCTGCGATTTTTTTGTGGGACTGCGACATTGCGGCGGACAGATCGGACCCTTGACTGACATTTTTGACACTTTTGGGGTTACCAGTGACATTACTGCAGTAATCAGTGCTATATATATGCACTGTTACTGTAAAAATGACACTGGCAGGGAAGGGGTTAATTTTATTGGAGAGGGAGGGGTTAATGTATGCCTGGTGCTTACTGACGTGTAGGGGGGGAGGTGACTGAGTGAGTCATGGACAGATCGGATGTCCAGCTATGCTGAACAGTCCGATCTGTCACTCCCTGTCACTATGGAGATCCGCCCGCTTGTGTTTACACAGGTGGGCGGATCTCCACACTAGATCCCCGGCGATCGGGGCAGAGCAGCGGCGATCGCCGCTGCTCCTCCCCTGGCCCGACTCCCGCTGTGAATGAAAACAGCGGGAGCGAGCCTCCGGCGGCGCGCAAGCGCCGCCCAGAAGGGGGAGTGTCTGGCGACATTAATACTACGTCGTCAGACGATAACGAACCACTTTGCCGCAGTACTATTACCGTACTCAGTCGGCAAGTGGTTAAAGACCCTGAACATTTGCGTGTTCGGCGAACAGCCAAACAAGGCAAATATCATCCTCACGTTCGCCCATCCCTAATTATAACTTTAGCTTGCAGATTTAAAAAAAAAAAAAAAGCATGGCGGTTTACCACCGTTTTCAAACAATACAGGGCTGGCAATTGCTATCTACTTTTAAAAATTCTAGTTGCCTGGCTATTGTGCTGACCTACTTGTGATTAAAATATAACCAAAGCCAATATTGTCCTTTATTTGTGGTAGTTATTTCTCATAACAGGAAGTAAGAAGTAATCTCTCCAATGTGAGGGAAATCAGATTGTCACTAAAACCGTTTTCACCATTGTAAGATTTCCATCCTTTTCCTGTTCTGGTTGCAAACAGAGCAGTATTTTTTCTCTTACTTTCATTCCCAGTGATGGTAGTCACCAGGACAAATAGAGAGTGTATCTCCCTAATTGGGACACAAAGAGCAATACAAATCTGATGGGGGTACTAACCACTATTATTTTACCGAAATGTAAAATAAATGTTTTGGTTTTAATCACACTTTAAAAAAATGTAACGAACGTCAGCATGAAGTCAGAAGCAGGTCAGCAATGGCAGCATCCATGTTTCCTCACTACAAGGCTTCTTTGGAGTGATATTACATTTTTTTATGCATTTTCAGCAAATGATTTATTAATTGCTGAGTATGCAGTTTCTTTATCTTTTGATCCTTTGCTATGTTCCAGTTAAAGGGTGCTTGCAGTAACTTTCATTCAAAAACATGTGTCAGAGGGGCTGAGAGTGTTCTTGGTGTCGAGTTGTAGAACACAGAACCCAAATTACCAAATGGCTCCTGCGAGAGTAGAGCTACAATCGTTTTCAAAAATTCTGGTGATACTTCTAAAAAAGAGAGATATAAACAGAATTGTTGCAAAGGCAAGGCAATGAGTTGGTCTGCTGCTCTCGTACAGAGTGCAACAGTCTTCACTTCACACACAATAGCAGCACCAACTTTTAGACATGTGCAGTCCGTTTCGTTCCGAATTGAATATCTGACTCATTTTTCCTTATTTGGAAATTTGGATGTATCCACATTTTTGAATTACAATAGTAACAAATTTAAATAAATCTGAAATAACAAAACAAAATTTTAAATGAAATTTGAAATCGAATAGTTTTATAATCAAATTCGAATAGTTTTCGAATTCAAATCATTTTTGAATTTGAAACATTTTCAAATTCAAATAGTTTTCGAATTTGAATAGTTTCCAAATTGAATTAGAATTTCTGAAGAGAATAAAATAGAAGAGAAAATAAAGGAATAGAATAGAAACAAATATAATAGAATAGAAAATAATAGAAATTAAAAGAATAGAATATAATGGAGAAAAACAGTACAAAATATAAAATAAAAGAATAGACATGTGCGGTTTGGTTCCTTCCCGAATTGAAATTGGGACAAATTTTTCATTATTCGGAAATTCAGATGTATCCAAATTTTCAAATTACAATAGTAACGAATTTAAACAAATCCGAAATAACAAAACTAAATTGTGGGTGAAATTTGAATTTGAATCATTTTCTAATTAAATTCAAATAGTTTTTGAATTCAAATTGTTTTTGAATTTGAAACATTTTTAAATTTTAATTGTTTTTGAATTTGAATCATTTTCAAATCAAATTTGAATTTCAGAAGAGAATAAAATAGAATAGAAAATAAAATATCAAAATAATATAGAATAGAAACTAAATGAATATCAAAGAATAAAAAAAAGAATAAAATAGAAAGAATATATTAATCTTCTGAAATTTGAATTTCAAATAGAATAAATTAGAATTTGAATACAGAATAGAATAAAATAGAAAGAATATAACTTTTGGAAATTCAAATTTGAATAGAATAGAAAGAATAGAATAGAAAATAAAAAGAAATAGAATAGAATAGAATAGAATAGAAAGAATAGAATAAACAATAGAGAATAGAATAGAATAGAATAGAATAGAAAGAATATATAACTGTTTTCTAAAATTTGAATTGCGAATAGAATACATTCAAATTCAAATAGAATAGAACATAATACAATAGAATATAATTATAAAAGAATAGAACAGGAAATAAAAGAATAGAATAGAAAAAAAACAATAAAATGGAATAGAAAGAATAAAATCATCTTCCAAAATTCGAATTTGGAATAGAATAAATTTGATTTGAAATGCAATTCAAATGGAATTTGATTCAAATTCAAATGTCATTCAAATTAAATTTGAATCTATTAAAATTTCCAGAATTCAAAAAAATTTAATCGATTCGAATTCAAATAAACAAAACAAATTCCGAAAATGAATTAAACAAGTTTAACGAAGGGAATTTATGTAAATAGCAGATAGAAATTAAACCAAACAAAGGATATTCGTTCTGCACATGTCTGCCAAGTTTTCTGCTGGGGCTGGAGATCAAATAAAGCAACGGTTTTGCATTAGCATTAAAGTGGTTATAAAGTCAATTTATGCGTTAAGGAAAAAAAAGTCCCACTACTTATCCTACCCCCCCATCTCTAAACATTTTCCTGGCTCCATGTCACTAGCACTGTGTTCACTTCCAGCACCACTTCCTTCACTTCACATGAATAACCGAAGGCCGTGGAGCCATAGTCTATGGACGCACACAGCGCTGCTCAGTAGTGCGCATGCATGAGTACCTCCTTAGCACCCAGCTTCCTGCAAGAGGCACCCGGAGGAGGGAGAAGCTAACAGCACCACTGGGGACTGCCAGGAGAGAAGGAAAGTGCAATATTGTTGCACAGAGCAGGTAAGAGTTACTAATTTTTATTTTAAAGAAATATAAGCTTTTAGTATCACTTTAACAAAGTGCATAATGTGAATCCGGCCATGGGGGTACAGATTTTTTTTGGGGGAGGGGTAAAGTACTCGGTCTGCTTATGGTTTATGGTAGATTTTGGGGCCAGGGAACATCGGTGAACTTTAATTTCTTTATACCTTTCAATGCTGAATAGTACATTTTGGGTGAAAATCTTAAGACAGTAAGACAGAGAATCATAGGAGGATCTCTTTATTTTTTCCTTGTGAACGGGATCTGAAGTTCTGTGACTTTACCCTTGCTGTAATTAATAAATGACATCACAATGATTCAGCAGCTGCATTCTGTCGATAGCATATGAAGGACGTGTTTAATATTCAATATGAGACAGAGTCATAGAGAGGATTTTCACATAGAGGAATTTATCCTTATCACAGCCTGGGACTGTCACGTTGGACCATTGCTTACTCAAATGTCCGCAGCAAAAGCTGATTATGAGTGTCTGAGTGATATATTTCTAAACAAAGATCTCAACACAAAACCTTCGGCCAGCCTATTGTACATGCTTCATATGTAAATAGAGAATGTGGTGTCGGTTATTTATTGCAGGAAGACTTTGTCTGCTTTATTTAATAAAACCGTGCTGGGAGTTCAAACTGCTGAGACTGCGGCTGCTGAATTCTTGATGTAAGGTGAGTTTTTCAGCTGCTTGACTATGGAGCACATTTGGCTGAGGACTCCATGGCTTGGCCTGGCTAACATGGCAATATTTGACCATTAGCATTTACCAGGGCTGCTGCTAAAAATCACAGGGCCCTGTATAGCCTACCTAGCAGTACCCCCCCCTCCCCCAGATATATCAATATTTACACTAAAAATACACAAAAATCATTATTAGGGGACACAAACATAACAGAGAAGCTGTGTGAATTAGCCCTTTTTAATTGTTTTTTACATTTAAAAAATTTGAATTTTTTTATGTTAAAAATGTTTACAATTATTTAATTTTCAATTTTTTTTTAGTTATTTATTACAATGTTGAATTATTATTTTTTTATATATATAACCTGCAGCGCTGTGGGGGGAGGGCACAGTAAAAGAGGGTACACAAGAAGGGGGGATCAGAAGCAGGCAGAACAGGGAGGGAGATCGGTGTCAGTGAAGCAATTACAGGAATGATGCCCTGTGTCTGTGTCTCTCCCGGCAGCAGATAAAAGCTGGCAGGAGCGGGAGAAACTGGATTTCAGCTGCTGCAGAGAGCCAGACAGGGCATCCTTCTGTAATTGCCCCTCTGCCCGAACACAGCGATTCCCCGTGCTGTATGTCCAGGCCCCTTACAGGAGAACTGGTGGTCCCCCCCAGCAGCCCTGGCATTTACTGTTGGTATATTTCTATGTAGGTGAGTAAGCCTACTTTATTTTCCATTGGTCTGTGCACGTTTTTGCGTGGTTTGACACCAATATACCATAACTGTAGATAAAATAAAAATATTAATAATGTATATAAAAAATAATCGGGGAATCCCAAATATTCCCAAGGCTAATTTTCTGGAGGTAGTTGCCTTACCTGTCCCTAATTCAGGCAAGCATTTACATCCGTCACAGTAACATTACCGACACATGTGGCAAATTTAGGTAGTTTTTAGAAAGATGAGGACTCCATGGCTTGGCCTGGCTTAAATGGCAATATTTGTCCATTAGCATTTACTGTTGATATATTTCTATGTCTGTTAGTAAGCCTACTTTATCTTCCATTGGTGCACGTGTTGTGTGGTTTGACCCCAATACACCATAACTGTAATCAAAGTAATATTATTAAAGTGACTTAAAAAAACAAACAAACATTGTATACTTACCTCCTCTTCTCGGGTCCCTCTTCGGTGCTCCTGGCCCCTCCCTCCTGTTGAGTGCCCCCACAACAAGCACCTGAGCCATGTCACAGCTCTTGTGTCCATTCAGAAACGGAGCCACGACCCGGTCACGCCCCTGTCTCTCCTGATTGGCTGACTGACTTTGTTTTAAAGCAGCGGGAGCCAATCGTGCAGCGCTGCTGTCGCCAATGAGGAGGGGAGTCCCAGGCAGCTGAGACACTCCTGCAACATCGCTGGATAAATATGGGGCTCAGGTAAGTATTAGGGGAGGCTGGGGGGGCTGCTTCACACAGAAGGTTTTTTCTATCTTAGTGTATAGAATGCATCAAGATAAAAAAAAACAAAAAAACGTTTACAATCCCTTTAATACTGTATATAGAAAATAATCGGAGAATCCCAAATACTCCCAAAGCTAATTTTCTGGAGGTAGTTGCCTTACCTGTCCCTAGTTCAGGCAAGCATTTACATCAGTCTCAGTAACATTACCGACACATGCGGCAAATTTAGGTTGTTTTTACTACTGCCAATTTAGGAACCTGTCTTAAAGAATTACCACCAGTTCGCTGATTAATAGACATTAGTGCAGGATGAAAAAAATTGTTTTGTTTCATATTTAAATAAACTAATTTAGTTAAATGTGTTACGTTCGTTTCATTCATTTTCAGGGTTTGTTTTTGTTAGTTTCATGTTCAAATTCGATTTAGAAAAATGCAACCAAATTTGAAAAAAAATCTGACTGCATTCGAAAAAAAATTGAGAAAAATTATCAAATCGGTCTTCGAATTCAAAAATGCATTTGAATTTGTTTTTATTTCCATTTAAGTGAAGCAGTTGCATTAGGCTATTGATACTGACTGCCTGACAATTCAAAAATTAGAACAAAATAGAATAAAATAGAAAGATTATATAATCATCTTCCAAAATTCGAATTTCGAATAGAAGGAATTTGACTAGAAAAGATTAGAATAGAATAGAAAAGAACAGAAAATAAGAGAATATAATAGAAAAGAATAAAATAGAATACAATATATAACTATCTCCCAAAATTCTAATTTCAAACAGAAGTTTGAATTTGAATAGAAAAGACTAGTCCTATCTAATCATTTCTATTCAAATTCATTCTTTTCCTAATTCAAATTTCTGTAGATGGTAAGGTTATATTCTTTCTATTTGATTCTATTCTATTTTTTTCTATTCTATTCTATTTTATTCTATTCTATTGTTTTTCTATTATATTATTTTCTACTCTTTTAGATTCCATTATTTTGAATTCTATTCTGCACTGTGACATATGTGCATGGAGCACTAGTGGTACCCTGTGACAGATAGTGATGGGACATTGGTACACTGTGGCAGATGTTGATGGGGCACTGGTACACTGTGACAGATGTTAATGGGGCACTGGTGCAATGTGACAGATGTTGATGGGGCACTGGTGCACTGGCAGATGTGCATGGAGAATTGTGGTACCCTGTGACAGATTTTGATGGGACAATGGTACACTGAGACAGATGTGCATGGGGCACTGGTGGTATCCTGTGACAAATGTTGATGGGGCATAACTGTTATATTCTTTCTATTTTATTATATTGCTTTTTCTATTCTATTCTTTTCTATTCTATTCTAATTTGAAATTCTAATTTTGAAAGATAGTTATAATATAACCATCTTGAGAAATTAAAATTTTGAATATAATGAATGTGAATAGAAAAGAATATAATAGAATAGAATAAAATAGAAATTTGAATTTCGAATAGAATAAATTTGAAATCTGTAAAGATTAGAATAGAATAGAAAAGAATGGAGTAGAAAATAATAAAATAGAATAGAATAGAAGAGAATACAATAGAAAAGCAATAGAATAAAATAGAAAGAATATAACAGTTATGCCCCATCAACATCGGTCACAGGATACCACCAGTGCCCCATCTACATCTGTCTCAGTGTACCAATGTCCCATCAAAGTCATTCACAGGGTACCATAATGCTCCATGCACATCTGTCACAGTGCACCAGTAAATAAGAGAATAAGAGAATAGAATAAAAAAATGAATCGTTCTTAAAGAATTAAGCCAGGTGATAGCCAGACCGTTATTCTTGATCTTTATGGATAGTCATAGACAGGTATGGTGCCAGCTGATTGGAGAAAAGCCAATGTGGTACCAATATTTTAAAAAAGGGCCGAGCTATATCCCGGGAAACTATAGACCTGTCAGCCTAACATCAGTAGTCTGCAAGATATTGGAGGGGATGTTAGGGACTATATACAGGACTTTACTAATGAAAACTGTATTATTAGTAGTAATAAGCATGGATTCATGAAAAATCGTTCTTGCTAGACCAATCTATTAACCTTCTACAATGAAGTGAGCTGCCATCTAGATAAAGGAAAGCCAGTGGATGTGGTGTATCTGGACTTTGCAAAGGCATTTGACACCGTTCCCCACAAACGCTTACTGTTCAAACTAGGGTACGTAGGTATGGACCGTAAGGTGTACCTGGATAGAGAACTGGCTCCAGTGGAAAGTCCAGAGGGTGGTGATTAATGGGGAGTACCAGGTATGGAAAGTGGGGTCCCCCAAGGTTCTGTCCTGGGACCAATCCTGTTTAATTTATTCATAAACAACCTAGAGGAAGGGATATCTAGCACAATCTTGGTATTTGCGGATGATACTAAACTAAGCAGGGCAATATCTTCTATGCAGGATGTGGAAACCTTACAAGCAGACCTGAACAAAATAACGGGGTGGGCAACTACATGGCAGATGAGGTTTAATGTTGAAAAATGTAAAGTAATGCACTTGGGCGTCAGAAACATGAACACAAGCTACTCACTAGGGGGGAAACCTCTGGGGGGAATCTAAGCTGCTGCAAGCAAAGCCAACAGAATACTGGCATGTATAAAAAAGGGGATTCACTCCAGAAATAAAGAGATTATTCTCCCACTCTACAATACTCTGGGCCGGCTACATCTGGAGTATGCTGTCCAGTTCTGGGCACCGGTCCTCAGGAAGGATGTGCTGGAACTGGAGAAAGTCCAGAGAAGAGCAACAAAAATAATTAGGGGAATGGAGGACATCAGCTATGAGGAAAGACTACAAGCACTGAACTTATTCTCTCTGGAGAAGAGACGATTGAGGGGGGGATATGATATCAATGTACAAATACTGTACTGGTGACCCGAGCATAAGGAACAAACTATTCAGAGAAAGGAGATACAATAAGACACGTGGCCACTCACTAAAACTAGAGGAAAGGCGGTTTAACCTTAAAATACGTAGGAGGTTCTTTACTGTCAGAGCAGTGGGGATGTGGAATTCTCTTCCACAAGCAGTCGCATCAGCGGGGAGCATCGATAGTTTCAAAAAATTATTAGACCCGCACCTTAAAGACCACAACATACAGGGGTATGTATACAATGTACGGTTAACATCAAACACACACACACATCATAGGTTGAACTGGATGGACTGATGTCTTTTTTCAACCTCACTAACTATGTAACTATGTAATTATGTAATAAAATAAAATAGAAAAAATAACTGTAACTGTTATATTCTATCTATTTTTTATTCTATATTCATTGTTTTTCAATTATTTTCTATTCTATTTTCTTATTTTCAATCCTATTTTTTTCTATTATTTTCTATTCTTATATTTTCTATTCAAATTCATTCTATTTAAATTTGAATTTATGAAGATGGTTTTATTCTTTATATTTTATTTTATTCTATTGTTTTTCTATTATATTCTATTCCTTTATATTCTATTATTTTGGATTCCATTGATTTGGATTCTATTCTAATCTATTCTATTCAATTTCAAATTTAGAAGACGGTCATGTTCTATTTTATTTTGTTCTATTCTATTAAATTCTATTCTATTCTTCACTATTCTTTCATTGTTATTCTATTGCTTTATTATTTTATATTCTATTTTATTGTATTATTTTTTAGAAAATCAATTTCTAATTTTTTCGAATTCTATTTTGATTCGAATTTGTTTTTTTTAATTTGATTCAAATTTGTTTTCAAATTCAAATTGAATTTCGTCGGAATTTCGTTATTTCGGATTTGCTTAAATTAGTTATTATTGCAATTCGGATACATCCGAATTTCCAAATAACTAAAAATTGGTCCGAATTTCAATTTGGAACTAAATCAACCGCGCACATGTCTACTGATTAGGAAACTGGTGGTAATTAAGACCAACTCTAAGCTGGTGTATAGAGATATGCTGTGCCTGTACTGGGAAGCTGTTACACAGGGCTCTATCCATGCCCCCATTTAGATGTCAGTCAATGGATTGTCCAGCCAAAGTGTAAAGAGAGGAGCTGGAGATAGAGGCTGTCATGAACCAATCATGGCAATGGACAATGGACAAAACCTGATGGGTAACTGAGAGACTCATTCCCCATCAAGTCTGCTTTATTTTGATTAACAGCAAACAGCATGAGGAGGATTTGAAAGCCGTTATTGTACTTGAAAAATGTCTTTAAATCTGCCCACTGCTGTTGATATCAATCAAAAGTAAAGTGGGACTCATGCGGAACTCATGTCAGTCAGTTCCCCATCAAGCTCCACCCACCGCAGTACAAAAATCCCTGGTCATAGGACTGTCAATGTGACAGGCGCAGTAACTAGGAAAGAAGTGAGTGCGCTGAGAAGCCGTGTCTGACAGATTCATATACATGATAAGTATTATAAACAAAAAGAGCTTTGGGTGTTTCTCCAATAATTAGTTCAAAACGTAACAAAACATGGATTTCCAAAGCAACTTACATATATCACTTTATTAGCTGACCCCTAGAAAATGTTCTATTGGCCGGACCGGACATATAATAACTCTTTTTTTAAGGATTTTTATGTTTGGGAGACTCAATGGATAATTGACTTAGGGGTCAATTGGCTAATAAAGTTATTTGTTTACTTATCGTTTTGGCTTATATATATTGTTTCTTCTGTTATTTTTAATCTTTTTTTTCTTCTCTTTCTTAATACAGTTTTTTTGCCCTTTATGTATCTGTACAGGTATGTAAGCAGGTGACTAATTTATTGTGCCAAATTCATTTTTTACATGTGTTTGCCATTTTTGTGTTATGTTTTGCACATTAACTATGATTCTATGACTGATGCATAGTTTTGCCCTGCCCTGTGTGGGTGAGCCTGCTTCTGTGGCTATACAGTGCTTCACTTTTTCCACATTTTGTTATGTTACAGGCTTATTCCAAAATGAATTAAATTCATCATTTTCCTCCAAATTCTACAAACATTATCCCACAATGACAATGTGAAAGAAGTTTGTTTGAAATCTTTGCAAATTTATTTAAAAAAAGAAAAAAATCACATGTACATAAGTATTCACAGCCTTTTGCCATGACACTCAAAATTGAGCTTGGGTGCATCCTGTTTCCACTCATTATCGTTGTGATGTTTCCACACCTTGATTGGAGTCCACCTATGGTAAATTCAGTTGATTAGAAATGATTTGAAAAGGCACCCACCTGTTTATATAAGGTCCCACATTTAACAGTGCATGTCAGAACACAAACCAAGCCATGAAGTCCAAGGAATCAGAACACAACATACAGGGATATGTGAAGTAATTATTGACACAGAAACACATACACCTACACAGGTTGAACTGGATGGACGTTTGTCTTTATTAAACATTGCCTACTATGTAACTACTATGTACTGTACTGTACTACTATGTAAATTGTCTGTAGACCTCTGAGCAGGATTGTATTGAGGCACAGATCTGGAGAAGGGTTCAGAAAAATGTATGCAGTATTGAATGTCCCAATGAGCACAGTGGCCTCCATCATCCATAAATGGAAGAAGTTTGGAACCACCAGGACTCTTCCTTGAGTGGCCCGCCCGGCCAAAATGAGCGATCACAGAGAAGGGCCTTAGTAAGGGAGGTGACCAAAATCCGATGGTCACTCTGACAGAGCTCCAGTGTTTAACTGTGGAGAGAGGAGACCCTTCCATAAGAACAACCATCTCTGCAGCACTCCACCAATTGAGCCTGTATGGTAGAGTGGCCACGGAAGCCACTCCTCAGTAAAAGGCACATGACAGCCCATCTGGAGTTTGCCAAAAGGCACCTGAAGGACTCTCAGACCACGAGAAACAAAATAATCTGGTCTGATAAAACATAGATTGAACTCTTTGGCCTGAAGGGCAAGTGTTATGTCTGGAGGAAACCATCACCTGCCCAATACCATCCTTACAGTGAAGCATTGTGGTGCCAGCATCATGCTGTGGGGATGATTTTCAGTGTCAGGAACTGGGAGACTAGTCAGGGTAAAAGAAATAGGAATGCAGCTATGTACAGAGACATCCTTGATGAAAACCTGCTCCAGAGAACTCTGGACCTCAGACTGGAGTGAAGGTTCATCTTTCAACAGGACAATGACCCTAAGCACACAGCCAAGATAACAAAGGGGTGTTAACAACCCCGATTGAACATCTCTGGAGAGATCTGGAAATGGCTATGCACTGATGCTCCCCATCCAACCTGATGGAGCTTGAGAGGTCCTACAAAGTAGAATAGGATAAACTGCCCAGAAATATGTGCCAAGCTTGTAGCATCATACTCAAAAAGACTTGAGTCTGTAATTGGTGCAAAGGTGCTTCAACAAAGTATTGAGCAAAGGCTGTAAATACTTATGTACATGGGATTTTTTTAATTTTTTTATTTTTAATACATTTGTAAAGATTTAAAACAAACTTTTTTTATAGATTGTCATTATGGGGTATTGTTTGTAGAACTTTGAGGAAAATAATGACTTTAATCCATTTTGGAATAAGGCTGTAACAAAGCAAAATGTGGAAAAAGTGAAGTGCTGTGAATACTTTCTGGATGCACTGTATATAGACAGCGAGTCAGTCTCAGGGGGATCATTGCTCTCAATTAGGGATGATCGAATGGTTTGGGTCGACCATCGGTTTGACCCGAACATTGACTGTTCGAGGTTCGGCCGAATTTAGAACTTTTTGCTGAAAAAGTTCAGAATTCGGCAACCAGAACCGACCAAAATGCAATGGGCCAGGAAATGGGCTTTAAAAGCCTGTGATTGGACCAGAACCATCAGTAAAAGCCAATTGAGGGGGCAGGAGAATGCTAGGAATGTGATTGGAGTGACTAGGGGGTCCAGAGGCCAATCATTAGTGAATATGCCCCCCAGTATATAAGATAGCCCCCGCCAAATTCCTAGCATTGTAATACAGGGACATGGAAGAGAGTGGAAGCAGTTCTGTTACTTCTGCTTCAAAGTGTCATTTAGCAATTATTAGTGTGAGGAAAGGGATATCTAGTGTAGTTAGGATGCTATTTTCCACTTTAGTTAGCTTCAAAAATCAAGTTTCTGTAGGGAAAGTGTTAAGTGCCAGGGTGACCATAGTGTAGTGTAGGGTGAACTGACACTGACTGCTATGGCAGGGTGACCAAACCCTTCCATTTCAGGGTGACCGCTATAGAGAAAAGATCGTTTTCTCTTATGTGACTTTCAGAGCAGCGATATGGCTTCTCTCCGGTCAGCCTGCTTTTTGCTGCAGGCGTTTATAGGGCTTTTTTGAGGACAAGTTTGGAGTCAGGCATGACATCTGAACTTGTGTATAGGGTATATATACACACACATGTATGTATATATACACCTACACATATATAGGTGTGAAAATAGCAGAACCCTATGCTTGCGCTAATTAAATAATTAACAGGCATATGGCTCCGCTCCTATCACACCTATATGTGTATAATACATATAAGTGTGTGTATATATATATACCCCTATACACAAGTTCAGATGTTTTGCCTCCCTCCAAAGACCCCAAAAAAATGCCCAAAAAAACACCTGCGCCAAAAAAAAAAAACGCCCAGGTGTTTTATTGCAGGCTTTTTTTTGGGCATTTTTTTGGGGTCTTTGGAGTCAGGCAAAACATCTGAACTTGTGTATAGGGGTATATATAGACACACATGTATGTATATATACACCTACACACATATAGGTGTGAAAGGAGCGGAGCCATATGGGTGTTAATTATTTTATTAGCGCAAGCATAGTGTTCTGCTATTTTCACACCTATATATGTGTAGGTGTATATAGACATACATGTGTGTGTCTATATACCCCTATACAGTTCAGATGTCATGCATGACTCCAAAGACCACAAAAAAATGCCCAAAAAAAGCCTGCAATAAAACACCTGGGCGTTTTTTTTTGGCGCAGGCGTTTTTTTGGGCATTGTTTTGGGGTCTTTGGAGGGAGGCAAAACATCTGCACTTGTGTATAGGGGTATATATATACACACACTTATATGTATTATACACATACACACATATAGGTGTGAAAGGAGCGGAGCCATATTGGTGTTAATTATTTTATTAGCGCAAGTATAGTGTTCTGCTACTTTCACACCTATATATGTGTATGTGTATGTGTATATATACATATAAGTGTGTGTGTATATATACCCCTACACAGAAGTTCTGATGTTATGCCTGCCTCCAATAATCCCCAAAAAATGCCCAAAAAAACGCTTGCTACAAAACCGGCAAGGTGTGAAAATAGCGAAGCCATATCCCTGTTCTATAAGTGACCTAATAGAAACAATCTTTTTTTTTTTCTGGTTCTGGACATGCTACAGAGCTGAAACTTCACAGGTACACTTTTTAGGGGCATCTAATTTTTTTTTTTCAATAATTTTTTCAATAATTGGCTCTCTATCAAAATGACAGTTTTTAAGAACTTTTTTTTGTGTGATTAATAGTCTCTGGGGCATGACCCAGGACCCTAGGCACTTTTTAGGGGCATTTATTGGGTTTTAGGGCTTCAAAATTGGGTTTTTTGATTACCGAAGTTCGGGTCCAATTGATTTCAATGGGGTTCTGAAATACGGGCCGAACTTTCTGAAAGTTCTGGTGTTCTGGTCGAACCGAACTTTTGAAAAGTTCGATCATCCCTACTCTCAATGCCCATGTGCCATGAGCTGTCGGGAAGACCAGATAGGATGTGAGCTCTAATCCCTTCAATGGGCCCGCTCTCAGGGGCCAGAAACTATGCAACTTTCCCTGTTCTTTAATGACTTGTTTCTAGCCAATGTACAGCCAATGTACTGCCAGAGTGTCTTTGCAAATCTTCTGTGAATCAGTGTCCATTGCCAATGAAGAATAATGTTAATTGTACATGAAGAACCTAAACTTTATCTCAAATGGAACCTTATTCAAGTGAGAAGTTGTCATTGTCTCTTAGCAAAATAAGACTCTTTGTACATTATGTATAATCCTTGTGTATCTATGAACCTCACACTGGGAGTCAAGCAATGCAAAACTTTGGGTTAAGCAGCCTTGTGCTGTGAAGGGACAGTGTATAAGAGACAATTCTCTGAGTAAAGCACATCTGTATTTTGACACACATTTTAACTCTCATGGCTGGAACATTCTACCAGGAATGATGACCAGTCTGGAAAGGGAAGTGAGTGATGGTGGACATCCTATATTGGGATCCGCTGCGGCAGAGGGTCCACCTAGGGACCAGGCCTGGGTGGACACAGAGCAAGGCCTTGCAACAAGTGTAAACTGGTGGCTTCCTGCTATGTGTGTATAGTGAGATGAATTCAGTACAAAAGTGACTGTGTAGTTTGTGTAAAAATATCTGCGTGGAGACACAGGGATTGGCAAGGCACAGGGAGTGCTCTGTTCTCCCAATCTGAAACTGTTTATCACCTGGCAAGAGAGGAAGTGGAGATTATAGGGTCTGTTGGATCCAGGTGGGAACCAAGTTACCTAAAATGACTGTTGGATTCTGACCTATCCTCTAGAGGGCAAACTACCAGTCTCAAGTGGGCACCAACCACAACCACATGATTTGAGCACAAGCACCGTTACTTTTGCTGCACCCCAACGGAATTCCCCACGTTGTTTTGTTTTTTTTTGTTTTTTTAATGGAGCTAGTAAAGAACAACTATGTATAGCCCGAATATACCCATGCTGTTCCTTCAGAACTCTTTCCAGTGACATCATCGTGGCTCCGGCTAATCAGACGGCCAGAGCTCACAAACCTGAAAGAAGAACAGGTGAGGATGGAACCCCTATCAGCAACAGGGCACCGCTGGATGGATCTGTTCTACAGGTAAGTCTAACATAATGTGCTAGTATGCAGTGCATACTAGCACATTATTGCTTAAAACTGCAGGAAGGACCCCCTTTTTTTGTAGGTTAACTTTACTACTGTTTTAAAGTGAACCTTGCAGTGTAATGTGAGGTCCGCATAAAATATATGCCCTTTTTCAAAAAAGGTACAGAAAAAGTTATATATTTATACTTACCTTATCCTCGTTTTCTGTATCTCCTGGTGTAACGTCACCATTCTTCCAGGAAGATTCTTAGACAATACAGAGAGTAGACAACATCTCTTGAGAAGACACTCCAATCCATAGAGTGTCTTCTGGCATGTTTCCCAAGATCTCACTGGAAGAAACTAGAGGTTTTCCTTATCTATGCACCTAGGGCGAAAGACTGGGGTAAGGTAAGTAATGGCGCTTTTCCACTGCATGGAACCGAACGGTTCTGCTCGCTTTTGTGCTTTTCCACTGCTGGTACCGCATGGTATGGTGTAGGAACGGTTCGGTACGGTACGGCGGCGCTTTTTCACTGCATGGAACTGAACGGTACGGCTCTCAAAAACAGTACCACCTCGATTTTGGTTCCACCAATGGCACTTTTCCACTGCAAGTACCGGCTCGGCTGCTTGGCCCTGCTTGGCCCGGTTTGCTTTTCCACTGCTGGTACCGCATGGTACGGGGTTGGAATGGTTCGGTACGGTACGGTATGGTTTGCTTTTCCACTAAAGTAGTACTAAAGTTAAGTGGGTGGGATAACAACGGGGTGGGTGGGATTCTCTGACCAATCAGCGGCTAGTAGTGACTGCATGCAAAGGATTGTGGGATATGATACCGGGTATGGTACCTCTTGGAACCACAATCGAGGTGGTACTGTTTTTTAGAGCCGTACCGTTCGGTTCCATGCAGTGGAAAAGCGCCGCCGTACCGTACCGTACCGTACCGAACCGTTCCTACACCGCACCATGCGGTACCAGCAGTGGAAAAGCACAAAAGCGTGCCGAACCGTTCAGTTCCATGCAGTGGAAAAGCGCCACAAGAGGTACCATACCCGGTACCATATCCCACAATCCTTTGCATGCAGTCACTACTAGCCACTGATTGGTCAGAGAATCCCACCCACCCCGTTGTTATCCCACCCACTTAACTTTAGTACTACTTTAGTGGAAAAACAAACCATACCGTACTATACCGAACCGTTCCAGCACCATACCATGTGGTACCAGCAGTGGAAAAGCAAACCGGGCCAAGCAGGGCCAAACAGGGCCGAGTAGAGCCGAGCCGGTACTTGCAGTGGAAAAGTGCCATTTATTTCCTTGCAGGTACATCTTGGAACTACCTTGGAACTGGAAATGTTAGATGTTTTAGGATGGGGGAGGGGGCGCAGGTATTGAACTGCAAGGTCCGCAGGTTAAACATTGCTGATTGTATAGCTCTAGCTCTTAGGTGGGGGCTGTCCAACCACTACAGAAAGACCTTTCTGCAGCTAAATGCATGACAGGCTGATTTGTTCTTAAAGCAGTACCAGCATCACTAAAATAACAGTAAGAGTTGGACAAGTTAGAGTCTGGCTACACCCTGAGTTCATATAAGTACTTTTAATCCTTTCTTGACCAAAGGTCATTAGTGTCTACATGCCTAGGGCAAATGTGACAGCACCAGCATGAGTCTGTAAACTTACCAATAACTGTATGTCTAATTTGCATACCTGAATAATTTTTATACAGATTTTTGATGATTGTCAGAGTTAGCTTTAAATGCAGCATTTTCTAACTATTCAGTTCACTCAACTGAATGTTCTGCTGCTTTTTTCACACTTTCATTCAAAACTTTTACCCACTTCAGCTCCAGAAGGTTTTACCCCTTAAATGACCAGGCCTTTTTTTGTGATATAGCACTGCTTTTCTTTAACTGACAATTCTGCCGTCATGTGACACTGTACCCAAATAAACTTGATGTCCTTTTTTTTCCTGCAAATATAGCTTTCTTTTGGTGGTATTTGATCACCTCTGCGATTTTTTGTTTTGCGCTATAAACAAAAAAGAACCACAATTAAATAAAAAAAAAAAAAAAAATTTCTGCTATAAAACATACCCAATAAAAAAATTTAAAAAATCAAATGTTTTCATCAATTTAGGCCGATATGTATTCTGCTACATATTTTTGGTAAAAAAATTTGAATAAGTGTATATTGATTGGTTTGCGCAAAAGTTATAGCACCTACAAACTATGGGATAGATTTATGGACTTTTTATTTTTTTTATTGTTTTTACTAGTAATGGTGATGATCAGCGATTTTTAGTGGGACTGCGACATTGCAGTGGACAAATTTTACACTTAAGTGACACTTTTTGAGAACCAGTGACACCTATACAGTGATCAGTGCTAAAAAAAAAAAAACACTGTGTAAATGACACTGGCAGGGAAAGGGGTTAACACCAGGGGTGATCAAGGGGTTAAGTGTGCTCCTGGGGAGTGCTTTCTAACTGTAAGGGGAGTTGATGCACTAGAGCACAGGTGTCAAACACAAGGCCCGCGGGCCGAATCTGGCCCTCATGGCCATTTCATGTGGCCCTTGCACCTCTCCTGCAGCTGCAGGAGAGCTCCAGCCCTTTTCTGGCCCTCCTCCAGAACCTGTACTCAATTTCTGATGGTGGGGAGGCTCTTGACGTCTTATGTAAGAGTAGGGGATGCTCTGGACATCTAGTCTTATAGATACAACCGGCCCTTTTGAGGGCAATAATAATGCTGATGCGGCCCGCGATTAAATTGAGTTTGACACCCCTGCACTAGAGGAAAAGAGAGATCTGTGTTTCAGCTTAGCTGAAACACAAGATCTCTCTCTTCCTCTGTGACAGATTGGTAGCCCACCTTGTTTACAGAGGCAGATTGCAGTTCTGTAATTTCACCAATCGGTAAGTCCCGGCGGCTATCGCGGCCGCAGGACACACTGATTGGCTCCCGCTGTGTCCAATCACAGTGGGGGGTGGCGCTCTGTTGGTGCACGAGTGCCCCCGACATCTCCTGCACAAAATTACATACATGTATCAGATTTTGCGCAGCTGGGCCTCCCTGCCACAGTATATATGCAGCAGGCAGTCCAAAAGTGTTTAAAGTAACAGAGTGTGACATAACAATGGGTAGAAATGTCTCCTAGTGTTGGTGTAATTTATCACACTGCTTTCTCTATTTTTCCTTAAGACAGAGTTGCCTTAACTGGCCATACACGACTTAACTTTTGAGCTGTGGGTAGTCCTGTTTCGACAAATCTCAACTACCAGATTGAAGGAGCCAGGTAGAAAACTGCCAGCCAAATAGTGACTATATCTCATCAGATGAAGTCACTGTTCAGGGATTTAAGCAGTCACAGGAGACGTGGTTTCTTGATTACAGTAGTCAGCAGGGAAGATTCCAAAATTCATACTAAAAACGAAATTTACTGTATATGATGAGCATTAGGCTGGCCATATACTGATCAAAATTTGACTGATTCAGCAGGGACCAGCTAATTTTTGATTAGTGTGTGACCATCCCTGCTTTACAGATGTCAATGATTTGATTGACTTCTGTGGTAGGCACATGTTGGAAAACATTCCTTAATCGGCGCTTGCAGTGAATCAGCTGCAGCCACTGATCAGTGTATTCTGACAGCCACAAGTGCTGTGATCAGAATACAATGTCCTGGCAGGGGGATTCCTCCATCCATTTAGTTTGTGTGAATAGAGGGATTTGTTCATTTTTTTCATGTACCCCGCCGGTGGTGTATAGCCAGCTTTAATTTAATCTTCTCTACTGGTCAGTCACCAAACTAATTCTCTAGTCTGCTCACTGGTATGTTCAGACAGGGACTATTCTGTCCCTCCACAGACTCTCACTCACAAAATTCAATCTGGTTCAGTGGCCTGCCTGATTAGGCCGGACATATATTCCCCACGTGTCCACAATCATGCTACTAACAAAGCACTCTGCAGTCTGTCTTTAATTGGAGATGAGTTTGGGCATCCTTCAAACTCATCTCTAACCTGAACTCCCCCCTCCTGCTTTTTTGCTTTTTTCATTCCCTGCCCTGCAGCTCATGTGAGTGCAAAATGGTCAAAATGCAGGTTAGAGATGAGTTCAGAAGATGCCCAAGCTCATCTCTACTCCTGAGTTATCTGTTACAGAAACTTAAGCTGGACAAGGATCAAAATTTCAGCAGGAATCGGATGAATTTTGATCCATGTGTAGCCCTCTTTATTAAACAGAAGCCAGTTGTTAGACTTCTGTCGAGCTGATCTTCTGAAAAACCAGCATTTGATCTATGCATGCACTATGCAGCCAATGGGCTGCAGCACTGATCAGTGTATTCTGACAATGAGGAAGTTAGACACAGCGGGGATGATTTCCCCATCCACCTGAAATGTGTGTGTACAGCTCATTCAAGAGGGGACACTGAAAAAAAAAATGTCCAGGTCTCCCTTGCTAGTACAGAGGCTGCCAGTCACAAACACAGTTCTATGCACACTGATAATACAGATCCTGTCTAGGGGATGTTTTTTTTAGAATGAATTGCTGAGTAACTTAAAGGAGTTGTAAAGGCAGAAGGTCATTCTATGCATTAACATAAAACACCTTCTGAGTGTAGCAGCCCCCCCCCCCCCAATACTTACCTAAACCCCTCTCTATCTGTCTACAAGTCCCTTGGCTGTCTGGGACTCTCCCTCCTGATTGGCTCAGACACAGCAGCAGCGCCATTGGCTCCCACTGCTGTCAATCAAAGTCAGCTAGCCAATCAGGAGAGAGGGGGTGGAGCCGAATAGCAGCTCAGTGTCTGAATGGACACACAGAGCTGCAGCTCGGCTCAGGTGCCCCCATAGGAGGGAGGGGCCAGGAGCACCAAAGAGGGATCTGAGAAGAGGAGGATCCCGGCTGCTCTTTGCAAAACCACTGCACAGAGGAGGTAAGTATAACATGTTTCCTATTTTTTAAACACAAGACTTTACAATCAATTTAAAATAGGATAGGAGTTCAGGTGGTTCAAATTTTCTAACACAAATTGTTATAGCTGCAGACACACATGAAAGTCACACAGTAGGTCTTACTCACAATGTCCCAGGAGCTGACTTCAACCTAGTTTATACAAGTAGTTCCTAGGTGAGGGAGATAAAAGATCTTTATCCAGAACAGTACTTCAGGACAGTGCCCTCTAGCAAAAATCCTTTTTGTAATTTCCAGGCCATCAGCTCAGCACCTGCTAAGGCCAAAACTGCAATTCTACAGCACAGACAGAAACAATAGATCACTGATCCACTGACTACAGTGAGGCCAAAAAAATCAGTTTAGCTCAACAATCTAACTAGAAGAGGGCGCAACATGTGGATGGGGAAATCAGCTCAGTTTTTTGTTCAGCCAGCTGGGTGAATGAAAAAACGGAGTAACGTATGAGGAACTTTAGACAACCTTTTAGTGTATAAACCATCTCTTAACCACTTACCAGACTTTCACTGATAGAAAACTGGCCTGTTTTTGTTACAGATTTACAAATTCATAAGAAGGTAAAAAAAAAAAAAGGTGTTCTATTTTTTATATTCATTTATTATTATTTTTAATTGTGCAATAGTATGGGACAGTTGGTTAATTAATGGTTCCTAATTGTTTGTGGGCACCCTAGCTGTTACTTACAGCCAGGATTAAGAGAAATAAGTCACACAAAGTGTTGGCTAGCTACTAGCTCTAAAATGGGAGAACATACAAGTGGTCTTCAAAAAATATCCACAATTTTCTGTAGCACCCTCCTAGGTAGGTGCTAGAGAGAGAGAGTATAGTTTAGGATCCTTTCTGTTTACCATAGTGATTGCTAGGTAAATCTTTATCGTTCTCTGCCTACCAGAGAGCAGGATCTGCTAGTGAGGTCTTCTCAATATGCTTAGGTGCAACTCAGTTTGCTCTGAAACACTCTGCAGTGTTTCACACTGATCCATTAGGGAGGCATATTGGACAGTGGGAGGAAACCTGACAAATGAGTGCACAGGCATTCAGTACAGCCCTGGTGAATAGCAGAAGAAACTGTTGTGATACTTAATAAATGCCAGAAGCACATGTGCTCTGGGTCTTTTAGCTTGAGAGCAGAGTCCCGGAATGAGGGGGGAGGTTGCCTCTACCTCTGTAGAAGTTGCCACGCGGCCTCAGCTAGTCATCCTGAGGGCCTAAAGAGCTAGAGAGGAACTGTAGAGCAGACTGGAAGGGAGACATTGGAAGGCTCTGATTCTGCCGTATTGTGAGTACAGATCTGTGTCAAGGGGCCTGACCTGAGGGGGGCCATAACTGCAGCTAGAAGAGTCAGTGGACGGATGCCAGTAAAGAGGATGCTAGAGAGTATCCTGAATATAATGTAGTTCACCAAGCCTATTTCTGGAGAAAGAGCAAGAAGACTTAACCCTTTCCATACATGTGGCATTATAGTCAAGCAGTGTGACTGCTTCCACAAGCAACCTGGTGAGGCCAAGTGAGAGTTGTCCTTATCAACTGTACATAGCTCCAGTTGAAGTATCCCACTATTCCCTTCTCCCATCCAAGTTTCACAATAAAAACTAAAAACCAAAAGCCCTGGACTGTTTATTGAGAAACGAGCCATTGGGAGTAAGGATTAATTTGTGTGAACTGTACCCTAAGTGACTGTCTGCTGGTAATCAGAGGAGGCCCAACAAGTCATCATACAGCAAGCCATACAGGGACAGTGCTACATTTCTACAATATATTTAAAAGAGAAGTATGGCTTTTTGTGTTTCTCCCAATTTATACTTTCCTAGGTGGATGCAGCATCAGTCCGATGCTGTACCTTTCCCCTGGCGCCTCTACACTGAGAACCGAGTGAACACCGCTGATCTCTCGGTTCTCACAGCTCCTCGAGGAGAGAGCTGCTTACTTTCAGTCAGCAGCTCTCTGCTCTGCCTCCTCCTCACTCATTGGAGCGCTGTGCTGTGGAGGGACAGGGAGCAGTCGGCTCAGGCTCTCAGCAGCTCGCTGAGCCGGGTGTCAGTTCATGCACCTGGAGAATTCCAACTTCCATTTTTGTGATGACGCAATGCCTGGACTGACTTCTGCGGTGACACCAGAGAGCAGATTTCCGCACGCTTTCTGCTAAAAACGGGTCACTGGAGTGCAAAACGAACTGCACTCCTGTGATCCATAGGAGAAGTACAGTTAAACGAGCTTTGGCTATACTTCTCTTTTAATAGAGTTTAAAAAATGTGTGGAAACTTTTTGAATAACCCTTGTATAATAACATTTCTTTGGCATGGGGCTTCATACCGATGAACGTTAATATTCAGTTCAGATGGCCTATATAAGCCTTGTCAAGTTTTTCTTTTGCTGTCTGTTTCCCACTGGGGAGATTTCCTTCTTTTTCTGCCTTAAGACATAACAGGAACTGAAAGGAGATCTCCCCAAAGAAGGGGAAATCCTCTTTTGGAAAGCTGATACAGAAACAAATTTCCCCATTTGAAGATTTCCTCTTTTTTCCTATTTCCTGTGACAACCCTAAATTTACAATTTTCTCTCATTTATACTCCTGGTAGCAATGGTCACTAAAACAGAGTCTGTACAACTGCTAGCCTTTGGGTAAACATAAATGGTAACCAAAAGGGTACTTTAACACCCTTTGCGGTAACCATGGTAATTGACTGTATTACCAATCGTTACATGTGTTGGTGTTCTAGAGTGCCATTCATTGTTAATGTGAATGGCACCCCATTTGATCTCCAAAGAGCACTACGCTGCAATGCACTGCATCGCAGTGTCCTGTGGGGTGTGGTTCATTGCAAAAAAACACAGCCTGCACCATTTTTCCATAAGTTGATATACGTTGTGGACCATTCTTATTGAATGGGCTGTCAGTTTCATTCTCACACATTGAGTGTTTTGTAGCTCGAAGCTCCAAAATGCTCAACATCCAAAATCTCCATTTTGCTTGTTCACACCTGAGTATAGTGCGGCTTGAAACTTTTAGCTTAAATGGTAACTCCACTTTCGTGGGGAAAAAAATTGCAAATAAAGAAAAAACAATATAGCATATACAATTGCAACACACATCATATTGTAACTAGAGATGTATAGAACTGTTCGCCGGCGAACAGTTCCCGGCGAACTTAGCATGTTCGCGTTCGCCGCTGCCGGCGAACATATGCGATGTTCGGTCCGCCCCCCATAAGACATCATTGAGGCAAACTTTGACCCTGAACTTTACAGTCAGCAGACACATTTCCAGCCAATCAGCATACCTCCCTCCCACACCCTCCCACCTCCTATAAATAAGCAAGGGCAGCATCCATCTTAGATCATTCTGAAGCAGTGTGTGTAGTGAGAGTAGGGAGAGAGCTGCTGCTGCTGCTGCTGCTGTTAAGCTAGGGACAGTTAGTCAGTGTTCCTGGTCTTGCAGTGTTCTTGGTCCACTACTGCTGTAATATCAGCACCCCAAAAAGCCCTTCTAAGGGCTGGTATTTGTGTTTTTTTTTTTTTTTATATATATATATATATATATATATATATATATATATATATATATATATATATATATACCTAGCGTCCCCAAAAGCCCTTTTAAGGGCTGGTAATTGAGTTGTTTCTTCTTATATATATATATATATATCTATATCTATCTAGTGTCCCCAAAAGCCCTTTTAAGGGCTGGTAATTGAGGATTTTTTTAATTTATATATATACATATATATATATATATATATATATATATATAGTGTCCCCAAAAGCCCTTTTAAGGGCTGGTAAGGTAATAGAGTTTTTTCTTTATATATATATCTATATATATCTATTGTACACTGCAGTTGCCTGCCCGCTGTGTGTGAGAGGCCACAGACCTACCACAGACTGTACTGTGTGCACACCACACTCATTTCGGGTGGCACAGGCACAGTACCTTGCATTTTAAAAAATATTTTTTTTTTCCTCTGTCATAATTGCAGTGAGTGCTGTGTCAGGTCCACAGAGTGCACTGTACCCACTGCAGTGCACTGCCCACCACTGATATATATACGGTGGCACAGCATCTTGTTGCAATAAATTGAAAAAAAAAATATTTTTTATTATTGCAGTTGCCTGGGCTGCCAGTTACTGTCAGGTCCACAGAGTGTACTGTGCCCACTGCAGTGCCACTGTGTGCCCACCCACCACTGATATATAAGGTGGCACAGCAGCTTGCAAAGTAAAAAAAAATATATATATTTTTTAATTGCAGTTGCCTGGGTGCCAGTGACTGCTGTCAGGTCCACAGAGAGTGTACTGTGCCACTGCCCACCCACCACTGATATATAAGGTGGCACAGCAGCTTGCAAAGTAAAATAAAATATATTTTTTTAAAATTGCAGTTGCCTGGGTGCCAGTGACTGCTGTCAGGTCCACAGAGAGTGTACTGTGCCACTGCCCACCCACCACTGATATATAAGGTGGCACAGCAGCTTGCAAAGTAAAATAAAATATATATTTTTTAAAATTGCAGTTGCCTGGGTGCCAGTGACTGCTGTCAGGTCCACAGAGAGTGTACTGTGCCACTGCCCACCCACCACTGATATATAAGGTGGCACAGCAGCTTGCAAAGTAAAAAAAAATATATATTTTTTTAAATTGCAGTTGCCTGGGTGCCAGTGACTGCTGTCAGGTCCACAGAGAGTGTACTGTGCCACTGCCCACCCACCACTGATATATAAAGTGGCACAGCAGCTTGCAAAGTAAAAAAATATATATATATTTTTTAAATTGCAGTTGCCTGGGTGCCAGTGACTGCTGTCAGGTCCACAGAGAGTGTACTGTGCCACTGCCCACCCACCACTGATATATAAAGTGGCACAGCAGCTTGCAAAGTAAAAAAAATATATATATATTTTTTAAATTGCAGTTGCCTGGGTGCCAGTGACTGCTGTCAGGTCCACAGAGAGTGTACTGTGCCACTGCCCACCCACCACTGATATATATGCCTGCAAGAGAAAAAGCCAGCCGCAGAGAAGCCGTATTCCTGAAAATATAAGAAAAATGCTGTTTTTTAGGGGTTCTGGACATGCTACAGAGCTGAAACTTGACAGGTACACTTTTTAGACCCCCCAGACACTAAATACAAAAAATGACATGCCTACCTAAAAAAATGCCCGCTAAATGCCTGCAAGAAAAAAAGCCAGCCGCAGAGAAGCCGTATTCCTGAAAATATAAGAAAAATGCTGTTTTTTAGGGGTTCTGGACATGCTACAGAGCTGAAACTTGACAGGTACACTTTTTAGACCCCCCAGACACTAAATACAAAAAATGACATGCCTGCCTAAAAAAATGCCCGCTAAATGCCTGCAAGAGAAAAAGCCAGCCGCAGAGAAGCCGTATTACTGAAAATATAATAAAAATGCTGTTTTTTAGGGGTTCTGGACATGCTACAGAGCTGAAACTTGACAGGTACACTTTTTAGACCCCCCAGACACTAAATACAAAAAATGACATGCCTGCCTAAAAAAATGCCCGCTAAATGCCTGCAAGAGAAAAAGCCAGCCGCAGAGAAGCCATATTCCTGAAAATATAAGAAAAATGCTGTTTTTTAGGGGTTCTGGACATGCTACAGAGCTGAAACTTGACAGGTACACTTTTTAGACCCCCCAGACACTAAATACAAAAAATGACATGCCTGCCTAAAAAAATGCCCGATAAATGCCTGCAAGAGAAAAAGCCAGCCGCAGAGAAGCCATATTCCTGAAAATATAAGACAAATGCTGTTTTTTAGGGGTTCTGGACATGCTACAGAGCTGAAACTTCACAGGTACACTTTTTAGACCCCCCAGATGCTAAATCCAAAGAAATTTTTTATTTTTTTTTAATTTTTCCAATAATTGGCTCTCTATCAAAAAATTATAATTTTTAAGAACTTTCTTTTGCGTGATCCCTCTCCGGCATGCCACAGTCCAGGTGTTAGTCCCCTTGAAACAACTTTTCCATCACTATTGTGGCCAGAAAGAGTCCCTGTGTGTTTTAAAATTCGCCTGCCTATTGAAGTCTATGGCGGTTCGCCCGGTTCGCCGGTTCGCAAACATTTGCCGATGTTCGCGTTCGCCGTTCGCGAACGGCGAATTTTAGGTTCGCGACATCACTAATTGTAACTGAATGTTAATAAAAATGACCTTTCCTTTTTAATCTGCAGCTGTTGTAATTTTCTGAAAATGCAATGCAATATGGCCACCTGGAGGTGTTCTGTACACATAATGTATACTGACCACACCCCAGAAACATCATGTCCTGCTTGTGTTATTGGCTGACCAATTTTCCCAGAAGTCTGCACTAAGATACATGTCACATTTCTGGCATCCCCTGCAACAAAAATGTCATTTTTGGTGAGATACTCCTAATAGGAACACATCTAAAGGGATGCAGGCCCTGAAGTTTTCCTCATTAGTGCTCTGCAGCTTTCACAGCTGACAGATAATTATGAAACCATTCCCATTTGACCCACTCAGCACAAAGGCACAGAGGAACAAACAATGATTTCTTCAGAATAACAAAAGGTAGGAATCTGCAACAAAGTTTATTACAATCCTTGTAATGTACAGAGATCACCCAGAGGGGAATGTTTTTTTCTCAACAGAAGTGGAGTTACGCTTTAAAGAGTACATGAGCGTCTTTTGTGCTCCAAGCTTCAAGCTCAAGGCGTTTTCAATGGGAACGCCCAAAAAGTGCAAACAATGAGCAAAAACGCCTTTATCGCATTTTTTTTTCCTAGTAACTAGCATTCCATTAACTAAAAATAGGTAAAATAAGAAACGCTCAAGCAAAAATGCCTGTACAAACGCTAGAAAAAGGCCTGTAAAAACAACCAAAGATGTTCAGCTCAAGTGTAAATATATCCTGAAGCTCAATTAACTCAACTAAATCAACTAAGCCAGCCTTTTAGCTTTCTGTGCTGGTAAGGAATGAGAATGTTAGCATGTGGGAACTTCATGTTGTGGATTTAAATGATTTGTTTTGCCAAGTGTTAGTATGTTGGTATTGCTTTCTTGTGGGAGTCAACGCTCCTCATAGTCAGAAGGCAATTTTTTTTCACACCCCGGAATAACGTCCTTTCATTTGCCAGTGACACCTGTCCCAACACTGACTACAGCGATATTTTTCAGAGATTCTGTTGAGTGCAGATTCTCTCCACCAGCTCTATTACAACATGATACAATTTACTCTCCTCAGACCAACGGCATGGAGAGAAGCTGCTGTTTACTTTGAGAGACTTCACACACTGTGGTTCAGACCCAGTCCCTAGGAGGGCTTCCATTACACAGTGGGGCATAAAATAATGAACCTGTCGGTTAGAAGGGAAAACCTTACAGTCACCAGGTGACCCCTCCGACAGAACCTCCACGAGAACTTCACCAGCACTATTACACATATAACATGGTACACTTTACTCTCTTCAGTCCAATGGCATGGAGAGAAGCTGCTGTTTACTTTGAGAGGCTTTGCGCACTGCGGTTCTGACCCAGTCCCTCGGAGGGTTCCATTACAAAGTGGGCCTTAAAATAGCGAGCCTGCTCTTAGAAGGGCAAACCTTACAGTTACCAGTTCACCCCTCAGAAAGAACCTCCATCTCCTGGCCACTAGGGATGACCGAACGGTTCGGGTCGACCATCGGTTCGACCTGAACATTGACTGTGCAAGGTTCGGCCGAATTTAGAACTTTTTGATGCTATTTTCACACCTATATATGTGTAGGTGTATATATACATACATGTGTGTGTATATATACCCCTATACACAAGTTCAGATGTCATGCCTGACTCCAAAGACCCCAAAAAAATGCCCAAAAAAAACGCCTGCAATAACACACCTGGGCGTTTTTTTTTTTGGCGCAGGCGTTTTTTTGGGCATTTTTTGGGGGTCTTTGGAGGCAGGCAAAACATCTGAACTTCTGTATAGGGGTATATATACACCCACATGCATGTATATATACACATACACATATATAGGTGTGATAGGAGCGGAGCCATATGCCTGTTAATTATTTCATTAGCGCAAGCATAGTGTTTTGCTATTTTCACACCTATATATGTGTAGGTGTATATATACATACATGTATGTGTATATATACCCCTATACACAAGTTCAGATGTCATGGCTGACTCCAAAGACCCAAAAAATGCCCAAAAAAAAGGCCTGCAATAACACACCTGGGCATTTTTTTTTTGGGCGCAGGCGTTTTTTTGGGCATTTTTTGGGGGTCTTTGGAGGCAGGCAAAACATCTGAACTTCTGTATAGGGGTATATATATACACACACACTTATATGTATTATACACATATATAGGTGTGATAGGAGCGGAGCCATATGCTTGTTAATTATTTCATTAGTGCAAGCATAGTGTTCTGCTCTTTTCACACCTATATATGTGTAGGTGTATATATACATACATGTGTGTGTATATATACCCCTATACACAAGTTCAGATGTCATGCCTGACTCCAAAGACCCCAAAAAAATGCCCAAAAAATATATATACACACACACTTATATGTATATTTACACATACACATATATAGGTGTGAAAGGAGAGAAGCCATATGGGTGTTAATTATTTAATTAGCGCAAGCATAGTGTTCTGCTACTTTCACACCTATATATGTGTATGTGTATATATACATATAAGTGTGTGTGTATATATACCCCTACACAGAAGTTCTGATGTTAAGCCTGCCTCCAATAACCCCCAAAAAATGCCCAAAAAAACGCTTGCTACAAAACCGGCAAGGTGTGAAAATAGCGGAGCCATATCCCTGTTCTACAAGTGACCTAAGAGAAACAATCTTTTTTTTCTGGTTCTGGACATGCTACAGAGCTGAAACTTCACAGGTACACTTTTTAGACCTCCCCCCAGACACCAAATCCAAAGTCAAAATCTAAAAATCTCATTTTTTTTTTCAATAATGTTTTCAATAATTGGCTCTCTATCAAAAATGACAATTTTTAAGAACTTTTTTTGTGTGATTAATAGTCTCTGTGGAATGACCCAGAACCCTAGGCAATTTTAGGGGCATTTATTGGGTTTTAGGGCTTCAAAATGGGATTTTTTGATTACCGAAGTTCGGGTCCCATTGATTTCAATGGGGTTCTGAAATCCGGGCCGAACTTTCTGGAAGTTCTGGTGTTCTGGTCGAACCGAACTTTTGAAAAGTTCGATCATCCCTAGCCACCACCTGGCTGCTCCTCCTCTTTATTTTCCACACTTCCTTACCAAGAAGGTTATTATGAACTTTATTATTGGTTCCTCACTTCCCATTTAGAAGCATACTCTCACTCTCTTGCAATTAATTCAGACCAGATAATTTCAGCAACCTCTTTCACTAAAAATGATTGTCACCGTTAATGTTCACAATACAGTTCACAGGATAGTGCAAGTTCAGGCAACTGTAACATTTTTTACTTTCCTTTCATTTAAGTGCTGTGCATTGGCTATGTTGCGGTGTCCTATACCATTGTAGGCTCCCAACTGACCCTGATTTGCAACAAAGTCTCTCTGTCCCTCTTTCCTCCTCATTTGTTCCTCATTTTGGTCTCATCTATCTAGGCATATATTAAATTCTCTATTTATCTTTCAAAAAAGTTTCACAGTACTAAAACTTTCGTCCAAATTCTAAGGATAGGAGGGGACCACCAGTCCTCCTGTAGAGGGCCCTAGCACACAGGGGGGCCCCAACAGCATGGGGAATCGGTGCAGTTGGGCAGAGGGGTAATTACATAAGGAAGCCCTGTGCGACTCTCTGCAGCCACTCCTGCCAGCTTTCAGCTACTGCATGGAAAGACACAGACACAGGGGACCATTCCTGTAATTGCTTCTATGACACCGATCCCCCCTCCCTGTTCTGCCTGCTTCTGATCCCCCCCTCTTCCCATGTGCCCCCCCCCCCCGCAACACTGCAGGCTTCCCTGTCCTGTAAAAAAATATAACAAATTGTAAAAAAAATATATATATATAACGATTAAACATTGTAATAAATTGTTTTAAAAACATTTTAAAATAAAATAATTATAAACATTTATAACATTTTATATTTTTTTCTAAATGTAAAAAACAATTAAAAAGTTCTAATTCACACAAGTTTACTGTTATGTTTGTGTCCGCTAATAATGATTTTAGTGTATTTTTAGTGAAAATATTGTCTTGCTATATTTTAATTATTTTTTTAAACGTATTTTTAGATGCTCTATTGGGGTTCTTTGGTGAAATGTCAAGGGTCTAAACAGACCCTTGATGTCTCACTTTTGAGACAGAGAAAGGAACTGAGGACAGAGATTCCCCAGTCCCTTTCTCTGCAGCCTCAACTGCACTGGACAGTAAATGAATGGTGCTCTGTGCTGAGCGGCTTCCTGTTTATTCACCAACTGAAGCATAGAAAACATAGTTTCCTATGCTTCAAATAAAAATGAACACAGAAGCAATCGGTACAGATCACTCACTGTGTTCATTCAGAAAAGAAAGGTGCTGATAAATTAAATATTTACTGGCCCCTTCCACTGCTCTCCATCCTGAAACATCTCCTGCAGCAGCTGGCAGGAGAGGGGAGGAGGGAAGCTGGAAGCACTGTAAGGGGGGAGACAGGGGGTGCAAAGAAAGCAGGGAGAATCGGCACCGCACAGGGGGATTAGGGTGTGCCCAGGAACATCTGGCACACCCTGTGCGCACTCCTATGATAATACTCATGAATGACTATGGAACGATACCTGGGAAGTATAACAATACCTTTCTCATTAGCTCATTGAATGATATTTCAGCATTCTGAGCTGCAAAGTTTCTGTATTTTTGTATGCACATTTTACCGGCCTTTGTTGTTTCCAATAATTAAATTAGAAATTCATTTTACAGTGTCAACAGAATAGTAATGAGTGGTTACCAAGAAGAGACATTTCCCTTGTCCTATACTAACAAAAGGAATTAGATAACAATTGTAGCATTTTGTTACCATGGAAACATAATAAAGATACAACAAAAAATACTCAGAAAATCTTGTTCATCCCCCTTCAGAGTCGTTGAAAGCCTTTATTCACGATTCAGGGGAATATTTGGAAATCACTAGAAATGATCAAAATAAGAGTATGGTTAAAATAGTAGAATCCTAGAAATGTACGTTGTTTGTTAGTTGTAGCTCACTTCTCAAGTGTCCTTATTTAAATGGCACTCAATAGAACTTTGGACCAAGAATGATACGGAGAAAGTATGAAGAAAGTATCTGATTGACTCCAAAAGGACACGTTGTTCTGAAAGCTGGGATTTTTTATTTTATTATAATATGATATTTATTTTAACTAAAATATTGTGTATCATAAACAGCTGCCATGTATTTGTGTTTAATATTTCTGCATCTATTAGTTTGTAAGCTTCTATGATCAGGGCCCTACTAACCCTCTTATATGATATTGTAACTGTACTGTCTCCATTTTTATTGTAAAGGGCTGCACAAACTTTTGGCACTATATAAATTCTGTATAATAATATTAATAATATACTCAGTACTGATATTCTCCTGCAGCCCCTTTCAGCCACTTCTGGTCTACATGCACTCACTCTAGGACCAGAACATCGTTGCTCTGGACCGGTTTCCTGATAGGGGCAATAGTGGACCATGCTGTTTTTAGAGTGCGGCTAAGCAGTGACTGCACTTTTCAAAAGGTAGAGCCAGCTACTGTTTGGATTGGCAAAGCCGATAGTCGTGATGACATCAACACCACCTGGCCCCACTCTACGCATTTCGTCAAAAGTTGACATCTTCAGGGGATCACAGTTTGTCACTTGATAACATGCGCTATGTGGACTTTACTATATACTTTGATTTTTTCACTGTATTTTTGCTATATTGCCATATTAATGTGTTTTGGTATTATGTTATGTTAAATTATATTAATATTATGCTCTGGATGTACATTGAATATTGCAGATTTTCACACATACATTAGACTAAAAGCACAGCTTATTTAGGATACATTATTTTATATTATTGCTTCATTTTAGGGTTTGTTTTTTTTGCACTTTGTGCATATTGTATGATTGCATACATTTACACATGTGTTACATCTAACGCATAGTTTGTGCATATTTTATTTTTGCACAGTTCATTTACTGGTTTTACATTTGAATGCTGACTTTAAGTTTGCTTCTTGGATCTTAATATTGTTTATCAGAAAATGTGGCATGCTGCTCTTTTTCTTGATGGCTTCTTGATTGTGAGCGCAGTCTCTTTCTTAATTTCTTACACCTAAGCCATTGGCTTAAAGAATTTACTTTTCTCCACCAACTGAAGATTTGAGTCCAATACCTCATTTCTTCCCTTTACAAATCTTCCAGTTCAGGAATTTCTGCCAGACAGCACCGGTGGCAGGTGAGTATTTAATATTTTCTTTGCCAAGGGCACTATATTCTGAACATTTATTTCAGCAAGAAGAGGAGAGTTAATCTGGTTCTTTTTTTCTCCTTCATTTAGTTTGACTATTTTAATTCATTATCTTCCATTTCCTTCTTAACCTTCTTTCTCTCTTGTAACACTTAGGTCTCATGCACCCCAGGGGGTTTGCCCAGTTCTTCTGAACCTCTTTCTCCTGGCAGCAGAAAAGCAATGCAAAAAATTAGCCTAAAACTGTGTTTTGCAAATGTGTTTAGGCTCGCCAAGCATTTTGGTGTTCATTCATTCCATTGGCTGGAATGTTCATTAATACTGGCCATTAAAGTGAATGAACGCTCAAGCGTTAAATGCACCTAATGTTTAGGCACGTTTACACACATTTAGGTGCATTGGGTGTTTTTTCTGCCCAAACACTCCTCTCCTGAACGTGCAAGTGATGTTTTTTTTCCTGCCTCTAAACGCTCCTGCTCTTAATGCCTGTAAATATCTATGTAGGCATGGGCACGTAGGGGTAGATTTACTACAATTGGTGCATGCAGAATCTGGCGCAGATGTGCATAGTCACCAATCAGCTTCTAGGTTATAGCCCTGCTTCACACCAGCGCAACTTGTCATGAGATTTGACAGTTAAAAATTGCATGACAAGCCGCACCCCATTTGACTTCTGTTAAATGAAGTTGCAAGCCACAATTAAATCGCACTGATCTGCGGCTTTGACATTGCGCTGAGGTTGCGCGATTTCAAAGCCACACTGGTGTGAACCAGGGCAAATTGTCAAAGCTTAATTGAACAAGTTAAAGTTAGAAGCTGATTGGTTACCATGCACAGCTGCACCAGATTCTGTGTGCACCAGTTTTAGTAAATCTGATCCATTGTCTAACATAGAGGGGTGTTTAGATGCAGAAAAAAATGCCAAAGGCCCTTAAAATCTTTGAGGCCTTAGAAACATATCTGTGAATTTCCGGATTAATTATCCCAATGACATCCAATTGACTAGTGTTTTATCTGGACTATATTATCTGTGTTTACTCTGCTTGTTATAAATACTTTCTGACCCTTGTTATTTTTTTATATTTCATGTGAATTGTATCTTGATTTTTAAAACCTTATAAATAAATTCACTTTTTTTTTTTTTTAATCAGGTGCCAACAAGGGCTTGTGTTAGCTTGGCAACCTTACTGTCTTGGACCGCATCTCTCCTATTTCAGGCAACTAATCTTTGTATCACACTAACAATATCAGACATCACAGCTGCACAAAGAACATGTTTTGATCATAAAAAGACAGTTTGCTCATTCTGCGTCATTACTTTTGGGATGATTGGCTAGCACAGTAGGTGAAACTGTACACTTACTCTTCTAGTAGTTGGGTTCCAGGTGTTTAGACCTAGAGAGGGTGAATCCAAGGTACACACTACACTATTCCAACAGCAAAAAAAAGTGACAAACTGTGCATAAAAAGAACACTGAAAACCCAGAAGGACTGGCAGGCATAACGGCAGTCTGGCGCCTTTTATTATACACTGGAATGTGTTACTGACACTCAGCAACATGTGTGGGTGGCTGTGTGCCGCCTCTGGGAGACCTGCCAACCTAGGTCAAGGCCTGTGTTGGGTATGCAAAAAATCTGGGCCTGGCTCTGACCACTACCAAGTATCCCCTAAATGATGGGTGTTTACGGCTTTTTATTTTATTTTTACTGGAAAAGATCTAAATGTGGGAGGAACACTGCCATGACAATAACACAGACAGTAGCTGATCATCTTCCTACCACCACCATAAAAAAATTATGGAATATTTTTTTTTCTGTTGCGGGCTAAACATCCATAATGGAATGCATTTTTTTTTTTTTTTTTTAAATAAACATGCATATTTTATTTATTTTAACAAATAATAATTTTTTAGAACAGTTTTAAATAGAAGGGAAATAGAAACTATTTATAAATTGTTTTTCCTAATTGCACTGGCTGTCCTTTCTAGAAGTGCAGCTTTTAGGCTGCCAATGTAAGTTGCCTGAAGTGGAAAATTTAAAGCAGCATTTCAGACAAATAAGAAAATATGTATGCTTTTATCCAGGCATGCATTTATTTATTAAAACAAAAAAAAAAAAAAAACACTAAATGTAGTTTTTAAATATGGTAAGCATAAGTACCTAAATCCATACTTATTCTAGCTGCTTCCTGTTAACAGCTGTACATTAGCACTCTGTCGGTAAGTAATGGTATCTGAACAATGTGCCAGTAGTACTCAAAATCAATATTGCCATGGGCCAGACTAACTTTCTGCTTCCCCAGGATCCAACTGTCAATGTGCCCAGAATAAATGTATTTGATACCCACAATAAAATGCAAAATACTATTGACAAAACAAAATAAAATAAATTAATTAATTAATTAATTAATAAAACCACTACTAATAAAACACAATTGCCATAGCACAAGACACCAAAGAATAATATAAATGATACAGAACATCAAGATCAAGATCAACTAGCTTTGTCTAACATAATTCCCTAATTCACCCCCAAGTGTCACTGTAGTTGACTATCCTGTTGATATTTTCTTCTTCCCATCAAATCCTGACATTGAGACCTAGTAGTTCATATGTTTCCCATTTTGTCTCCATTACCTGGAAAGAGGAAATGGGAAGGCAAGCAGCTCATGTAACTGTCCTGTCAATATTTGGAGGCATTTGCACACATTTACAAATGTTAAATATGTTAATATGTTATGCTATGTTATGTTAAATGTAAATATAATTGTATGTCTCTTAATTTATAATCCATAGTCATAGTATTAGATTCAAATTTTATTTTATTTTATTTTATTGATCGCCCTGACATAGTCTGCTATTATCAATATAAAAACATCTGTATGTGCCTGTAAACAAATGCATTCATACAAACATGCCTATCAAAACCACCTTTTTGTATTTGAAAATAAATACAGTACATCATAATTATACATCAAACCTCGAAATGCCTGTTATTGGAAACCAACATAGACACCACATCCAAAGTATGTCATACAGAGAACTAGGCTAAATGAGATGGAGTTTTGAGATCAGATGGTTTAATGAACTATGTAGTTTTTTTTTTTTTTTTTTTCTATAAAGCCTTTTTTCTGAATTAATTTTTCTTTGACTTATGAGTTGCAATAATGGGGATCCCCGTTTTTTTTTTTTTTTAATGTACTATGTGCATTTGTTTTACAGCATGTGCCCCTCAAAAGTCCATCTCATTTAAATTTGCCATACGTGGATCAAAATTTGGCTGGTTTGGCAGCACATTTTATTCCATGTATGGGCTGGCTGATTGTACCCAAGTCGATCCATCAATCAACTTGGTTTAAACCAACCTGTCAGATTTTTGGCATGCAATTACTGCTGGAGGCTATGATAGTCTGAAAGGGTTCAAATATCCCCTATTGGCAGAACACAATAGAGCTGCAGGAGGCATTGCCCCATCAACACTAAATGTGTTAATGGGGGAATCAAGTGATTTTCTTTCCTTCCTTCGTTTCCTTCCATCCTGGAGGTAAAGAAAATCAAATCATCTTTGGGCTGTCTTAGTCTAGTTCTCTGTATGACATTATTGTTATGCAATATATATATATGTGCAGCGCTACTGCCAAAGGAGCCACTTGGTAGATTGGGTTCTCTTTTCCTCCGCCTCAACTCCGAGAAACAACCTCCGCCCCACTGACACACCAGGTTAGGCAAATGGATACTGCACTGATACTGGGGGCACAAATATAGATACCCCGCACACAACTAAGGTTCAGTATAAAAAAATATATATCAGACCAGTTAGTAGTAAATTAACCCAATACATTGTTATGGGTTGCAATAAATAGCAGTATGCACATAAATGAGAAAGTAAAGGATTAGATCAATCACAGTTCACTAGACAATATGTTCACTAGGCTATAGCAGCCTAAAATTGAGTTCTATGCAACTAAATTAGACTAAACCTGGTAAGCAACCAAATCAGCAATACGTAATGGCATTTGAAAACAGCAACAACAAGGATAATCAATACTGCGATAACTCCTCTGTAAACAGTAGGCTATATCCACTTTACAATGCAGTCTATATATAAATGTCAGTGATACAATTTAAGACTACCTAAAGATGCATCTCTAACTATGGACAGTAAGTAAAATTTTAGTGAAGCAGCTATGTCAGTGAGTAGTCTTTAGCCCTAGTACATAAGCTGACTAGTGTTAGGGCCCAGTCTTTATGGTGGTGCACATGAGTATAGTCCCAGTAAAGTCTGCATGCAGTAACTAATGCTACTAGTTAGATAGCCTGTTCTATGTGCTTAGTCTCTGCTAGCAGCAACAGGGTAATTGCAGCAGTGTCTACTCACCAGTCCCAATGATACATCAACAGGGTCTCACTGTTCAGATGTCAGTTTGCTTCTGGATCTGTCTGGACCGACTCTGGTTCCCAGCACACAGCCGCAGCTTGTAGCAGGTAGATGTTGTCACAGGAGCAAGTCTCCTTCTATTAACTTCCATGATTCAATGCTGCGAACCATCACGTCTTTTGAGTTCCTTCTGCTTGTCAGCTCCCCCTTGTGGATGGAGATAAGGTAGTGTTAACCCATTCAGCTGAAGTCAATTAGGAGTACAGAGAGCACTGCAGCACAGTGTCTTAAATCACTCGTTGTCCCCGTCCAAGCACCTGGCTACACATATACACACAATATATATATATCATATAAAAACTTAAAAAGTTAACTCCAATTAAATAGCTTATCTAAAAAAAAATAAAGTATTTATTTTTATTATAAGATCACCTGCCAAAAAGATCTGACATTTAGTTTAGCCATATTCAGAGAATCCTTCCGGACACCACAGTCAGGTTGGTGAACTCTATAGCTTGCAAACTTCATGCTGTTTATTACACCCCAGTGAGAAAAATCAGTAAATGCAATTTTCCATAAATGTATCAATCCCACTGGATCTCAAAATGTATATTATAACTGAGATAAAATGAAATGAATGTCAAATTACCTCCTGTAAAAGGGGTAACATTTCCTACAGTTGAGTGCTCTGAACCAAGCATCAGGCCTCTTTGACTGTGGCCCTCATTCTCCTTGGTAGTTCCTCCAAGTAGGAGATCTCACACAGAGTGATAATGAAAAAACAAAGGATTGTGCAGAAAAAGATTAGATGCTAAATGTTCAAAATATGCACGCAAAAAATGTATAAGGTCCATAACAGTCCATCAAGGGTTAAAGTGATTATAAACAATCACCTTGCAAAACAACTTATTCAGTTTAAAATAGAAATGAAGGGCAGAACATCTGTGAATGGATATATGTATATAAAAACTTTTGTCCTTCTCGTTTCTTATAAATGATCACATCCCCTCTATTCTCAGAGCTAGAAGAAGACAAGCTGGGAAAGACAAAACAGCAGTACAGTGAGCTTCACAGTGAAAGGCTGTGTAGGGAAGCGTGTCAGGACAAGTCTGATCAATGGAGGAGAGCACGCTGAGTTCCCAACAAAGCTAAAAACTGACCACAGTGTGTTCTCCTGCCTAATGTGGTCAGTTTTTAATAGGAAAGCAGAGGGACTGGCAGGATCACCAGGGATTTCCCACAAAGGAAGCAATACAAAGAGAAAAGGAGACTTCTTTATACAAGCACATTGTACAGCAGGCACATATCAGGAATATGAAATGTTGCGGTAATAAACGCTTTAAGGATGGGCCATCTTTATACACTTGCTGTGGCTCCTGAGAGACTTAAGAAATCACTATATGAAATAGAAAAGTACACCAGGGGGCGCCACACTAAGGGTAGCATATTGATAAAGTTGAATTAATATAAAGACAAGTGGCAAGTCGCACAACAAAGAAAGAAACATTGCTTATCAACAAAGATCCCACTGGGCTCAAATTTCTTCTCTAAAGAGAACTGTCAAGGCCTGGACTTGAACATGGGGCTTCTGCTGTTTATGGAAATTACTCTTTTTACTGAGCTTCCTAAGATACTGGAAAGCACCCTGCTTGATCCTTTGGATAACCCTGCTTTGTGCTTAGACTTCTGCTGAACCTTCCCCCTCCTTATGAGCTTCCAGATTTAAGACATGTCTCTGCACTTCCTGTTTGCCAGATTATTGTGCTCTCTTCAGTATCTCGCTCTTGTCTTTCCTGCTGCCATCTATATTTTGCTACCACCCATTACCTGGCCTTGGCTTGTTTACTGACTATGCTTCTGTTTAATCCTCACCTGCTTATTCACTACTGGACCCCCGGCTTGTTCACCTCCTAATGGGGCATTTCTGAGGACTGCAAACTGGTACTAACACACAGCAAAATCCATCTCCACCATCAGGAGCTCTGGCAAACACCGCTTAGTATTTAGACTACAAACGTCAGATAAACCCACTTCATCCACCACAGTAAATGCCTGTGTTGCTATCCTGCTGGTCGGTGATAGTTGCGTAACTGCTATAGTAACTGGTCTTCAAGTCTGACCTCTGATCGTGATCCATCCATGCCTGGAGTCTGCAACACTGCTACAAGCTGAGAGATGTGAAGCAACCAACAGTCAGGAAGACGAGATGGTATATGGAACACAGGTCTGTCATAAAGTAGCATCATGGACCAAAGCACACACAGGAGGTGTGGCTACATTTTGAGGATGCAAGGCTCCTTTCTCAAGGAGGCTTGATAAATCAATGCTTTCATATGTAGATTCCCCCAATGCATGCATGTATGTGGGGGAGGGACTTAAAACATTTTGGGGGGGGATTTTAGGTCCTTGGGTGAAACCCTAATATTTTCAACTTTCTTTTTTTTTTTTTTAATTCCAAACTATATTTTCAACCTTCTACATTTTGTTTACTTAACTATTTATGTTATACAGTATAAGGGGAAAAAGTGACAAAAAGATGACTTTTGGGTGACAGGTTCTCCTTAATGAGGCATCAGGGTTATAGAATGATGTCTCATCTTTCCTGCAATTAAGATAATGCAGTGCAGATCACAGTGAACTGGAGACCCTGAAGTGAGATTTTACTTGTTGACTCTGGCTCAGAAACATGAAGGGGAGACCGGCAAATTTACACCCACTGGTCCTCCTCCTCTCTACCCGGCGGCACTGGCCATGCTTGTCTGGGGTCTGCCAATGGGCGCACAGAGCCTGGGAAATATGGTGGTGGTGCTCAGGGGTGGGCATCCATTACTGGGGTATGTGGAAATGTGGAAACCGCATAGCTTTCATCCCCCCCCCCCCCCCGTATGGCATATGTCGGAGACAGTAAAAGGGTTAATGGTGCTCAAAAAATAATCTTTATTGTTACTCTCATTTGTGTATATCCTTTGATAGGACCTGGAAAATCTGGACCAACAAATTTAAAAGTCCATAGCAGTTCTGATGATCACAGCAGATTTAGGAATTCTTTTTTACTATTGCTGACATTTTATAATTCCTATCCACCCACGTTTGTCATTGTACAAGTGCATTACACATGTTCTGACAAAATGCATGTTGACACAACTGTGTGTATCCCTTCATTTGTTAAACTTTGGAAAAAATCAATAAAATTTATTGTCAGTAAAAAAAAAAATAATAATCTTTAATTTCAAATTGAAAATAAGCTGTCACTCAGATGTAGGGCACTAGTTAATGTATGGCTTTTGTTAAGTATTTTTTACTTCAGGTTAAAGCCCAATTTTAATCAAAAATGTGTTTATTTATTTTGGAACAGGCATTGAATGGGTTAGAGCCTTTATATGTTTTTTATGCCTTTTCTGCTTACATGTAGAAGTGCATTTTTTTAGTAGAGTGAAGAAATAAAGAACTCGTTTAAAGCAATGTATTTATTTATGTCTGTGACTTTCTATAGAGTGACCATTGCTCCCCCATTTCTTATAAGAGATTTTTTCCAGTAGGGTCATAGACAGAAAAAAAAAACCTGACAGAAATGTTATCTTTTTTTTTTTTTTCTGCCCAACCTCCCCAATGTAAATTAAAGTCATCCCAGCCAGTTCCCCATGCTGGTGGGTATTATTCCTCTTTTTCCCAGCTACAGCCCTATAAGGAGATTACCATTATCCTTGAGAGAGTGATCACTGAGAATAAAGTGACACTAAATGAGATCCTACTTCTTTAAACATTTTTAAAACACAGCCACAACCTAATGGATCTGTAATCTATTTTTCATAAAATTGTTGCTTACTGTCTTCTTCCTGCGTGAGCTTCCAAGCCTCTCCTTTTCCTTTTCACGCACGTTGAAATAAACAGTGCACATTAGTTACAGTCATGTGTACTGCTCTATTTTAAGGAGGCTGAGTACAATAGTTGGTACTTAGGCTTCATATACACACAGCCTACTTTGGCCGCGCTTTTACCACGATTTTGGCCGGCGGTCAAAATGTTGCTGTCCTGAACACGATTCTTCTATGTTCAGAAGAGGGGGGTTTAACCTCCCCTAACTGTAGCAGCTCCTAAACGATCCTAAAAGCCTATGTGTACATGGACACCTACACATACTTCAATACATACTTAATTATTAAATGTTTTTATTTATTTCAGTCAAACCTTAGTGTCAATTTACCCAATTGTGGTTATTACAGAGTTGATCACAGAGCAGGGCAAGTTTGTACACTCCTCTGATTCACCACAGCTGTATCTGTGAAAAGATCTATGTGTCAGGCAGGCACATTGTAAAAGAGTTTAAAAAGAGAAAATACAATTTAAAAGAAGAATAGAACAAACAACAAGAATAGAACAAAAAATAGAAGAGAAATACATTTAAAATGAATAAAGTTGTTGACAACTTACACTACAAGGTATATTAGTTAATAAGTAGGTAGCAAATTCATTAGTTAGTGTTAACCCGATTTATAATTTTTAGGTTTTTATATTTTTTTTACTAATCATCAGTAAATTAAAGTAGAGCATAATACTGGAAAACAGCTAAAAACTAGAAACCTAAAATTAACCACTTACGCACTGCTCACTAGAGCTGTACTGCGGCAAAGTGGCTCGATAACGTCTGGCGACGTAGTACTACGTCACCAGTCATTCCCCTCTCTGCCGCCGGAGGCTCGCTCCCGCTGTATTCGCCGCCGCTCTTCCCCGATCGTCGGGGAATCGAGTGTGGAGATCCGCCTGCTTGTGTAAACACAAGCGGGCGGATCTCCTAAGTGACAGGCAGGGTCAGATTGCAGGGTTCAGCATAGCTGAACCCTCGATCTGTCCTTGTGTCACATAGTCCCCTCCCCCCACACACGTCAGTAAGCACCAGGCATACATTAACCCCTCCCTCTCCAATAAAATTAACCCCTTCCTTGCCAGTGTCATTTTTACAGTAACAGTGCATATTTATAGCACTGATTACTGCAGTAATGTCACTGGTACCCCCAAAAGTGTCAAAAATGTCAGTCAAGGGTCCGATCTGTCCGCCGCAATGTCGCAGTCCGGCAAAAAAAATCGCAGATTGCCGCCATTACTCGTTAAAATAAAAAACACCAAAAATCTTTCCCTTAGTTAGTAAACGCAATAACTTTTGTGCAAACCAATCAAAATACGCTTATTGCATTTTTTTTTTTTTTACCAAACATAGGTAGCAGAAAACAAATTGGCCAAAAATGTAAAAAAAATTAGATTTTTACATTTTTTGGGGGGGAATTTCATATAAAAAAATGTGAAAAATATTGTTATTTTTTCAAAATTTACGCTCTTTTTTTGTTTATAGCGCAAAAAGTAAAAATCGAACAGGTGATCAAATACCACCAAAAGAAAGCTCTATTTGTGGGAAAAAAAGGACGTCAATTTCATTTGGGTACGGCGTCGCACGACCGCGCAATTGTCAGTTAAATTCGCACAGTGCCGAATCGCAAAAAGTGGCCCAGACGTAAGACAGCAAAATCCTCCGGTGGTAAAGTGGTTAACAAAAACTTTTCTAAAAAATATAACTTTACTTTTACATCGACCTTACAACACTGATATTATGTATGTAAAATATACTCAACATTAAACAAAGTAGAACTGCACTTTTTTTAAAGTTTTTTTTTATTTTTTTGTTTTTTTTGCAAATTCATTACTTAGTGTTAACCTAATTTATAATTTTTTTTTAGGATTTTTTTTTTTTCTGCTAATCATTAGCAAATTAAAGTAGAGCACAGTACTGGAAAATTATTAATAACTAGAAACCTAAAATTAACAAAAACAATTCTAAAAAATATAACCTTACTTTTACATCAACCTTACAACACTGATAATATTTATGTAAAATATACTTGACATTAAACAAAGTAGAACTGCATTTTTTTTGCATTTTTCTTAATTTCTTTGCTTATACTAAAATGTATATTATAGGTGTAAAAATCATTTTTGCATGCAAAAACTTTTCAAAAGTTCTTGTTCAGGGAACTGGTCCAATACGATAACTTAAAAATGTTGTTTGGCCACAAAGGTTTGGATTATCCTTGAACATGAAAGGGTTAATGTTACACTTTTATTCTGGCACGTGCCTTGTCACTGGTTTCTGTTCAGTTACAAAAGAAAAGGGACTTATAAAAGTGAGGAAATAAAGAACAGAACCCAAAGGTCAGATTACACCCATGTGTAGATTTCTGTGCAGGTGGAGGGCACTTCTGGCTGTCTCCATGCAGTTTTCCTGCAGCTCTGTTTTAATCCACTGTTTACCCGTCGACTGAATTCTTCTATACAATTATTAAAGGAAATATCCTTGCAGAGCTGTGCCTCTTTGGTTTGGAAGCAGCTAAACCACACAAATGACAGTATCAAAGATGGGCTGCATGAAAATAAATGCTGCTAAATGATGCATTAGGTAACACCCTGATCCGACTGTCATGAAATGCGATCTGCTATGCCGAGGGCCGCAGTACACTTGGTGTAGTTGTTTTGAATAATTATCTTCAATGTCCAAGTGCAGATCATTGCTGACAGCTTCTGGGTGATTTTCTGCTACAGGTATACTCATTTTACTGTGCTGATGTTTAGAAATGCTAAAATGAATTCAAAAGGAATAAATGCACTTCGAGTTGCCTGCTGTACAACACTTAAAAACGGAACTAAACTCATTAATTTAACTGTTTCCCCAAAACAGTTACATTCAAGGCATGCCATGAATGATAACTGCCACAAGTGCTTGTGCTCTCAACTAAACTGTTAAGCCATCAAATGACTGGTGTCATTACTGATCACATGGCAACATCCTTGGCTGTAAAGGATATGAGGACATTTAAGTGGAAAAAAAGCCTAACTATAACTATTCTTAAAAAAATAAATAAAAAAATAAATAAATAAAAAGTAAATAAATAAATGATACCAGCTATGGAAATGACTATCCACATCCACTATAGGAACATGAAACAAAAACCAGGATAGAAGAACATTTGGGTGGTAGAACCAACCATTTGTTCATACAGGACTTTTAAGAATATTATGTTGGAGTGCTGCACATATAAGTGATAGAAAGTGCTGGAGAAAAATTATAATTATATAAAATTTGTGTAAACCGTTGTTATTAATGTGAAATTAAACTTCAATATTATAAATGGTGTATAATAAGTGCAACGTGAACCATAAATGTGCAATAAAGCCAATATAACAAATGCCTCAATATACTTAATTAAAAATCAATCCGTATTGTAAATCAATCATCTAAAAAAACAATAATAAAGCCAAATATAAATTGCTGAACAAAATAAGTGAACCGTGAGCCCTAAATATACAAATATATCCACTGTTGTGATTGAAACATTGTTGCAGATTCTGTGTCTTTTCTAATATAGAAACACCGTTGCAATGTGAAAGTTCACAGATTTATGTGGTGTCTGTGGTGGTGATGATACTTGATCACCCTCGTTCGAATAATGACTTTTAAGAATGTGTATTAGTCAGTGAGACAAAACATTAGACACTAATTTAAAATCACTTTCACTTTATTACAAAAATGGATACAATTAGTCAGGGCTTTTTTTTCCTCAAAGAATAGGTGCAGGAACTCTCCCTTTCTGAGTCACCTCTTTTCTCTGCCCCCTACCCACCTCCGAGGAATGTTCCTTGGTTCCACCCCTTACCCATCTCCCAGTACTGCCCTTTATGGAGAATACAGATCCAAGTATAATTTTTTTTGTGGCAAGTCATTTGTTAATGAGAACAAGAAAAGCAGTAAAACAGATCTCCTGCAGCCAGCAACAATAATAGATCCTACATCAACAATAGATATCCCCACCCAAAAAAATGGAACACCCGCAACAAAAAATCCCCCAGAACAACAATAAACCCCCAGCAACTATTGACCCCTGGCAGCAATAACAAATCTCCTCACAGCCAGCATCAAAAGATTCCCCCCTCAAGAGTAGAACTCTCCCAGCAACAATTGACCCCCCAGCAACATAAGACCCACCCCACCAACAATAGATCCTCCACCAATATCAATAGACTTCCAAAGCAAGAATAGAGCCCCCCACGCAAAAAATGGATCCCCTGCAGCTACAATAGACCACCCAGCAGCAAGCATCAGTAGACACTTCAGCACACCCCAGCACCCCTTGCATACATTCGGTACTGGAGGTGCCGGGAAAAAAGCCCTGCATTAGTATACAAGAGGTCTTGACACTACCATATGCCCACCAACAATAGATCCTCCACCAATATCAATAGACTTCCAAAGCAACAATAGAGCCCCCCACGCGAAAATGGATCCCCTCCAGCTACAATAGACCACCCAGCAGCAAGCATCAGTAGACACTTCAGCACACCCCAGCACCCCTTGCATACATTCGGTACTGGCGGTGCCGGAAAAAAAGCCCTGCATTAGTATACAAGAGGTCTTGACACTACCATATGCCCACCAACAATAGATCCTCCACCAATATCAATAGACTTCCAAAGCAACAATAGAGCCCCCCACGCAAAAATGGATCCCCTCCAGCTACAATAGACCACCCAGCAGCAAGCATCAGTAGACACTTCAGCACACCCCAGCACCCCTTGCATACATTCGGTACTGGAGGTGCCGGAAAAAAAGCCCTGCATTAGTATACAAGAGGTCTTGACACTACCATATGAACTTTAAAATTACCCCACTAGCATGTAGGGCACAGCATATTTAACAGTAATTATTGAGGATTTCTGGTGATCAGTTCCAACGGGTTTCGCAGATTAGCTCTGCTTCCTCAGGGAACTGTTGATCTCCATCTAGAAGAATCGTCAATATTATAACAAAGTAATTAATAATACATAGTTATAACATAATGTATATATATCTCCAAACAAAATAAATGGATATACCAAACAATAAAGAAAAACACTCACCTGAAAAATCACATAAGAATTATTCAGTTGCTGCAGCTCAGATACGGACACCCCGTTAGAGGGTCAAAGCTGCCCTAATCAACAAATATGCAGGGAACAGAATGTCGGACGTTAGACCATTCAAGATGGGAAATTAATTTCGGAATTTCCTATCATGGTCACTAGAGGAGATAGCCAAAATAAATATAATTGTAGTGCATTCTATGAGGACAACATCCCCAACTATACCCACATATTGCAAACAAACATTCACAATACACCCGTATATTACAAAGAAAGAAAGAAGGAGGAAGGAAGAGAAAAAGAAAAGAAAGAGAAAAGCAAACAACAGCCACCACTCAGTACCCCTAACAACCAAAGGGGACCAACACTGCCACTTCCTACAAATAAAAACACTAAACTAAAACCCCCTCCAATGACACATCACAACATACTAGCCCAAGCACAAAAGAAAAAAAAATCTTAAAAAAAGATCCCCGTCCTCCAAACTATCCTGCATACCCTGTATAAAAAAGATCTGTGTATTTACCTATATTGAATCCACTCTGGTCCAGTCACATGATCCTGGTGGAAGGAAGTCATAAGGACCAACCAAGCTGTGGTACAGACAATATAAATATTCCTTCTAGTGACACCCTGGTGAGTTCCACCAGTGCTGCCCTCTTAGAACCAGGAAATCTTGAAAACAGAAACACAAAAAAAGAGGTACAAAGGCCAAGTGCATTACCAAAAATAACTTTATTTGAATAGGAATAGTAATGAGTGCATACTCACACTAGCTATAGGCTAATGCATTATTATAGAGCAGACCCGAGTGACAGGGTAACCCTCATAAAGTATCAACACAACCTTGGTGTTACTGAGACTCCCAGATCTGGCTCCCCAGTGTAGGGGAGCACTCAATAATGGCTGTGAATTCCAAGAGTTAGGATGTCACCTATTGGCTCACATTGCCCAACCGTGGTCAGTGCTCCCTCCTTGGCCCTGCAGCAGTCACTCAGTGAGACAGGCGAGCCTAACCTGCAGGAGCACATGACTGGACCGGAGGTAACTATTTTCTGCTCCACCACAGTACATTTACTGTGACTGCAGGCTAAGCGACATATTGGTACTTTGTTCAGCACGTGTGCAGTGGTGCGCTGTGAGCTGCTGGGATATCATATGATCGCTATGACCAATCATAGCAATTACATGTAAGCAAAACTGTCATGAATGGCTTCCATTTATGACATTGTGCTTACTATTGTGATGCTATGATTGGCCCACAGCTATCACATGGTACCTGGACCAATCACAGTACCCTAAACCATGTAATAAGCTTTAGCCAATCACAGTATCACCTACCCCCTCTCCCAGAGTAGTACGGTGTCACTATGGTGACAGTAGTAAAAAAAGAAATGTTAAAAAATGAAAAAATCATGTTTAAAATAATAGATTTTAAATGTTTGTTTTTGCATATTGTCACCAGTCAGTATATTGAATAACCACCACACCAGTCATATGACGACACTATACTGCACTGGTGCATAAAAAAAAAAAAAAAAAAACTTTTGAAAAAAACAAACACATTTTGTTAAATTTCTTTATTTTCCAAAAAATTGTGACAAAATGTTTTTTGCCATGCCTCTTACTAAATACTTTAGACAAAAAGGAGCCATTTGGGGGTATTTGTACTGTCCTGGCATTGAAGGGTCTCAAGAAATGAGTCAGTACGTCAGGATTGATCAATTTATAAATATATATACCATAGTTTGTGGACTCTATAACTTTCACACAGACTAAATAATGTGCATTGATTTGGATTATTTTTACCAAAGAAAAGTAGCAGAATAAATGGTGTTTTAGCATAGGATTATAGTGTTCCATTTTTATCATGCATGTAATTTTGTTAAGCAACGTATTTGGTAAGAGGGGGAAGGGGTTCTATTTTCATGGAAGGTCCTCCTAAAAACATAACTAAGCTTAGAAAAATGAATATATAGCAGGTTATTAACCTTAAGGCTACATTCACACCTGAGCGTAGCTTTTTCGCGCGTTTTTTTACCGCGATTTTACCGCGATTTTTGCAGCGTTTTTTACCGCGATTTTACCGCGATTTTTACCGCGATTTTTGTGCAGGCGTTTTTAGATTCAATAGAGATCAATGGAAAACGCCTGTAATCTGCCCAAAAAGAAGCTCATGTACTTTTTTGAGCGTTGGGCGTTTTGTATACAGCTTCAAAACGCTCAGATGTGAACAGGGGCCATTGAAATGAATAGGATTTGTCTTGTTGGGCGTTTTGAGAGCTGATCCTAGAGCAGAAAAACGCCCCAAAAACGCCCCAAAACGCCTAGATGTGAACGGAGCCTTAGATGTAATTGTTGTGCTGGTCTCCCTTGTTTAGGCTTTTTTTTCTTTCTTTTACCCTGGTGATCCTGCCAGTAACATTTTATATCATAGGGGTAACAAAGCGCTCTCACTGCAGTGTATTCATGGAGGAGAAGTGTTATCACCCTAGGCTGCAGTTCCTATTTGAACTACAAATACCTCCCCTTTCCTCATCTATATTACAAAGAAAGGAGATACTTTGTAGCTCAACAAACATAGCTGGGAAAGCTGATAATGTTGTTTACAATATCAGTTCAGTACACAGGAAGTGACAAAGACACTGTAATCCTAGCAGGATATATATGTATTTTTCTGTATCTGCAGAAAATGTATTTAGTTTAACCACTTGCCGACCAGCCGCCGCAGTTATATGGCGGCAGGTCGGCAGGTTCTTGCAGGTTAGTGGGAGAAGTCCTGGGGGCGCGTGTGCGCACCGCCGGAGCGGAAGCCAATCAAAGGGGCTGGCTGCCGTGATTACCGCCGGGCACCCGTGATCGCTCCCTGTGAAGAGAGAACGGCGGTCTGCTGTTGTAAACACAGCAGACCGTTGCTCTCTCTGGAATCAATACAGAGCTCCTGTGTTCCTCTTATTTAGAAACACAGGTCTCTGTATTGATTTCACAAGCCCACCCCCCCCCCACCACCATCACAGTTAGAATATACCCCCTAGGCTCGCATTTAACCCTTTGATAGCCCCTGGGATAACCCCTTTGCCACCAGCGCATATTTTTAGCACTGATTACTGTATTAATGTCACTGGTCCCCCCAAAAGTGTCAAAAATGTCAGTTAGGGGTCCGATCTGTCCGCCAAAATATCGCAGTCCCGCTAAAAATTGCTGATCGCTGCCATTACTAGTTAAAAAAAAAATGACATAAATCTTACCCCTTGTTTGTAGACACGATAACTTTTGCACAAACTAATCAAAATACGCTTATTGTGATTTATTTTTTACCAAAAATATGTAGCAGAATACAAACTGGCCTAAAATGATGAAAAAATTTAATTTGTTATTTTTTTTTTTTTAATGGGAATGTTATAAATATAGTTAAAAATACTGAAAAATATAGTTTTTTTTTTTTCAGAATTGTCGCTCTTTTTTTGTTTATAGCACAAAAAAATTATAAAAATCGCACAGGTGATCAAATACCACTAAAAAAAAGCTCTATTTGTGGGGAAAAAAGGATATCAATTGTACTTGGATACAGCTGCACACGGCCGCCCAATTGTCAGTTAAAATAACGCAGCGCCGAATCGCAAAAAATGGCCTGGTCATTAAGGGGGAAAATCTTCTGGTTAAAAAGAAAATGAATGAAACCACCACATCTAAGGACTGGCAAGTTACAATATATTATTATTGTGTTATTGTGTTAAGATATCCTTTTTACAGTGTATCTTTAGGCAAAACCTTATTTTTTTAAGCTCTGTAAATTTTTTTTATTGCTGTCAAGCTGGGGAGATTCCCTGTTATATTTGTGACTGGTGACTATTGTTGCCAAGAAAAAAAGTGGGGAGAAAAAAAGAGATGAGGGGAACTCTTCTAATGGGGAAACTTGTTCCTGGAATAAGAAGGGAATTTCCCTCACTTTGGGAAATTTCCTCTAATGGCCTGTGGTAACTCTGGGACAGAATGTGAAGGTAAATTTCTCAGAAGCTATAAAGAAAGCCAAAAAGAAACGAAAAAGCTCAAAAACTAAAATAAATT
>NC_138768.1:93784493-94036993 GCF_965119305.1 Pelophylax lessonae
TTATCTGGCAAGTTTTTATAGTTGCAACAGTCTTAAATAGTTTATTCCCTCTGTAGGCCATGAAAAACAGAAGGATGTGAACTTCTGTTTTCGGCTTTTGGTGACCTTCTGAGGGACTATGCAATAGTGATCACTGCACTACAGGTTGAGTGATACATGTTCACCATTACAGCAGGTGATGGACTTCTTTTGAGTTGCTCATTTGTAGAGTAGGACTTTTTTTTTATTACTCTTTACTTAAAGCGGAGTTCCACCCTGTGAAAGCTTTTTTTAATAAAAATACCCCCGGGACAGTCAGGGATAGTGCATTCCACAATGGCTAGCCTCTGATCTGTCCCAGGTTGCACTTACCTTTTAGAAGAAATACTTACCTTGAAAATGTATTGTCCAGCGCTGCCGTCTCAGGTGTGGGCAGCTTGAAGCCAGCGTGTCCTCTTCTGTGTCCTCTTCCATCTTCTTTGGTCCCATGATGCACTGCACCGGCCCCGCCGTCACTTCCGGTGCCACAGCGTCATCCCTGCACAGCTTCTGGGCATGCCCAGAAGCTGTTTAGCAAGGTATGACGGCGCCTGCACCGGAACTGACGTCGGGGCCGGTGCAGGCGCATTGATTCCTGGGAGCGATGACGTTCAGTTCCCAGGAATCATTGCAAAGCCAGGAAGTGACGAATCGCCGTGGCCGCCGAGGGGAGGAAGAGGAAGTAAGGTAAGTATATTTTCTTCTAAACCAGGTAAGTAAAAAAAAAAAAAAATTGCGATTATCCATTTGTTGTTCAGGTGACCCCGGGCATGAAGATGGAGGTAAGTTTAATTTTAGGGTGGAACTCCGCTTTAAGTTTTCTGTGCTGTGACTTGAGGAGGGAGTGTTTGCACGGGTCCTCTTCCCACAACAAATTCAACACATTATTTTTTTTTTTTCATATCAAAGTCTGGCGCTAGTAGAACCATTTTTTTTTTTTTTTCCAGGGTCTTCTGACTCTTCACTTAAAGCAAAGGGGTCTTCTTCCTCCTCTCTTCTTCCGGTAATGGGAAGTTTTCCATGATGTAAAGGACAGCAGTGATATAATGTCATGGGCTACCAATGATGCCAATCATCAAGAGAACCAGCACAGGGCCTTCAATGTTTTTTGATGGTGAGTTTTCAAGGGTGCAGTGCTAAGAGAAAATGAATAGTGCAGTAAAAGAGTAAAAGCTATTTTTTTTGTACAGTTGTGGGCAATAGTTTTAAAAATATATATAATGTATACATAATAAATATATATAATATATGCAAAATAAAGACAATTAGCCTTTTCGCAGCTGTTAGTTAGCTATTAAATGTGTGGATACTTTTCATGTGTGTGTGTTTTTTCTTATTTGGTATGGATATTAAAGAATATCAAAGTAGAAATAATATATATATATATTAGGGATTGACCGATTATCGGCAAAGCCGATATATCGAGGGCCGATATGCACTTTCCCCAATATATCAGAATCGGCCCCTGAGGTTACCGATATTGCCAATATTTCGGGCAAGGGCTGTACCGGAGTGATGCCTGCAGCTAGAGACATCACCCCAGTACTGGCGTCCATAGCCGACGGTCGGCTGTCTTGGAATGACAAGTGAATGATATTAAATACAGTGAACTTGTGTTTGCTTTCAAAGTAGTTCTAAAGTCAAAATGTTTTTTACCTTAATGCATTCCCCGCAATAATGTAAAAAAAGTCCCACAAACTGTTTCTACCCACCTCCATTCCAAAGCACTCATCTAACTCTTGTCACAGCTCTGGCACTGCCCTGGCTGCAGCACCTCTCCCCTCACTTCCATGTCTCAGAGGAGACACTAAGGGCAGTGGGAGCCATAGGCTCATGCTGCTGTCAGTTAAACCTCTTTGAGGAGGCAGTGGGGTGTAACTCATCGGGGATGTGTGTGTCTATGGATGTGCACAGCCCGGCTCGGGAGCATGCATGCATATGTGCCCCATAGCACTCCGCTTGCTAAGGAGGTAACCGAAAGGTGGACAGCATCAGCAGGCACTCCAAGAAGAGGAGGTAAGGGACCTCTCTGTGCAATATAGTTGCATACAGGGCCAGATTAACGTAGGGGCTATTGGAGCTGCAGCTCCAGGCCCCTACCTTTTATATAGGCCCCGGGTTGGCCATATTCACTGTTACCGCTCTTCTGTCACTTGTAAACACAGAAGTCTGGCTTCTATGCTCGCTTCCCCAGGCAGCTCCCTCAGAACCTCCCCACACAGCACGAAGGCCGGACAAGGAGGGACAGTTGCCGATGCATGGATGTGTTTATGGGCTTCAGAGACAGCATCCCATGTGGAATTAGGCATGCATGGCTGCACCCTTCCTCCTCTGGGTGCATGCCAAGGCACGACCCTTAAGGCCCTTCAAAATCCTCAGCACCAAGCCCATGATGCTCTTAATCCGGCCCTGGTTGCATAGAAAGGGTAAGTATAACCTGCTTCTCTGAAAATCACATTTAATTGACAAAATGCTCAAAACCAACCTTCCAAGATCATCAGTCACTCTTATTTTGTTGAAGCTTGTCCTCAAATGTAAGGAAATGTTTAATTATTTTAATGTGACTTTATACACATATTTCAATTCTTGCCTCAAGGTTGTTTTTGCATTAAATGTAGACATTTGCCTGTAGATATAGGGTATATTATCCACAACAATGGCTCTCCCTAACTGCTAAACTGCTGAAATATGATGTCATCCACACAGGGAGTGCATTTTTTCAGTGATTCAAGAGATTCAGAATCTTACATTGTAAGAAGGAGCTTTAATCATTGTATAGCACTGCAAAGCAAGAAGCAGAGCCTGAGTTTGTAATCAGAAAATATTGATTCGCCACCCCCTGTACATACATAACTACAATCTATACACGTAAACAATTAAAAAAATGAACACAAATTAATCATATTGTACACAATGGGGTAAAACTTTACTGAGCTCAAGTGGTAAACTAGTCTTTTTTATGTATAGCTCCAAAAAATCTCTTAACGGTGGCAAATATTCCCCTAGGAACAACAGACCTTTGAGAAAGTCACAATACCACCTCTTGCTAATCCCAGGTCAACAATGAGGGCTGTGCATGTATTGCATTTCAAACCTTTCCTCCTTGGTTTCATAGCATTGGAAAGGATGTCCATTTTGCAAGAGTAGTTGCTCTTTGCAAGAGAATTTGATCCAGAGCTTAATGAATGTGGTGATATTTCACTTTGCCTAAAATAACCAATCACGTGCAAGAAAAAAAAATAGACATTTTTGTGTGCACATGATTGGATGATGGAAGTCTGCAGACTTTCACCTCATTCACTAAGCTCTAGGGAATATTCCCTTGCAATGTGCAATTTCCCTTGCAAAGAACCAGGGATGGAGAGAGGGAATTGGAGGATTGTACGCTACCAATTAATACATGAACTGATGGATGCAAATAAAACCTAAAATGCTTTATTAAATATTACCTTCAAAATCAATCATATGATACAAAGTCGTATAAAAGCTACTCCATATGATATATCATGTAGTGTATGTGTTGAATGTATTGTGCATTGTGTTCAGTGTAACATAAAATATACCAATGCATGTATTTTTTGCAGAATAATCTGTTCTGAGAGTATGTAACTCCTTGAGAAACACTAACAAGTTGAAATGCGCTTGAATTTCTTCTCTGACTGACCTAAGGAACAATGGGGTTGATTTACTAAAGGCAAAAAGACTGTGAACTCTGCAAGTGCAGTTACTTCAGAGCTTAGTAAATGAGCAGAAGCTCTGGTGACTTCCGTCATCCAATCATGTGCAAGCAAAAATGCTGTTTTTTATATTTTCCTTGCACGTGATTGGATATGCAAGAAGACACACCTCATTTACTATGCTCTGCAATTGCAGAGGGCAACTGCAAAGTGCACAGTCTATTTGGCTTTAGTAAATCAACTCCAATGTATGTTGTCATACACTACATGATATAACATATGGAATTGTTTTTATAAGATTTTGGTCATTGTACCATATGATTGATTTTTATGGTTAATATTTAATAAAGCATTGTAACTTTTCTATGCTTCCATTAGTTTATGTACTAACTGGTACCATACAATTCCCCAATTCCCTCAATTCTTTTTATGACTATAGGGATGTGGTACCACTTAACATGCTATGGATATAGGACCATCTATTAAAAATTCCCTTGCAAAGTAAACAGCCTATTTGCCTTTAGTAAATGAATCCTACAGCAAAAAATTAACTTTCCTCCTCCCAAAATCTTCTATAGTATGTCTGTGTACCTGTAGATGGGACACAAGATTGTAAATGGCTGCTTGATAAATGCTGAATTATATGGTTTTTATTGTCAAAAACTTTTCTGCACTGACAAAATGGCATAAAAGCTGCTGGCACAAAACAATAATATACTGTACAAATATTGCAGCCTTCCAAAAACAAAAAACTATTATATATTTATAAAAAATATTAATATACAATATATATATAGAGGTGGGATTTATCCTTCCTTTAATGGATAGTGTAGGACCCACTGATAATGGGGTACTTTGACGCAACAGTGGGCTTAACCACTTAAGCCCCTGAGGATTTGGCTGCTCAAAGACCAGGGCCTATTTTGCGATTTGGCACTGCGTGACTTTAACGGACCATTGCGCGGTCGTGCGATGCTGCACCCAAATGAAATTGATGTCCTCTTTTTCCCACATACAGAGCTTTCTTTTAGTGGTATTTTATCACCTGTGCGATTTTTACTTTTTGCGCTATAAACAAAAAAAGAGCAACAATATTGAAAAAATAACAATATTTTTCACATTTTTTTATATGAAATTCCCCCCAAAAATGTAAAAATCTAAATTTTTTAACATTTTAGGCCAATTTGTTTTCTGCTACATATTTTTGGTGAAAAAAATCGCAATAACCGTATTTTGATTGGTTTGCGCAAAAGTTATTGCGTTTACTATCTAGGGGAAAGATTTTTGTCATTTTTATTGTTTTTTTTTAACTAGTAATGGCGATGATCTGCGATTATTTTTGCGGGACTGCGACTTTGCGGCGGACAGATCGGACCCTTGACTGACATTTTTGGCACTTTTGGGAGTACCAGTGACATTACTATAGTAATCAGTGCTATACATATGCACTGTTACTGTAAAAATGAAACTGGCAGGGAAGGGGTTAACTTTATTAGACATCCAGGGGTTAAGTGTGTCCCTAGGGGCGTGCTTCTAACTGTAAAGGGGCGTGGCTTTTGATGTAACCACAGAGACATACGATCCTACATAGCAGGATTGTATGATCTCTGCAGTTACACCAGGGAGAATGACAGACGGCTTTGTTTACATCAGCCGCCTGCCTTTCTCCCTCTCCAGCGGGAGATCGCGAGTGACCGGCGGACATCGGAGCCTCCGGTCACTCGCGCTGGGTTGGCAGTGACTGAGCGGGGGTAGGAGCGGCCTCCGGCGCCGCACGCTCTCCCCCTATTGGCTCGCGGGCGAGTGACGTACCCATACGTCACTTTGCCCAGGGGGGCTGACCGCCACAGTATATGTACTTGCGGCGGTCAACAAGTGGTTAAAAATTATATGGCCATATAGTGTGACCAAATCGCAATTTGGCCTTGTAATATTTGAAAGTTACTCCTTTTGTATGTGTGCGCTATCCTCTGTAGATATATATGCATATTGGTGTTTATAGCAGCACCAGCTTTAGAAATTAATGTTTAGGATGTGCCCCCCAATCCTTTGTCTGTTTGTATATATATATATTTTTTTTTTTTTTTATACAATTTTTTAAATTAATATTATTTGTTTTTAATTTTTTTTATATTTTGTGTTTAGGGAGCTTTGCAATATTTACTAGATGTCCTATATATATTAGTGCATCTTGATGAATTGGTTTCTACTATATAAATGAATCATATTAACCACTTCTGGACCGGAAGATTTTCCTGCTTAATGACCAGGCCCTATTTTGCGATTCGGCACTGTGTGAATTTAACGGACAATTGCGCAGTCGTGGGACGCTGTACCCAAATAAAATTGACGTCCTTTTTTTTCCACAAATAGAGCTTTCTTTTGGTGGTATTCGATCACCTGTGCAATATTTTTTGCGCTATAAACAAAAAAAGAGTGACACTTTTGAAAAAAAAAAAAAAAAAAACAATATATTTCACATTCTGCTATATAACATTCCCAAAAAAAAATTAAAAAATCTATTTTTTTTTAACATTTTAGGCCGATTTGTTTTCTGCTACATATTTTTGGTAAAAAAAAATCGCAATAAGTGTATTTTGATTGGTTTGCGCAAAAGTTATCACGTTTACTAACTACGGGAAAAATATATGTAATTTTTATTGTTTTTTTTTACTAGTAATGGCGGCGATCTGCGATTTTTTGCGGCGGCCAGATCGGACCCTAAATGACATTTTTGACACTTTTGGGGGTCACTTTTGGGGGTACCAGTTTACTACAGTAATCAGTGCTAAAAATATGCACTGTTACTGTAATAATGACACTGGCAGGGAAGTGGTTAATACTATTGGTGATCAAGGGGTTAAATGTAAGCCTAGGGGAGTGATTCTAACTGTGGGGGGATAGGCTTTTAAAATGATCATAGAGACATGCGATCCTATATAGCAGGATCACATAGCCTCTGTGATCATTGCAGGGAGAAGGACAGACGGCTGTGTTTACATCAGCCGTCTGTCCTTCTCTGTCAGCAGGGAGAGATGGCAGGGCCGGGACAAGGGGTGAGCAGGAGGGTCGTTTGCCCTGGGCGCAATGAATTATTGCAGGGATGGGGGGGCGCCTTGACCCTAACCCGAAGGGAAGGGGGAGCGCAGTTTGGCATCCTTGCCCTGGGCGCTGGATGACCTTGTCCCAGCACTGGGGAAATGTACCCTTCTTTTTGTCCCAGTACCCTTTGTATTTGAAATAGAAGGTAACAGGAAATTCTATATTCTAGTTGTCATTTAAGCAAGAGTTGAGGGGAAAATCTTCCGATAGAACAAAGGTTCTGGTAACAAATATGTAAAATGAGAATTATCCTCACTTTGGGTAGGTTTGCTTTTGCATATTCAAGAAGGGGAAAGGGAAATCTCCCCAAAAGGAGGGAAGAGCCAGGAGCACCGGCAGAGAACCCAATAAGAGGAGGATCAGGGCCACTCTGTGCAAAACCACTGCATGCAAGTATAACATGTTTATTAGTTCAATGAAAAAAAAAAACTTAAAGCTTTACAATCACTTTGACTTTTACTCTGTTCCCCAATATTTACCTAACATCCTTAGAGCCCATTCAGACTAGCGTGACTTATCAGGCGACTTGTGAGCCTGACAATTCGCAGTATGTCGCGGTCCATTGAGTAGTACAGGACCCGTTCTAATAGGAGCGACACAAGTCGCTCCGGCTTAGAAAAAGGGTCCTGTACTACTTTGGGGCGACCTCGGAGCGACTTGCATAGACTTCCATTATGTGAAGTCTCTGCAAGTCGCGCCGAAGTCGCGGTGCACATCGGTGCACGCAACTTCACAGGTCGCCCCCCAAAGTCGGATCGCCTCAGTGTGAACCGGCTCTTAAGGCTTGTTCACACTAGTTGTACTGTCTGCAGAGCGATCCATGTTCAGATTGCTCTTCAGAAAGCATTTGACAGGCTTTCACCCCTTGATTCCCGCACTAGTGCCCCACCCCTGTGTGCATTGTATGTGGTTGTGGGGAGCTTGCAGAGTGGCCTTGAATGGGTGGTATAATTTTTGCCACAGCTGTGAAGCAAAGCTTTGCCACCATGGCATGTGTGCACCCCAGGCCGCTGCCTTTTCACATAAGGGTGGTAGTGGTTGGGGGATGGTAAGAACGTGTATCAACCATGGGGTTTTACTACCCCCCCCCAACCTCAAGTGGGAACAACCCCTAAAAGCTACCTCTAGCCTTACACCCAACAATGAATACCCTCCATAATCCCTGTTCCTAATAGTAATCTCACTTACTCCCTACCAATTCTTAGATGTGGTTGCTGCAGTGGTTTTCATTTTCAGGCTTAGAACTTTTTTAGCAAAAACACACACACAAAAAAAAACAGTTTTTCTTGCCAGATATGCAGTGTCCTTGTTTTTTTTTTTTTTCAGAATTGTCGCTATTTTTTTGTTTATAGTGCAAAATAAAAACTGCAGAAGGGATCAAATACCCCCAAAAGAAAGCTCTATTTGTGGGGAAAAAAGAACTTCCATTTTGTTTGGGTTGCAGCGTCGCACGACTGCGCAATTGTCAGTTAAAGTAATGCAGTACTGCACCGGACGTGACGAGCGGGGCCGGTGCAGTGCATTGTGGGACTCCGACGTCACGAAGAGGACATGGAAGAGGACACGGAAGAGGGACGCTGCAGCTTCAGCTGCCCACACCTGTGATGGCAGCGCTGGAGAAGAAATTTTCAAGGTAAGTATTTCTTCAGTTCAGAGGCTATCCATTATGGAATGTACTAGCCCTGACTGTCCCGGGGGTATTTTTAGCTAAAATTGACCCCCGAGGCCGGAACTCCGCTTTAACCCAAACACTTACCCTGACACTAGATCAAACCTTGACCTAGGTATTTTTTCTTTTTTTTATTATTATTTATTTTTTTACACACTTTTTTTCCCTCTCTGCGAGGAAGACAAAGATACATTGTTTTTGTCCTCTCCATTTACAGAGAGAGAAAGATGGGGGTGGGCTTCACAATGACAGATCACTGTGGAAGCGAATCAGAGGCTACCACAGTGATCAAATGATCTGGAATCAGGAGTTCGGGGTCCTGGTGGTTAGTACGGGGCCCGGGGGTCGGATTGAGACCCCGGTCTCTGTGCTGGGAGTGTGCCATGCGGCACGATCCCAGCACAAAGGGAGATATGCATATATGTGGGCCCGCAGAAAAAAGCAGCATATATATATGTATTACATTGGCGGGAAGGAGTTAACATAGAAATGAAAGGGAAAACATTTGTATATAGATAGAAAAAAAAGGATAAAAACCTTATCCCCTTTTTCATAAGTGATCACATTTCCTCTGCTCTCAATTTTAAAGGAGCTGGGGGGAGGAGAAAGAGCAGCACACTGAGCTTTGCAGCAAATGGCTGTGCAGGGGGAGGGGACAAGTCTAATCCTTAGGGAAGAGCACACTGAGTTCCCAGCATAGCTAGGGAACTGACACGATGGGTTCTCCTCCTTAGTGTGGTCAGTTTTATTAAGAAAGCAGAGAGACTGGCAGGAATACCAGGGATTTCACGCAAAGGAGGCAATACAAAGTGATAAGTGAACAGGATACTTTTCCATACAAGTACATGGTACTGTACACACATATCATGAATATGACATTTTGGGGTAACAAATGCTTTAAGGCCTTAGAGTTTTCCTACATTCACTTTGTAATTTGTTGACAAATCCACTTAAAGTATATGTTTTTTTTTTTTAGTTTTGGATAGAATGAAGATGGATTAGAACACCTGTCAGGGTTTTATTGATGTCTGTGCCCCCATTAGGGAGATTCACGCCTCCGTTTGTCCTGTTCACCATTATCAACAAATGGGAAAGTGAAACAAAATCCCAAAGTTTAGGTTACCACAAGCACAGTAAAAGAGGGTAAATTTCCCATGGCGACACTAGTTTTGGTGACCTTGGTGACAACAGGGGATTCCCTCACTTTGGAGGGATTTCTTCTCCCTTCCTGGTCTGACCCCATTGCCAGGGAGTGAAAGTGATACTGAGGTCTTGTTTTTTTTCTGTAAAAATAACAAACATATTATTAAGCGTACCTGCTCTGTGCAGTGGTTTTGCACAGAGCAGCCCAGATTCTCCTCTTCTCTTTTTTCTTGGCCCCTCCCTCCGGTTGAGTGCCCCTCACAGCAAGCAGCTTGCTATAGGGACACCCGAACCCAGCCACAACTCCCTGTGTCCATTCAGACATGGAACCGTGGTTTGGCCCCGCCCCCTCTCTCTCCTGAGCCTAAGACACCGCTTCTGTGTCTCAGCCAATCAGAAGGGAGAGTCCCGGACAGCCGAGGCACTCATGGGCATCTAAAAACTAAAAATGTGTGTACTTGCGCACTGCTATGTTGTGGTATTGAGTGCTATAAGGTTACAAAACGTACAAAGCGGATCGCTCACACCTATACACACTCTCAAAACTCTGAGGACGTCACAGGAAGTGACGAAACGCATCAGTTTGGAACGGATAGCGGCATTATGTCAGTCAGTAGCTCGCAAGCCGGAAGCACCGCTCGCCACTCTGCAGAGAGGACGTGCAGCCTGCACCAGCTGACCACTGAACACCACTGCTTTTTTATTTGTGCATTTCTCTTACCATTTAACCCATTATTGTGGGTAATAAACTTATTTTGCTGATACTGCACTATCTGGAGCTTCTTTTTCCTTTTATAATTGGCCAATTACCATGGTGTGAGGAGAAGCCTGTTACCAGTCCAGACCAGCCCATAGGAGCTAAAAGGGGGAATCCATCCCAGCCCAGGGGGCACTAAAGCGCGAATGGTCCTATTGCTGTAAGGCATATAGGACCCACTGGTTCTGGTAAGTGATTTCATCTACCCACAAATCACGGCGAAACGGATTGATGTCACAGAATTATATTGAGCACTTGCACCTTTGAAAACGTTGAACCATACAGTTACAATGGACTTTTTGATTATTCTGAGCACTATAGTCACCTTAATATTTATTGGACATTTTTTTATATGTGATCAGTCACGGTTTATCATTTGTCTACTATTGTTTACCACTATAATTGATTTATTTATTCGCTATTTATGATTTATAAAGTCACTAATATAACTATTGGGGTATATATTTTATAAGATACTTAAAATGTCTTTGATATCAGAACCCTATATTCAGCAAGCGCTGTAGTTAGCTTTTTGTCCCAAGAGCTTTTCACACTCTCTAAACGTGTATCAATGTGCAAAATTATATTCAAAAGTGGTGCCAGGCTCCCAAATGCTAATGTGCTAGTATCCCTTAAAATCAGTTTGCATAGCAATTTTCAGAATTAGTATTTCATATCAAACCATATATAACATTAAAAAAACAAAACAAACAATGCATCACTCCATAAAGTGCCCTTTGGCATGAATTTCCTTGCATATGCTCAATCTTTCATAAAAACAGGCTTGTGTTCATATATCCAAACAACTGCTTACTTAATTAGTGTTCACACCACTATGTGCTCCAATCATCCACATATATTAGTGATAATCCCCCTCCCCCGATGTGCCCCCACCTGGGGGATAAGACCAACTGATGGTCTATATGCACTTTTGTCCCTCTCTAGGGATCTGTTTTTTGCTGTTTCACTCCTTTGGTGACAATCTTGAGTTTAGAATCCTCCTTCTCTTACACTTATCTCAATACGCCCAAATCATAAAGAGAGAAAGCTGAACATAGTGCTTTAACTTTTAAAACAACTGGTTTATTAAACACTAAATATAAAAGCACTAATTTTCCTGGCGTTTAACCACTTCCATACAGAGCAGTTACACCCCCTTCCTGCCCAGACCAATTCTCAGCTTTCGGCACTCTCACACTTTGAATGATAATTACTCAGTCATACAACGCTGTACCCAATCAAATTTTTTTTTCATTTATTTCACACAAACAGAGCTTTCTTTTGGTAGTATTTAATTACCACTGGGTTTTTTATTTTTTGCGATATAAGTGATAAAAGAGCGAAAATTTTGAAAAAAACACATTTTGTTTTAGTTTCTATTATAAAATTTTGCAAATAAGTAATTTTTTTTTCATAAATTTGGGCCAAAATTTATACTTCTACATATCTTGGGTAAAAATAACCCAAATTAGTGGTTTATATTTAGTCTGTGTGAAAGTTATAGAGTCGACAAAGACTCTATAACAAAGAAAGTTATACAGTCTACAAGCAATGGTGCGAATCATTGAAAATTGATCACACCTGATGTACCGACGGCCTATCTCATTTCTTGAGGCCCTGAAATGTCAGGACAGTACAAATACCCCCCCAAATTACCCCTTTTTGGAAAGTAGACATTCCAGGGTATTTAGTAAGAGGCATGGGGAGTTTTTTTAAGCTGTTATTTTTTCCCACAATTCTTGGGAAAATGAAGAAATATATATATTTTTTTCTACACAAAATTGTCATAATAACAAGTTATTTCTCACACACAGTATATGCATACTTGCAATTACACCCCAAAATAAATTCTGCTACGCCTCCTGAGTATGTCAAATTGTCAAAATTGATCACACCTGATGTACCAACGGCCTATCTCATTTCTTGAGGCCCTGAAATGTCAGGACAGTACAAATACCCCCCAAATTACCCCTTTTTGGAAAGTAGACATTCCAGGGTATTTAGTAAGAGGCATGGGGAGTTTTTTGAAGCTGTTATTTTTTCCCACAATTCTTGGGAAAATAAGGAAATATATATATTTTTTTTTACACAAAATTGTCATAATAACAAGTTATTTCTCACACACAGTATATGCATACTTACAATTACACCCCAAAATAAATTCTGCTACTCCTCTTGAGTATGTCAATACCACATGTGTGAGACTTTTACACAGTCTGGCCACATACAGAGGCCCAAGATGCAAGGAGCACCTTCAGGTGTTCTAGGAGCATAAATTACACATATCATTTCCTAACGACCTATCACACTTTTGAAGGCCCTGGAGCACCAGTACAATTGAATTACCCACAAAATGGACCCATTTTGGAAAGCGAACACCCCAACGTATATTCTATGAAGCATAATGACTCTTTTGAACATGTCATTTTTTTCCACAAGTTTTTGGAAAATGTGGAAAGAAAATGAAAACACATTTTTTTTACACAAAGTTGTCAATTCATAAGATATTTCTAACACATAGCATGTACATAGCAAAAATGACACCCCAAAATACATTCTACTACTCCTCCTGAGTATGGCAATACCACATATGTGGGACTTTGTCCCAGCATAGCCACATACAGAGGCCCAACATTCAAGGAGCACCGTCAGGTGTTCTAGGAGCATAAATTACACATATAATTTCATTACAACCAATCACACTTTTGAAGGCCCTGGAACACCAGGACAATGGAAACCCCCACAAAATGACCCCATTTTGGAAAGCAAACACCCCAACACATAATCTAGGAGGCATGGGCTGCAGATAAGTACTCAGGCACTCTGATGGGCTGCAGACAGGTACTCAGGTACACCGATCAGCTTCAGAAAGGTACTTGGGTACTCTGATGAGCTTCAGAGAGGTACTTGGGTATTCTGATGGGCTAGAGATAGGTACTCAGGTAATCTGATGGGGTGCAGATAGGTACCCGGGTACTCTGGGCTGGAGAAAGATACTCGAGTACTCTGATGACTGGTACTCGGGTACTCCGATGACAGGTACTCGGGTACTCTGATGACAGGTACTCAAAGTACCTGAGTACCTGTCGTCAGAGTACCCGAGTACCTGTAATCGGAGTACCCGAGTACCTGTCACCAGCTCATCAGAGTACCCAAGTACCTGTCATCAGAGTACCCAAGTACCTGTCACCAGCCCCTCAGGGTGCCCGAGTACCTGTCATCAGAGTACCTGATTGGCTAATGACAGGTACTTGGGTACTCCGATGACAGGTACTCGGGTACTCCGATGACAGGTACTCAAAGTACCCGAGTACCTGTCATCAAAGTACCTGAGTACCTGTCATCAGAGTACCCGAGTACCTGTCATCAGAGTACCCGAGTACCTGTCATCAGAGTAACCAAATACCTGTTACCAGCCCATCAGAGTACCCGAGTACCTGTCACCAGCCCATCAGAGTACCCGAGTACCTGTCATCAGAGTACCTGATGGGCTGGTGACAGGTACTCGGGTACTCCGATGACAGGTACTCGGGTACTCCGATGACGGGGACTCAGGTACTCCAATGATGGGTACTCAGGTACTCTGATGACAGGTACTCGGGTACTCCGATGACAGGTACTCAAAGTACCCAAGTACCTGTCATCAGAGTACCCGAGTACCCGTCATCAGAGTACCCAAGTACCTGTCATCAGAGTACCCGAATACCTGTCCCCAGCCCATCAGAGTACCCAAGTACCTGTCATTAGAGTACCTGATGGGCTGGTGACAGGTACTCGGGTACTCTGATGGGCTGGTGACAGGTACTCGGGTACTTTGATGGGCAAATGACAGGTACTTTGATGGGCTAGTGACAGGTCCTCTTTATTGGGGGGGCAATCAGTGTGTTTTGGGGTGCACTGTAATTGGTAACTAGCTGTTACCGCAATCTCCTCCTCACACAGGATCAGTGTGTGAGGAGGAGAACACGGTGACAGCTAGTTACTGTGTTCTCTGTTGACATTCTGTGACCGGCTGTGATTGACAGCTGGTCACGTGGTAAAAAGCCAATTTCATTGGCTCTTTACCTAGATCGTGGATGGGCTCTGTCCAAGGGAAGAGCCTCTTCCCCAATTGCCGCGCTGCGCGTCCCCGGGGGATGCGGATTGAGAAGAGAACGAGCGGCTCGCGCTGGAGCCACTCATGTGATCGGCTGTGATTACCTTGATGGGGTTTGGGCTCAGTCTGAGGGACGAGCCTCACTCCCGATCGCCGCGCTGGGTGCCCCCGGGGGCGCGCAGTAGCGGCGAGAGTGGGCGGACGTCACATGACAGCCGCCCGGATCGGCAAAGACTTCCTGCCGACGTCATTTTATAATGGCCCGGTATGGAAGTGGTTAAAGTGCACCAAACTGTAAAAAGAATTCATTCCTCACAGTGCGGGTATAAGACATCAGACAGTATTTCCACTGTATTCTCAAAATGCGTGCTTCAGTGTTATGGCAGATTGGCCCCTCACCTACATGTTATGCCACAGGGCCACGTGGCTTCCTCAGGGGGATATAAGGATATGATTATCGCTGCACCAATTTTGAATATAATTTTACTTATGGGCATCGCTGGATGGAGATGGGACTCAGGTAAGTATTAGGGGGGCTGAGGGGGACTGCTATACACAGAAGGTTTTTTCTCCTAATGCATAGAATGCATTAATATAAAAAACCTTCTGCCTTTACAACCACTTGAAGGGAAACGCTTTGCCTTTAGTTCTACTTTTTTTTTAACTGATTTAGTAAACAAGTAGAGAATGTTCATTTAGAAAAGTGAATGTTCACTTAATCTAGTCTTTAAGATTAAGGTGTACTTACACTGGATACCCAATTACGTGCAAAGAAAATTTAAATAAATGCTTTTTTTTTTTGCTGTAGATGATCGGATGATTGAAGTGAACACAACACAATCTTATTTGCTAAGCTAATTGAACATTTACTTTTTTACATGAATGAAGGTTGATTTATCAAAAAAAAGTTTTGTATATTCACTTGAACTATCCTATCTTGTGAAAAAACCTGTTTGCTATACAGTAAATACTCTCTCATGCGCAGTTGCTTTTTGCACGATTGAATAATCAAAGGTAATATTCACATAATTTTATAGTAGTGAAGATTATCAACTCCCACAGTAAATCAGCCTCAATGCCTTTACAATGTAAAGCTGTTGATACACAACTCAAATTTAGCATATTCCTGCTGAATAGGATTAAACCTAGATGTGGAGGGCCCTGTCGGCACTACCCAGGTGATCAAACTTAAAGTGGTAGTAAACCTTTTTGTTATTTTTACCTACAGGTAAAAATATGTCCATTGGCTGTCAGGTGCTGCCACCGCCATTGCCGGTAAAGCAGGGTACACACTAATAGAAAATCTGCTGAAAATTCCCGCCCGATGTGAAATCGTCCAATTTTCGCCTAGTGTGTACACAACTTTCAGCAGCCGATCCCGACATTTTCAACGAAAAAAAACGGAGGGACAAACACCAAAATTTTTTTCGGCTGCCTTCAGCACGACCAATTTTCATTTAATGTGTACACAGTACGTCCGGGAAAAATCGACTACGAAAGACCGCACATGATCGGAAGTTACTGACGACCCGGAAGTTTATCGGAAAAAAACAACTAAAATGGATAATTCGTATCTATCTTCGTTGTACTTGACTTTGTATGTGTATAGCAATTCATAGTTCTATTACATGTTTATTCAGTCTACAGGTGATGTGTATTCTATACAGCAATGTATATATGTCAGCATAGAGAAAACTACAGATGTTTCGATCTCCATCTTCCAAGATCGTTGTATAACGAAAAAGGTGATAAATCTCGAAGATTCTGAAAAAATCAGAGGTGCAGTTTCACGAATGATCCGAGAACAAAAGCCACGTCACATCCGGAAGAAGGAAGGCGTGGCCTCTGGGGTCACACGTATACGTACTTACATCACGCTCTACGAACAAAACGTCAACAAAAAAAACAAAACGTCAACAAAAAAAAACATAAATCGGACGAGAAATTTCGTGAACATTATGTGCTGTCAACTAAAAACGGTTGTGAACGCGAGCATGAGAGAGAAAAATCGCAGGATATTTAATTCGATTTTCATCAAGTGTGTACGGCCCTTTAGGGACCCAGCCGCGAAGCCTTGCAATTTTACGGCCGGGTCCCCTACTGTGCATGCGCTCGGTTACTAGCCTGGAAGCAGAGGGAGGAGGAGGGGGCTGAACTTCTAATGTACCTCATGCAGCGAGGTCCGACAGAAATGGGGACAGGGTACCTGTAAAAAACAGGTACCCCCTCCCCCCTCGAAAGGTGCAAAATGTGGCACCGGAGGGGGGAGGAGACAGATAAGTGGAAGTTCCACTTTTGAGTGGATCTCTACTTTAACCATTAATATTTATCTGATGCAATCACTGTTCAGGATGACAATTTTTCACAATGCTCCTTCAATTTTTTTGGGGGTGTACTTAAAGTGGTTCTAAAGGCAAAACTATTTTTTTACTTTAACAAATTACATGCATTATGGTAAAAAATGTTCCACTATCTCTTCTCCATCCACCCCCCCCCCCCCACCCTAAACACTTAGGCTAGATTCACACTAGTGCAAATTGGATGCTGGTTTCCCTGCATCCAATTTGCATGACAGGAGAGTATGCCTGGCTATCAATAGATCCGGTTCACACATCTCCGGGGGGGCTAATTGCACAGGGGTCCTGTGCACCTCTGACTAAGTTTCAGGTCCAAATTCAGGCAAAAATTTGGGCCTGATTCATCCCTGAAACAGAGAAAAGGGACACACCAGACCCCTGCTGTGAGCTGCATCCGTATTGGGTGTGAAGCCAGTCTTATCTGCCTCATCTCAAATCAAATACAGTCCTGGCAGCAGCACCACTCCACTGGCTTCCTGGTCTTACAGGAGGCATAGGCAGCAGTAAGAGCCCTTGCCTCCTGCTGCTGTCAATCAAAGTCCATGAGAAGTAAGAGGGTGACTTGGCCAAGCCACGCCATATGTGTCTATGACTGCAAACAGCTTGGCTCTGGAGAGCGCCTTCACAGGTGCCACATAGCACATGCTTTGCTATGGGGACCTTTGCAAGGAGAAGGAGAGGACAGCACCAGTGGGGGACCACCAAAGATGAGTTAAGGGACCAGCTCTGTGCAATATTGTTGCACGGAGCAGATAAGTATAACATGTTTTTTGTTTTAATTTTAAAAAAATAACCTTTTAGAATCACTTTAAATAGTCATGGGTGTCACAGCTGCTTGAGTACTATAGGCAGTAGCAGGGATTCCTCCATCCGTTCTGTTTAGTGTAGATTGAAGAAATAATTTGATTTTTCTCATGCAGCCAGTGGGCTGAACAAATGTAATCCATGCATGTGTGGCTAGCCATAGTTAAGCAACCTCACAATATGTATATGTCTCAGCATTTTAAACTAAAGGCCTTATCTGGGGTTTTAGAAAACACCAGGGAGCCTGAATGGAATAGTTGCCTCATGGCTTACGGCTAGATATAAAACATTTGAACTGACAAAAGTTACACATAAATCTTCAGCTTGTGCTATCCAGCAGGCACAAATGCTTTGGAGTATTCCTGATGCAGACGGGGAACCTAATTTATGTAAATGTTGATACAAGTGATTTGTCAATTGCTATTTGCTAAATGGCTAAAAAAAAGGTCATTTTCAATTGCCCTGCTTAGTGGCTGAATAATTGTAAAGAAAAATAAAGTTGATCAGACAATAGGTTTTCATTTAGAATCAAGGTCAAAAGCATGTAGGCTCTGCAGCAAGTCAATTCACAATTTTTAATTGCCAGGGGGACACAAGACCTAGATGGAGGTAAGGTGCAAGTGTGTGCCATAGATTACCTCGTTAGTGATGATGCAAAAATAATATTTTAGGCGAATAAGACACTTGAAAAGGAATGCCTTCTTCAGTGTCTGAAAGAACAAGGATTTCCCCAATGTCATCGGAAAATCTGATGTCATCTGCTGGCTCCTGTTGGCTGAGGATTGCAGCCTAATGCTTATGTGAAGTCTGTAAAAAATGTCCCTTTACATTTTACACTGTACATTGTAAATTGCTGTCAATTACCTTAAAAATGCATTTTGCTAAGCTGTCAAGTAACTGTAGGAGCTCAGTTAAGATCCCTCTATTACATAGCGGAAGTCATAAAAAAAGAAGGCATCCTGCCATTCCTTCCTGTCAATCAAGCTAAGCAGGGCTTGGTGTGGATGCATCAGGCAGAATGACCGAGGATCCCCTCACACCATCGGAGGATGGTGGGCATGGAGCCATTGGTGTTTTTATTTTACTGTCGCCTGTCAGTGTCCCCTTTGGGGAGATTCACCACTTTGTACTCGTGACCTTTGTCATAAAAAGTCATGGGAAATACAAAATTTTTGAGTTGTTCCCAGAACAAGAGGTATAGGGAAATCTTCTAATGGGGACAACAGTTCAAGTGGGGAATTCCCCTTACTTTGGGAGATTCTTTTTAATTTCCCTTTGAGTTTCTGAGACAGGAAAATGTCCCCAATGGTACAAAGAGAGCAAGAAATAAACTGGCAGGGGTCTTAACACTTCACTACAACGTTTGGCTATAAGAAATCTTGTGAAGCGATTGCTGGCTCAATTACTCAAATATTTCTTCCTTTTTTTTTTTTTTTTAGATGCATGTAGAACCCCATGAAAACCAAAATACATGTGATTTATATAAAATATAAAATTGGCATTTTCTAAGATCAGAAATATGTATTATATGCTTAAGATCAGAAGTATGTATTATATACTTAATGACAGTTTAGGCTTAATGGCCTAAACTGCAGCTACAAGTTAAGCAAAGGGGCGCAGGACATCAGCGATGGGTGGCCAGTTTATTGTTTATAGTGTTCAGTAGTAGAATATAATTTCCTAAATTAGGCTAACATCAATTAAACCACTTAAATTGTCATTCTAGGATACAGTTTTAAAAACACAAACTCTTTACTTTCTTTGTTATTGATGTGGGGAATGTATGATGATGGTCAGTTTGAAATCCTCCGAATGAAAGATTTGGGACCTTTAATCTCTTGAATGCTCCTTGGCGCCAGAAAGCAAACAGAACACTCCCTTACCTGTTATCTTTGCCTTCTAAGATTTCACTTCTTGCTGCCTGCAAAGTCTATCGATCTCCCTCTATATTGCAATTTGCATTGGCTGATGTGCCCAAGCTAGTTAGTCATTTTCCTTTTATTTATTTTTTGCACCTGTTTTTCTTTTATAGATGCGATAATACAAATGAAAGAAAAGGTGAAGATGTAGTGTGTGTGTGTGTCTGTGTTTGTTGATTACATTTGGGGGCACAGAAAATTTGATTTAAGGACAGAAGTATGTATTTTGCTACTTTCTGCTATTTTAGGATCTCCTTTTAAAATTGCTAGTTGTCTGGCTGTACCTAGCCTTGTCACTCAAAAAGTACCAACAGTTCAAGTGTTCTGACTACTCTCCGATCTCACTTTATCAGAGATTTGAAAAAAATATTTAAAGCAGAGTTGGCTTTTTCAGAAGAAGGTTAGTAATGGCCCCTCATATTTCGTCAACATTTCCAGTTCCTGACCATTTATTTATTTATAAATGTATTCATCACTATCAGCCAGTCATTCATTATTCATTTATTATTTTACCCAGTATACATTTATGCTTTATTTATATAATTTATTTTTTATCTGTATGTATGTATATATATATATATATATATATATATATATATATATATATAAATTCATATATCTATTTATTCTTTCATCCATGTATGATATGAAAATGATCATGATACTGTGACCAATCTTTGACATATCCCAACTCAAAATACCCAACAATCCCTTCACCTATCCCAATGGAGGGGAAGAGAGATGGACACCCACTTCCTCCGTTCCCCTTACCCTCCCCCGTCTAATCATATCACCTCCCCTCCGCCCACCCCTCTCACCAACTTCCCTCCCCTTTTTCCCCTCCTTTCCTCCTCTAACAACTTCCCTCTTTTAACGTACCCCCACCGACTCCTTCCCCTCTTTTCGTCATACAGAAACCTACTCTCTCGCTACAACCTAAGCTCTTCATAATAATGAGCCTTATTTAAGACACCCCAGTTTACCTTGACAAAATCGCACCCTTTATAACACCTACCTTTCCACAGCCAATGAACTAATTCACATGCTCAAAACATATTTCCAGATAATCTTGACAATAGCTATATAGTCAAATACTGAGACAACTGGCCCTAGTTTCAAAATGACCTGAAACAACCTTCATGACACACGTCTTGGGTCACTTAGACCCCCTAGATACCCCATCCTTAGGTACTTCTCCCAATAATCAGAACATTTGGAAACTTGCGAATTCCTGATTTATTTAACCACTTGCCGACCGCCGCAAGTACATTTACTGCGGCAGTCAGCCCCTCCTGGGCAAAGCGAAGTAGTACTACGTCGCTCGCACAGGAGCCTGTAGGGGGCGAGCACGTGCTGCTGGAGGCGCGCTCCCACCCCGCTTGTTCACGGCCATCCCAACGCGAGTGACCGGAGAGGGAGAAAGGCAGACGGCTGATGTAAACAAAGCCGCCTGTCATTCTCCCTGGTGTAACAGCAGAGATCATACGATCCTGCTATGTAGGATCGTATGTCTCTGTGGTTACATCAAAGGCCACGCCCCTTGACAGTTAGAATCACACCCCTAGGGACACACTTAACCCCTGGATCTCTAATAAAGTTAACTCCTTCCCTGCCAGTGTCATTTTTACAGTAACAGTGCATATGTATAGCACTGATTACTGTAGTAATGTCACTGATACCCCCAAAAGTGTCAAAAATGTCAGTCAGGGGTCCGATCTGTCCGCCGCAATGCCACAGTCCCGCAAAAAAAATCGCAGATCACCGCCATTACTATTTAAAAAAAAAGCAATAAAGATGACATAAATCTTTCCCTTAGTTAGTAAACGCAATAATTTTTGCGCAAACCAATCAAAATACGCTTATTGCGATTTTTTTTTTTTTACTAAAAATATGTAGCAGAAAACAAATTGGCCTAAAATGTTAAAAAATTAGATTTTTACTTTTTTTGGGGGGAATTTCATATAAAAAAATTTGAAAAATATTGTTATTTTTTCAAAATTGTTGCTCTTTTTTTGTTTATAGCGCAAAAAATAAAAATCACACAGGTGATCAAATACCACCAAAAGAAAGCCCTGTTTGTGTGAAAAAAAGGATGTCAATGTCATTTGGGTACAGCGTTGCACGACCGCAAAATTGTCCATTAAATTCACGCAGTGCCGAATCGCAAAATAGGCCCTGGTCTTTGAGCAGCCAAATCCTCCGGGGCATAAGTGGTTAAGACAAGGTTCTTTACCTATACCACACTTTTTTTCTACTTTTTGATGTTAAATGGCTTATAGTTATAATGTCATCGATACATGTCTTATACCATACATCTTGCACTTTATGTTTCTGTAATATATTCTACTGTGCTTGTCCTCCTTTGTGCTTAATAAAAATCTTATGGAAAAAAAAGAAAATGATCATGAGGTAAGATAAGATGCACACATTAACCAGTTAACGACCGCCCTATAGCAGATTTACTACTACACGTGCAGAATCATATATGTACACAGTACGTGATTCTGCACTTCCAGGTAGGGGGCACTCTGCTTCTGCTGTGATTAGTCAGTGGGTCCCGGCCAATGGATGTCTGACAGCACCAGCTGATTGGCAGGGAGAGATAAAGAACACAGCGCCACCTATGTAAACAAGGCAGAGCTCTGTCCTGTCAGCTGGGATGTGCTTGATTCTGTTTCCCTGCAGGGGAATAAAAACTGGCACATCATTAGTAAAATCAGCACACAGTGTACACAAAAACACTAGTTAGGCACACATTTGACCCTTTGATCGCCCCTCATGTTAAACTCCTGCCCAGCCAGTGTTATTAGTACAGTGACAGTGCATATTTTAGCACTGATCACTCTACTAGTGTCTCTGGTTCCCACAAAGTGTCAAAAGTGTCAGTTAATGTCAGATTGTCCACCACAATATCGCAGTCCCACTATAAGTCACTGATCTCCTCCATTACTAGTATAATAAAATCAATAAACAAAGATTCCAGTATACAGTATATACCATAGTTTGTAGACGCTATAACTTTTGCACAAACCAATCAATATACACGTATTGGGATTTTTTTTTTTAGCAAAAATATGTAGCAGAATACATATTGACCTAAATTTATGAAGATATTTGATTTTCTTTTTTTTAATGGATATGTGTTATAGCAGAACCCTAAAAAATATTGTTTGTTTTTCAAAATTGTTGCTCTTTTTTTTGTTTGTAGCGCAAAAAATAAAAAACCCGGTGGTGATCAAGTATCACCAAAAGAAAGCTCTATTTGTGGGAAACAAATGACATAAATTTCACAGCTTTGCATGACCACCAATCGTCAGTTAAAGTAACACAGTGCTGAATCACAAAAAATGGTCTGATCATGAAGGGGGGTACATCTTTGGGAGGTCCAGTGGCAGCCTTGCAAATTGAGGCTTTGGTGTTACTGCAGATCTCCAGGATCTCAGTAATGTCAGTATTAATCCAGTGGCTGTATCTAAAAGATCTTCAATTTTCCTGATTTGAAAATGTGTTTCAATAGTCTGTCATACCAACATACACTATATTACCAAAAGTATTGGTATGCCTGTCTTCACATGCAGATTAACTTTAATGACATCCCAGTCTCAGTCCGTAGGGTTCAATATTGAGCTGGCCCACCCTTTGTAGCTTCAACTCTTCTGGGAAGGCTGTCCACAAGGTTTAGGAGTGTGTCTATGGGAATGTTTGACCATTCTTCCAGAAGCGCATTTGTGAGGTCAGGCACTGATGTGGACGAGAAGGCCTGGCTCGTAGTTTTCACCCTAATTCTTCCCAAGGGTGTTCTATCCAGTTAAGGTCAGGACTCTGTGTAGGCCAGTCAAGTTTCTCCACCCCAAACTCGCTCATCCATGTCTTTATGGACCTTGCTTTGTGCAGCAATTCAAATAATTTGAGGGAAGGGGGATTATGGTGTGGGGTTGTTTTTCAGGGGTTGGGCTTGGCCCCTTAGTTCCAGTGAAGGGAACTCTTAAGGTGTCAGCATACCAATACATTTTGGACAATTTTATGCTCCCAACTTTGTGGGGACAGTTTGGGGGTGGACCCTTCCTGTTCCAACATGACTTTGCACCAATGTCCTGACCTCAACCCAATAGAACACCTTTGGGATGAATTAGAGCAGAGACTGCGAGCCAGGCTTTCGCCCCACCATCAGTGCCTGACCTCACAAATGCGCTTCCAGAAGAATGGTCAAACATTCCCATAGACACACTCCTAAACCTTGTGGACAGCCTTCCCAGAAGAGTTGAAGCGGTTATAGCTGCAAAGGGTGGGCCAACTCAATATGGAACCCTATGGACTAAGACTGGGATGCCTTTAAAATTCATGTGTGTGTAAAGGCAGGCGTCCCAATACTTTTGGTAATATAATGTATGCTGCATGCTGCTTTTTTAATGCATTCATTTTAAATGAAGTACTTTAATGTAATGCAGCTTACTCATATCAACACAACGTGCATTAATTAGGTTTGAAATTTTCCCACACTTTTTCTTTTATTAAAGTGGAGGGCTGTCGGCAAAAGATGATGCATCCATCCATCCATGTGTGATATTAACAGTTTTTTTTCTCAGATAAAGTTTATTTAAACAGATTGTGCCAGCAGTACAGAATCCATATCAAATACATTACAGTAGAACGTAGAGTTTTAAAAGCATAAATGCATCTCAGCAGCAAATTTTATAGTACAACAGTCAACTGGTAATGAGCTTAAAATGTAAATGAAAAAATAGGATACTTAGTAAATCATGTATAAATGTAACTCCTTCATTGCCCAAGGATACCATCATATCAGGATCATTATCACCCCCTGCCAATTATCAGGCTGTCTATAATAAGGTCAACAGGCACCATGCCTGGTGTTGTCTAACCCATAGCTTATCTAATTTTCCAAAACTGCTCCTGTGTTAAAAAATATATTTTTCTAGTTGGACGGTATCTCCCATTTGGGCTATCCATTCCTTCAGAGTGGGTGGGTCGGTGGAGATCCAGTGCCGAAGTATTAACCTACAGGCTTGGAACAGTTCCCTCGCTACTGCCTATTTAGGAACTTCATCCATTGGGAGATCGCTCAGAATCCCCAGTAGGCATTGTTTTGGTTCCTCTGGTATTTGTACTTGAAACACCTGGTTAATGGTGGTGATAACACCCTTCCAATATATATGCAGCTTTGTGCAGCACCACATAAGGTGGATCAAGTCTCCCCGATGGGGGTTTCTCTCCTTGCCGTGTGGAACAGCCTCACTGACGTGGAGTAGATACAGCTGCAAGAGGTGCTGTGCTACACTCAGGGAACATTGTTTGACCCCCAAGATAGCCTCTTCCCATTGCTCCTCCTCAAATGCTCCTACGTCTTTTTCTCACTTAGATACCACACTCATGGGATGCTCCCGTAGGAAACTGTTTCACAGCATTAAGTAACATTGGGATATGAATCCTTTATAGGAGTCCACCTCGGACATGTGATTGAATATTTGAGCGGGTAATTGTACCCATGTATCAGGTCCGCCTTGTGTTTTTATCGCATGGTAAAGCATGCATATAATAGAATAGCATCGAATCAGGGAGTTTAAACCTTTTCCTGTAAATCCGGGAAGGATCACAATCTACCATTAGCAAAGATATGTCGCAGATGGGTAACCCTAAAGAGCGTCCATCTAGAGCCATAACCCAGCTTCACCAGTTCTGAGTAGTACTCATTGTTCCAGATGGGGGCTAAATCTCATTAACCCCACAATCTGTTGCAATTGTCTAACCTTATTCCAGGTTTTTTGCATTAGGGCAGAAGTGGGGTACAACTTTTTATTTGCAGAAGGCAAGCCCCTATAATCCACTTTCAATTCTTTCCACCCCAACTGTATGTGTAAGTAGTCCAGTGGAGGAATCCCAATAGTGGAGTGCATGGAGCATGCGATGTGTTGCATTTGGGAAGCCATATAATAGAGCCAGGGGTTGAGTAGAGCTAGACCTCCAACATCTTTGGGTCTCTGAAATTGCTCCAACTTTACCCTTGGGTTTTGGGACAGTCAAAGAAGGGATCTAAAGATGGCATTTATATGCAAAATATTTTCCACAGGGGAATTGTGGAGGACATATAACAGTTGGGGCATAAGCACCAATTTTAAAGGTTGGTGCGACGGACAAGAGACATTTTGAGTTTTACCCATACTTTAATTCTGTTCCTGAACCTAGATAGTAATGGTGTTAAGTTTAGGCCTCTATAGTCTAAGGGGTGAGGTGTCACCCGAATACCCAGGGATTTGAATGTAGAGGAGATAGGTATATGATATACAAAAACTTACACCTTCCCAAATCTATCTATAAATGACTGCACCAGGCTACCCTTCTCCAATTTCTGTAGGCACCTGAATGAAAACCTAAAGAAATCTATTACTGATCTTCTGAAAATGCTGGTTGCCTTGGTGGCCTCAGTACTTTCTTAATCACTTACCAGGAACAAGCATGTTAATAAAGTCTGAAGACTGTATTGAGGTCTTTGAAACAAAGTTCCAACCAAGCAACTTGTATCTTTAAGGAGAGGCGAGTTCAACAATCCCAGCCTACATATTATCTCTGCATAGGTGTCCCTAAAAGAAAATGGTAGGTGTGAATAACCTAGTAGAGAAATTAACAGGTAGATATAATAGGACCATTTATTTCAATGATGCCTACCCATACTGTATATGAGCCATATGAAATAATAGCTCAGTGTTTCAAGTTTATTATTAAAAAAAAAAAAAAAAAAAATGGAAACATAATTCTTAACAGAGCGGATTTGTGAATCGCCAACATAGGCCACATCCTAGAATGGAAGGGCTGCTAGGGGTGGCATAAAGCTGTCCACAAATCCTTTTGCTGTCAGTAATACATTTGCAAGAATAATAAAAGGTTCTAGGCTGCTGCTCTGTTTGTCAGTGCCAATGCAGCCAGGTGCACACTATTGTCCCTGTACACTATGTATATTTTGAACAGTGGACTGAGGCAGGCCATACATTGAGCAAATTTCTTTCCTGCAACCACGAGTTGCAGGAAAGAAATTCCCTTGATTTAAACACAGACAGTGTTGACAGGCGTGGGGGTGGGGGAGGGTGGGGAGAACACAGTGATTATTACCATCAGCTATACCAGCCGCTAGCGATAATCGTATTTAAAATTCGGCAGGCTGGTTGTACCCAAGTTGACCCATCAATCAACTTGGGTACATTCAGCCTGTTCATACATGGTTCAAATCTCAGCCAGTTCCGACTGAATGAGCCAAGATTTAAACCATCTATGGCCAGCCTTACATTTCCCCCAAACTGGGTCCAACCACCTAGATATCACACTGCTACCAGAGAAGGAGGACAGAATTATTTTCTACCCTGGTTGTGCCTGCTTTACATAGGGAATGAACTATAAGGCTTTGAAGAGCTTTTGTTATGATGCTAATCGTATATTTAGTGCATTTAAAAAATGTGTGCAATTGAGTTTTAACCATTCGTCGACCGCCCGCGCAGATTTACTGCGGCAGGAATGGCTCGGCTGCACATAATCACGTAAATCTACGTGACTATGTGCATGTGAAATCGGCCGTGCACGTGCACCGCCGGAGCCGCACTCCCACTGTGATTAGACACAGCGGGAGCCAGACCGCGGGAGGAGCGGCGGTGATTGCCGCTGACCTCCAGAAATCTTCACAGAAACTGAAATAAGACCCGCCTGCTTATGTAAACAAAGCAGCCGGCTCTTCTATCACACAGGCAGAGAGAGATTGTGTGTCTCAGTTAAGCTGAAACCCCGATCTCTCTGTGCCTGACACAGAGCCCCCCCCCCCACAGTCAGTAAGCACAAACAGGCATACATTTAACCATTTGATCACCCCCTGTAATAACCCCTTCCCTGCCAGTGTCATTTATATAGTAACAGTGCATATTATTTAGCACTGATTACTGTATTAATGTCACTGGTCCCCAAAAAGTGTCAAAAATGTCAGTTAGGGGTCCGATCGGTAGGTCGCAATGTCACAGTCCCGCTAAAAATTGCTGATTGCCGCCATTACTAATAAAAAATATAAAAAATAAAAAGTCCAAAAATCTATCCCTTTGTTTGTAAACGCTATAACTTTTGCGCAAACCAATTAAGCCCCGGTTCACACTTATGCGATGCGGGAAGGCTGCGAATTTGCAGCCTGTTCCCGCATCGCAAACGCACCCCAGCAGTTCACACTGCCATATGCGATACGCTGGGGGTGTCAATGTAATCTTAACGACACCCCCAGTTTGATCGCATATCGCAGTGTGATCTTGCAGTTCGCACAGGATCGGATCGCACAAGTGTGAACCGCTGTGCGATCCGATCCTGATGCGGCTGCCAAAAAGGGTCCTGTGCGAGTTTGCTGCGGGTGCGATGCGAATTTAGCCATACAAAGTGTATGGCTAAACTCACACCGCACAGCCGATCGCATGTAATGAAGGAGCAGTGCGCATGAATGTGAACCGGCTCTTAAATACGCTTTTTGGGATTTTTTTTTACCAAAAATATGTAGCAGAATACAAATTGGCCTAAACTGATAAAAAATTTTTTATTTTTTTCCATTTTTTTTATTGAGAATGTTTTATAGCAGAAAGTAAAAAATATTGCGTTTTCTTTCAAAATTGTCGCTCCTTTTTTGTTTATAGCGCAAAATCTAAAAAACAAAGAGGTGATCAAATACCATCAAAAGAAAGCTCTATTTGTGGGGGGGAAAAGGACATTGTATTTGGGTACAGTGTCGCACGACCGCGCAATTTTTCGTTAAAGTAACGCAGTGCCGAATCGCAAAAAATGGCCTGGTCAATAAGGGGATAAAACCTTCCAGAGCTGAAGTGGTTTAATTACAATTTTCTTTAGAAATTTGAAAGTTGACCACATTTATAAAATGTTGGTTACCCAGCTGTGCCTGGTTGTAATAAATCTATTTTTGAAACTTGATTTTTTATTAAGATTACCATTATCAGGGCTGCCCTCAGTAATTTGCTGAGGACCCATATCACACTGGGAAAGGTCTTCAGAGTCATCCTTTGTATATGTTAAATTTTGCATACTGCAGGCATCTTCATTTTGAGGGTTTTCAGATCACCCTGCAGAATGGACTTTCATGTAAGCCAGAATCAGAGTTTAATGATGCCTAGTAGTAGTATATTATGATTAGTTTTACTTTTTTTCTGAGTTGACAGGCTTGCTTTGACCTCTTGTAGTACCAATGTAAGCTATGGGTTTGGAAGGAAGGGGAAAAGACGTTAAATTGATCACTAAGAACTAATTTTGTTTGACCTTGACTTAATTTAGCTCTGCTACTATATACATTTTATCTTTTTTTTCCTTTGCTTCATTGTTGTCATTTGTTCCTATTATGTGCAATATTTTTTTTTTTTATGTTCTGCACACATTTTGAAAAAAATTATAAAGTAGTTTTTCTCCCTATGTTATATATTTTTTTCAATTTAAACTTTCAAAAGGTGCAATAAAAATTCAGATCTACTTTAAGAAACTAGTGCATCAACTTAAATGTAAAATATTAGTGAATGCCTTTAGTCAGCCTGTTTGTGTTTCAGTTTCCACTTTTTTCCTATTTTCTGCACCCCTATTTACCATCTACCTAAGTATAGAGATTTCTCATACACGTTTTAAGATACATAGGTCCTTGTAGAATGTGTATGGAAGATTGGTTAAGATACTATCTGAAGTACTGTACAAGAACATCTCCAGTTTCCATCTCCAAACTGACATTTTTCCTTGAGCACTGAAATACATCAGAACAATATTTACTCTTAGAAGATGAAGTAAGATTTATAGAGAGATCTTATTTAAACTCAAGAGCTTGAATGCAATGTATAAGAGCCTACTCAACAATCATACATCCAAAGATTAAGTGGCTGTGTGCATTAGCTAGATAAAATTTGAGAATGGCGTTGTACACTTACTTTAGGTCCTCACAGCTCTCCAAAATATTCCATTTTAGAACTCTATGTTAGCAAGATGCATCAGAAAATGACTACGGAAATACTCACATTTATATAATTTTTGTAAGCATAGATCTATTTACAATACTGTAGATGGTTCAAATTTAATTGTGTTTGTTAAAATATAATTGTAATTGTATTTTTACCATAATAAATGGTAAAATGAAATGGATAAATGTATAACACTGTGTAAATTACATCCTTTCTTTTGTAGGGAGAGATGTCATGTTTTTTGCATAGCAGTGATGTTATATCTTTATAGGTATAATCAAGTTAATTTACACGTACTGAAGAAATCAAAAATTTTCATGCACATTTCGAATGTCCATTCAGAGCTAAGTGACCCTGTCTTTGCAAAAGACCCTGACCCATGTATGGGGTCATAACAAGCTCTTCCATACTCAGAAGCCCAGGATACCACCAGCTGAGACTGAGCAGTGGGGGCCCATTGGGATTTTAAGTATCAGTGGGTCAAGGTCCCCTCTGAAAAGAATTTGAGCAAGGAGACAGGCAAGCTGATTTACTAAAGAAGTTGTGAGTCTTCATTCAGATGTTTGTGTGAATATTCACTTCAATTATCCATTCATGTGAATGATGAATTTCTGTTCCCTTTGAATACTCAATCATGTGCAAATGCTTTTAACATGAAGATTCTCAACTTCTTCAATAAATTTGCCTTCAGTATCTCTCTAAAATACATCTAAACCCATTCTAAAAAATCTAATATAAGCTTTGACATATTAATGTAATATTAAAAATCATTTTCAATATGTTAATCCTGCAGCTTTAACATCCTGTCATTGTGGGGCACATTCTACAAAGGGATGGAGGAGAGAAGAGAAAATCCAGCAAAGGAGTCTGCAAAAATCATTGATTTTTAAATAAAAAAAAACAAATCACCTTTGTTACAATAAATTACACCAAATTGACCATGAAAGACATTTCTAGATCATGCTTTAAACATTAATTAATTCATACAGCAAATAAACAGGAGCTTTCCCTGTTAGGAAAATTGTGGTATTTTTCCCTCCCATAGTTTTGGGCCTGCCTGGGTCTGGACACAAATTTCTCCTATTAGATATAGTACCAAAAGGGGAAGAATATATAATTAATACCCAGAAAATGACATCAATAAGTAAAATACTAGCATTCCTTTAAAAAATGCTGATGTAAACATGACTGTACACTTACAAATTAAGCAAAATGCTTTTAACCACTTAAGCCCTGGAAGCAGGGGCGTAACTACAGGGGTTGCAGGGGTTGCAATCGCTACCGGGCCCCATGCTCCAGGGGGCCCGGTAGCAAACCAGTGGGTGAACTTCCAGGATTGCAAAGGTCACACTTGCGACCGGACCCTGGCATTGCACCACTGTGGGGAGGCCCCAAGATTGCAGAAAGGGGGCCCACTGCAGAACTTGTGAAAGAATCCTGCTGTGGGACCGTAATAAAAGGCCATGCAACGAGTGTAAAGAGCCCCAGGATTAGTGGGAAGAGCCCTGGGCTTGAAGGTAAGGGCCCCGGCCAGGGGTCTGGGGGGCCCTTCATGGTTTCTTGCATCAGGGCCCTGAAGGTTCTAGTTACGCCTCTGCCTGGAAGATTTTACCCCCTTTCTGACCAGGGCCTATTTTGTGATTCGGCACTGCGTGACTTTAACGGACCATTGCGCGGTCGTGCGGCACTGTACCTAAACGAATTTGACGTTCTTTTTTTCCCACAAATAGAGCTTTCTTTTGGTGGTATTTGATCACCTGTGCGATTTTTACTTTTTGCGCTATAAACAAAAAAAGAGCGTAACTTTTGCAAAAATAACAATATTTTTCACATTTTTTTATATGACATTCCCCCCAAAAAAAAGTAAAAATCAAAATTTTTTAACATTTTGGGCCAATTTTTTTTTACCATATATTTACTAACAAAGGGAAAGATTTTTGTCATTTTTGTTGTTTTTTTTTAACGCGTAATGGCGGCGATCTGCAATTTTTTTTGCGGGACTGCGACATTGCGGCGGACAGATCGGACCCTTGACTGACATTTTTGACACTTTTGGGGTTACCAGTGACATTTCTACAGTAATCAGTGCTATACATATGAACTGATTACTGTAAAATTACACTGGCAGTGAAGGGGTTAACTTTTTTTGAGAGGGAGGGGTTATGTGTGTCCCTAGGGGCGTGATTCTAACTGTGATTGACTGTGGCTTGAGGTGTATGAACAGTGATCAATGGTCCTACATAGTAGAACCGTATGATCACCATTTATACACAGGGGAGAATGACAGGAGGCTTGTTTACATTAGCCGCCTGCCTTTCTCCCTTCACGGCGGACAATCGCGAGTGACCGGCGGACATTGGGTCCGCCGGTCACACACGCGGACACGTTCATGAACGAGCCGGGGCGGGAGCGCGCCTTCGGGGGCACGCGCTCGCCTGCTATTGGCTCCCAGGCTAGTGACGTATATATATATACATCACTTTGCCTAGCCGGGACTGACCGCCGCAGTAAATAGTCGTGCGGCGGTCGGCAACCGGTTAAACAAAGGCTTTGAGAAATTTAAACACAAAAAAAATATATATATCTTGAACTTTTGATAAACCTTAAAGTGTTACTAAACCCACGACAGTAAAATCAGTCTGTATATGCAGTAAAGCATGCTGGTTAAACTCACTGTGGAACCTAAGGGGTTAATTCTTTGCATTGTATATAAAGGCTGTTTGATTGTGTCTCTCTGATCCTCCTCTTCTTTTACTGTCTCCAAAAAATAACCTGATATTTACACAGCCAGGGGACAGGCTGCACATGCTCAGTTTGGTGTGTATTGCTAGATAGGTCCTTTTCTTCGGAGAGTGCATGTGATCTGCACAGGGCCAATCAGCACTGTCCAGACATGCCCAGACAGAGGATCAGAGGAGAATGAAAACTCCTCCTTCAAGCTTTACTAGGAACTGATACAAGTCACAAGGCTGCTATATACTGCTGATGGGAAAAGGAATTCATCAGTTTATATTTGCTAAAATAATTGCATTTCCATGTTCTGTGTACTGCGGAAGACCAGATATAGTGAATGCAGGTTCTGGGTTAGTAACACTTTAAATATGTGAATGTCACCATTACAGAAGTAGTAAAGCCAAAGCTATGTTGGCTATGCTTCTACTATAGATCACTGGAGTGCAGTTCATTCTGCACTCCTGTGATCCATTTTCAGCCAGCCCCCCCCCCCCCTCATCCTTCACAGCCCAGCGCTCCAGTTACTGGGGGAGGGGACAGAGAAAAGATCCGGTGACTGACAGTCCCTGGGTTTCTGCTCACAGAATGCTGAGAACTGAGCAATCAGCGGTTTGATCGCACGGTTCTCAGTGCAGAGTTGTTGGGGGACAGATTCAGCATCGGATCGAAGCTGAGGCCAAGATAGAGTCGAAATAGGGAAAAAATATTATTCCCCCTTACCCAACTGCTTTATCAAGGACTAGGAGGCATTATTTAATAGGATGACAACGCTCTATCCCTGTCTCCCATCCATTCTCCAGAGTGGACATTCTGTAATACTGTCCTCCAAAAGAGACAACATAGGCCTTGCAGACTCAAATTATACAGGCAAAATCCACTAATGTCGCCATCAGGAAGCCTGCCCCCCAAAAAATGAGGTGGCAGGAGATCAAGCAAGAGGAAATGCAACAAAGGATAGAAAGAAAGTAACATTTTATTGAGGTTCAGCAGGAACCAGCCGAATTTTGGTCCATGTATGTGCAGACTGTTGGTACAAAAATCAATCTAACTTTCAACTTCTGTGACCTAGCCTGTTGGAATACTTTTGCATGATTAGCGTCGTTGGCTATAGCTGGGAGCGCTGATCATTGTATTGTGATGCTGGGAAAGTGATTCACCAATCCACAACAAATATATATATATATATGTAAGTGGGAAGGGGTGCGCTGATCCATGAAAAAACTGCTACTGAAAATGTGAATAAATAAACGAAATAATATATGAGTGCGCTTTTTCTAAATAAATATATAATAAAAATTATATGTGCAATTTGTGATTAATGAGATATTTAACAATATCAAATATAAATAAATACAAATGTTTGGGGCAAAACACAAACAATATGTGATTCAATCAGTCCAAAATAAAAAGTCTTTCTTCAAATGGTGATTATTGTGATGCAAAATACAAATGTGAAGGAATCCAACCAAATCAAATTGTGACTGTGATATCCCTCCACCTGGTGAATTTCCTCCTTACCCGGCGGAAAAAAGGTAAGAGCAATAAGTGAATCCAATTATTTCAAAATATGCTTATTATGTGATATTCACCTCCAATCTTGTGATGAAACACCGGTGTATATAAAGGTAATGGCCTCTTACCAAAATAAGGAACCATATATGTTTAGGAAAACACTGGTATAGGAATGGCGCTGATCCCTTCTCCTCCGGATAGGGTAGACGGCTTTCCCAGGTAATCCAGCAAGGATGTTTTGATCCTGGAAGTGCGGGGTCATGTAGTTGGTAGGTGATCCGGCACATGAGAGCCGCTCTGCCGCCGTACTCCTACGTGACGCGGGTGACAAGCAGTCCCTGGAGGCTCCTAGCTCAGTCACAGCAGTTTCAGAATTCCGCTTGTCACCCGTGTCACGTAGGAGTATGGCGGCAGAGCGGCTCTCCTGTGCCGGATCACCTACCAACTACATGACCCCGCACTTCCAGGATCAAAACATCCTTGCTGGATTAACTGGGAAAGCCGTCTACCCTATCCGGAGGAGAAGGGATCAGTGCCATTCCTATACCAGTGTTTTCCTAAACGTATATGGTTCCTTATTTTGGTAAGAGGCCATTACCTTTATATACACCTGTGTTTCATCACAAGATTGGAGGTGGATATCACATAATAAGCATATTTTGAAATAATTGGATTCACTCATTGCTCTTACCTTTTTTCCGCCGGGTAAAGAGGAAATTCACCAGGTGGAGGGATATCACAGTCACCATTTGATTTGGTTGGATTCCTTCACATTTGTATTTTGCAACACAATAATCACCATTTGAAGAAAGACTTTTTATTTTGGACTGATTGAATCACATATTGTTTGTGTTGTGCCCCAAACATTTGTATTTATTTATATTTGATATTGTTAAATATCTCATTAATCACAGATTGCACATATAATTTTTATTATATATTTATTAAGAAAAAGCGCACTCATATATTATTTCGTTTAAATATATATATATATGGGGAATTGGGGAATTTTTTTTTTTCAAACCACTGGTTGAATGGAAAAAAAAAAAGACTACTCCATAGGCTGCCTTAGTCTCTGGATTTACAACATATTTTAACTTGGAATCAATCATAGTCAGTGTATGTTATGTTGTACATTGTGACCTTAGAACTTTTAGCAACATGACAGTACGACTTGATACAGCATGTTTCATTAACTTTCTTGACCTACACACCAACATAAAATAAAAAGAACTGGAAAGACCTGCTAAATGACTTTAGGACACACACAGTCTACATAGGCCATGACCAATTAGTTCAGCTGCTCATCATTCACAGAATGACTGGATTCTGACTTGTCTCTAGATAAGTATTGATATATTGAAAATACGCTCGTCTTACAAACTCATTGCACAATAAATGGATTTTCCCAATAAAGTGGGATCATGGTGTCCAAAAGTGATTGTAAACACATAAAATCACCTTGTATAACAACCCATTCAGTATGAAATAGAAATAAAAGGCAAAACATTTGTGTAAAGAGAAAAACATTATAAACACCTTCCCCCCCCCTTTTTTTTATAACTGATCACATTCCCTCTGTTCTCAGCTGCATAAGATCAGGGAGATCAACGGGAAGCAAACATACACTGAGCTTCCCAGTGAATGGCTAAGAAAGGGAGGTGGGGGGGGGGGGTCATGTTAGTACAAGTTTGTTCATTAAAGGAGAGCAGGCTGATTTCCCAGCACGGTTAGAGAACTGACCACTGTGTGCTCTTCTGCTTAGTGTGGTCAGTTTTAATGGGAAATCAGAGGGACTGGCAGGAACACCAGAGATTTCACACAACGAAAGCAATACAAAGAGAACAGGATGTATTTTCATACAAGTACATGGTACAGCAGGCACATATGGGGAATACGAAATGTTGGGGTAACAAACTCTTTAACTGTACATGCCAAGCCATCACATTACAACTTGTTGTGAATGAAGTCTCATTTCTTTTCTTCTAAAGTTTTAGAAATGATCCTATCTAGCTTATTGCACACAGGTGTAGCCCCGTTGTCTTAAACAGGAGCTACTGGTTAAATTTAGCTTTGCTGGGTGGTAAGTAACTCGGCTGACTTGTAGTCTATTTGATTTTGGTACCTCTGGTATTACTATGATGAGCTACAGTAAAACTGGTTTATAAATATTTATACTTCTCTTGGCCAGCGAGTAGGAGTTTCTGGTCACTGGTGCATGCTGGGAGAGAGTATAGATATTTAAGAAAGGCTAGGTGCTCGCTTTCTTCCACTCAGACCCTGAGCTAGGGTTGGTGTACATGGAGCAGATGTGTGACAAGGCCTGAAGCCTGAGGTCTAACCATTTGCTTAAGGCACTGTGATTTGGGGCCGGTCAGAATACACAGAAGGATCTGATGAGGACCTGAGAGGAAGTGTTAGAGGTTATCCTACCATAGGGAGGGGCTGTGGAGAATCTAGGAAAACATTAAGAAGGGCTCATCAAGTCTATTACTGCATATACTGTAAGTAATGGTTGCTAATGGAGACTGTTGTTGCTAAGAACGCTGGGCCAGCTTGAAGGCTCTTTTCTGTGCTGTTGTCCCCTGTTTTTCCTTTCCCCCTACCCCTCTCTCCCTGAAATTTTATTGAGTGAGCAACAAACGCTTACCTTTCTACACCTGTTCACATCCCTCTATGCCAACTACCTACATCCTGAATTGAAATGTGAGCCCACGCTGTCTTCAGGGATAAGGAGGGTAGTAAATACATATAGCGAGTAGTGTGTGGTAAGAAGCATTTGACTTTTGGATCCAGGTTTTAGAATAAATGCTGTGCATGCAAATTACATTTTTTCATGTTACACCTGATGTGCTGTCCAAACAGAAAAATAAACCATGAGATGAGAACAGACTCATTTTCACAAGATAACTTGCTACTCTCATTAAAAGTAAAATCCATCCAGATCTGCTGAACAAGAGGTTCACTCAAGCATGTATGGATAAGTAACATTTTTAGTTGAAATATATATACTCTATATTGCAATGAAATTACTGATTTTGTCATCTGCAAAATTTCACCAAAGTGGAAAATCTAAATTTTCATCATTGAGCTGCTTAAGGAAAGCAAAAAAAAAAAAACTTTCTTAGGCCCCTTTCACACAGGCGGACCGTTCAGATCCGCCTGTCTGTTTTTTTTCGGATCTGAACGGTCCCCCCATGCATCTCTATGGGGGATCGGATGTCAGCGTAGACATGTCCGCTGACATCCGATCCGATTCGATCCGATCCTTCAAATCTGGACGGATGGAAACTCTATTTTCCATCCGTCCAGCGGATCGGATCGGACGGGATCGGATGAGAACGGACCGATGGTCCGTTCCCATCCGATTTCCCCCATAGAGATGCATGGGGAACTGACAGCTGTGTCTCCGCACACAGCACGGAGACACAGCTGTCATCCTCCTGCTCAGCGGGGGATCAGCGGCTCGATCCCCCGTGAGAAAAACGGAATCTGTCTGACGGACGGATAGTGTGAAAGGAGCCTTAGAGTGTAAGAGGGTAATCTTAGTCTCTTTAATTTCGTAGGCCCATACATTAGTAATTTTTTTGTTCAATCAGTGAGCTGAACAAAAAAAAGCACTGCCAGCTATAGCCTGAGGTGCCGATCATGCAGACATTTTCTAACAGGCTGATTGTACAGAAGTCAATTAGTAGATTGACTTCCGTACAACCAGTCTGCCCAATAAGGGATCGAAATTTGGCCAAGCCCAAATTTCAAGCCATGCATGGCCGGTTTTAATGTCCTTCGTATTTATTTTTTTCTCCTTTTGTGTTCATTCAATATTTGCATACAGTAAATTTACACATTTTATTTTCTTTTTATTGTCTGTGAAAAGCCATTTCAAATGAATTGCATCCCAAAAACCACCAAAGCCCTCCTTAATTTTCAAAATAGTAAAATTATGCTGAAACCTCCCACAATGTTAATGAAATAAAATCCCACAAATTTTTGCTCACCCCTAGATTTGGGAATGGTTAAACAACTGATATTTTGTATTTGACGCTTACAATGTAAAGCAATGAACCAAAAAGTTTTTTTAATTTTTCTACAGAAACAAAAGTATGTCAAGAAGAAATGTCTTTCTGGTGTTTCTGTTTTTTTTTTTTTTCTCAATTTACCAAACATATTTGTTGTAGCACTATATACACTTCCTAAACAAATCAGAATCACAGCTGTTGGATGAGTAGTTTGAAGAAATGAGTGTAAAATATAGGCATTCACATTATGCAGAATAAAACAATGCTGCAAACTTTCACATTCACAAAAACGTTTACCTGGGGTAGTGAGCTTCTTCCAAGCAAAAAAGAGCAAATAGTAAAGGAATTTTTCCCAAATTTTCCAAAAAAATACAAATTAAATAAAAATAAAAATACAATAATTGCACAACATACAAATCCATCAACCAATCGTGAATATTAGCAAAGAAATGGACTTCAAATGTTTTGTGGCCAAAGTCTCCCTGATGAATATGAGGGGAATATCATAACAAAGCAATAAATAAATATAATACATCAGGCAGTGGGCTTGTACGGAGATAATAATAACATAGAAGCATAGTAATATAGCAGTAATTATTGTACATCAGTACATTGGAGCCCACTGCCTACAAAAAGGTACAAAAATGGGGGAACGGTAAAAGAAGAGGGGAAAATGGGACTTTAAATGAAGTGTGAGGACATGCAGTTGGTAATAATTGTTTAGAGAACATTGATAAAAAATAAAACAGGTTTATTATTACATATAAACTTGTGTAACATTGCATCAATTGCATAGTACATGCATATTGTATTGGCAGATCATGGTACAGTACAGAGCATAATATCGAAAACACATGATGTAATAGACTTGTACATAGGTTCCTTGGTAGCTATGGGTACATATTGTAGAATCCAAATCGTAGTAGAGTAGATGCATCGATAAAAAGCTCGACGCGTTTCGTGGACATGACCACTTTATCAAGAGCAGGTGCATCATAGAATATATATAAATATACAGCAGTAGAATCAGTATGCAAGACTAAGAGAACATCATGTAGCTTGGGTCAAGAGGGCAACATGTCCACACCGGGAGCTGAGGGAGTCCAACCAGCAGCCACATGGGGCACATCAAGAGGACATTCATAGAGAGGAAGTGTATCCAAGATATTAACAAGGGGGCGGTTTCAAATTAGCAGTCACCAAAGTAATCTGTAGGGGTGAGTACAAAAATATGAATAAATATTCAAAAAATGGTGACATTTATAGTAGTGTGACTTAAAGAATGATAGGTAAAGAAGGTTTCTTACAAAAAGGTAGGATACCAAAACAGTGATGTAAGTGGCCTATGCCAAAGAGGTATGGTGATAAGTATGGGGAAAAAGTGAACATAGAGAAGATAGGTATGGAGTACCATAGGAACCAATAGGCATTGACATAGAAAGAGTACCACTGCCAAGAGACCCAATAATGAGAGTGAGACCAGAAAAGCTAGTGAACAAAAAGGGGGGGAGTGTCCAAATCAAGTACCCGAGTCAGTCATGGTTGAGCTCCCAGCGTCACGTCCACGCTTGCAGTGGGAAGGAAGTCGTCGCCTCCCGGACAAAGCATCATCCCGGAAGGCGGCGAACAATCCTCCCCATATAGGGGCGCGAGATGGAATCACGTGCCGAGCGTAGTGGCGTCAACAGACGTCACGCGTGCGGCAGTGATGGCGTGACGCCGATGCGCCGTGATAGGACCGCCCACATCGCCCGCGTCCAAACAGGGCGAAGGGGGAGGAGGGGGGCCGCCAGAGCGCATCGCAGCTCCCGGCATGGAACAATGCCTATCTGATAGGACCAAATTATAGCAAAACAGAACATGTCACTGTACACATATTGATAGGACCAGCTGTAAAGCCAATAGGGAATACAATGCAGGCAAACCGCCTGACATTACAACCAAACTGCAGCCACACACTTCCATCCCTAAATCATTAAACAAAGAATTGAACCGAGGTTCAGAAGGTGGGACTTTAAATGAGGCTCTACCTAATAGGGGCAAGATGCCTCCATCCCTATTCATGTTGAATATGAGGGGAATATCATAACAAAGCAATAAATAAATATAATACATCAGGCAGTGGGCTTGTACGGAGATAATAATAACATAGAAGCATAGTAATATAGCAGTAATTATTGTACATCAGTACATTGGAGCCCACTGCCTACAAAAAGGTACAAAAATGGGGGAACGGTAAAAGAAGAGGGGAAAATGGGACTTTAAATGAAGTGTGAGGACATGCAGTTGGTAATAATTGTTTAGAGAACATTGATAAAAAATAAAACAGGTTTATTATTACATATAAACTTGTGTAACATTGCATCAATTGCATAGTACATGCATATTGTATTGGCAGATCATGGTACAGTACAGAGCATAATATCGAAAACACATGATGTAATAGACTTGTACATAGGTTCCTTGGTAGCTATGGGTACATATTGTAGAATCCAAATCGTAGTAGAGTAGATGCATCGATAAAAAGCTCGACGCGTTTCGTGGACATGACCACTTTATCAAGAGCAGGTGCATCATAGAATATATATAAATATACAGCAGTAGAATCAGTATGCAAGACTAAGAGAACATCATGTAGCTTGGGTCAAGAGGGCAACATGTCCACACCGGGAGCTGAGGGAGTCCAACCAGCAGCCACATGGGGCACATCAAGAGGACATTCATAGAGAGGAAGTGTATCCAAGATATTAACAAGGGGGCGGTTTCAAATTAGCAGTCACCAAAGTAATCTGTAGGGGTGAGTACAAAAATATGAATAAATATTCAAAAAATGGTGACATTTATAGTAGTGTGACTTAAAGAATGATAGGTAAAGAAGGTTTCTTACAAAAAGGTAGGATACCAAAACAGTGATGTAAGTGGCCTATGCCAAAGAGGTATGGTGATAAGTATGGGGAAAAAGTGAACATAGAGAAGATAGGTATGGAGTACCATAGGAACCAATAGGCATTGACATAGAAAGAGTACCACTGCCAAGAGACCCAATAATGAGAGTGAGACCAGAAAAGCTAGTGAACAAAAAGGGGGGGAGTGTCCAAATCAAGTACCCGAGTCAGTCATGGTTGAGCTCCCAGCGTCACGTCCACGCTTGCAGTGGGAAGGAAGTCGTCGCCTCCCGGACAAAGCATCATCCCGGAAGGCGGCGAACAATCCTCCCCATATAGGGGCGCGAGATGGAATCACGTGCCGAGCGTAGTGGCGTCAACAGACGTCACGCGTGCGGCAGTGATGGCGTGACGCCGATGCGCCGTGATAGGACCGCCCACATCGCCCGCGTCCAAACAGGGCGAAGGGGGAGGAGGGGGGCCGCCAGAGCGCATCGCAGCTCCCGGCATGGAACAATGCCTATCTGATAGGACCAAATTATAGCAAAACAGAACATGTCACTGTACACATATTGATAGGACCAGCTGTAAAGCCAATAGGGAATACAATGCAGGCAAACCGCCTGACATTACAACCAAACTGCAGCCACACACTTCCATCCCTAAATCATTAAACAAAGAATTGAACCGAGGTTCAGAAGGTGGGACTTTAAATGAGGCTCTACCTAATAGGGGCAAGATGCCTCCATCCCTATTCATGTTGAATATGAGGGGAATATCATAACAAAGCAATAAATAAATATAATACATCAGGCAGTGGGCTTGTACGGAGATAATAATAACATAGAAGCATAGTAATATAGCAGTAATTATTGTACATCAGTACATTGGAGCCCACTGCCTACAAAAAGGTACAAAAATGGGGGAACGGTAAAAGAAGAGGGGAAAATGGGACTTTAAATGAAGTGTGAGGACATGCAGTTGGTAATAATTGTTTAGAGAACATTGATAAAAAATAAAACAGGTTTATTATTACATATAAACTTGTGTAACATTGCATCAATTGCATAGTACATGCATATTGTATTGGCAGATCATGGTACAGTACAGAGCATAATATCGAAAACACATGATGTAATAGACTTGTACATAGGTTCCTTGGTAGCTATGGGTACATATTGTAGAATCCAAATCGTAGTAGAGTAGATGCATCGATAAAAAGCTCGACGCGTTTCGTGGACATGACCACTTTATCAAGAGCAGGTGCATCATAGAATATATATAAATATACAGCAGTAGAATCAGTATGCAAGACTAAGAGAACATCATGTAGCTTGGGTCAAGAGGGCAACATGTCCACACCGGGAGCTGAGGGAGTCCAACCAGCAGCCACATGGGGCACATCAAGAGGACATTCATAGAGAGGAAGTGTATCCAAGATATTAACAAGGGGGCGGTTTCAAATTAGCAGTCACCAAAGTAATCTGTAGGGGTGAGTACAAAAATATGAATAAATATTCAAAAAATGGTGACATTTATAGTAGTGTGACTTAAAGAATGATAGGTAAAGAAGGTTTCTTACAAAAAGGTAGGATACCAAAACAGTGATGTAAGTGGCCTATGCCAAAGAGGTATGGTGATAAGTATGGGGAAAAAGTGAACATAGAGAAGATAGGTATGGAGTACCATAGGAACCAATAGGCATTGACATAGAAAGAGTACCACTGCCAAGAGACCCAATAATGAGAGTGAGACCAGAAAAGCTAGTGAACAAAAAGGGGGGGAGTGTCCAAATCAAGTACCCGAGTCAGTCATGGTTGAGCTCCCAGCGTCACGTCCACGCTTGCAGTGGGAAGGAAGTCGTCGCCTCCCGGACAAAGCATCATCCCGGAAGGCGGCGAACAATCCTCCCCATATAGGGGCGCGAGATGGAATCACGTGCCGAGCGTAGTGGCGTCAACAGACGTCACGCGTGCGGCAGTGATGGCGTGACGCCGATGCGCCGTGATAGGACCGCCCACATCGCCCGCGTCCAAACAGGGCGAAGGGGGAGGAGGGGGGCCGCCAGAGCGCATCGCAGCTCCCGGCATGGAACAATGCCTATCTGATAGGACCAAATTATAGCAAAACAGAACATGTCACTGTACACATATTGATAGGACCAGCTGTAAAGCCAATAGGGAATACAATGCAGGCAAACCGCCTGACATTACAACCAAACTGCAGCCACACACTTCCATCCCTAAATCATTAAACAAAGAATTGAACCGAGGTTCAGAAGGTGGGACTTTAAATGAGGCTCTACCTAATAGGGGCAAGATGCCTCCATCCCTATTCATGTTGAATATGAGGGGAATATCATAACAAAGCAATAAATAAATATAATACATCAGGCAGTGGGCTTGTACGGAGATAATAATAACATAGAAGCATAGTAATATAGCAGTAATTATTGTACATCAGTACATTGGAGCCCACTGCCTACAAAAAGGTACAAAAATGGGGGAACGGTAAAAGAAGAGGGGAAAATGGGACTTTAAATGAAGTGTGAGGACATGCAGTTGGTAATAATTGTTTAGAGAACATTGATAAAAAATAAAACAGGTTTATTATTACATATAAACTTGTGTAACATTGCATCAATTGCATAGTACATGCATATTGTATTGGCAGATCATGGTACAGTACAGAGCATAATATCGAAAACACATGATGTAATAGACTTGTACATAGGTTCCTTGGTAGCTATGGGTACATATTGTAGAATCCAAATATCTTAATATTAATTAATTAGTTAATATCTTGGATACACTTCCTCTCTATGAATGTCCTCTTTATGTGCCCCATGTGGCTGCTGGTTGGACTCCCTCAGCTCCCGGTGTGGACATGTTGCCCTCTTGACCCAAGCTACATGATGTTCTCTTAGTCTTGCATACTGATTCTACTGCTGTATATTTATATATATTCTATGATGCACCTGCTCTTGATAAAGTGGTCATGTCCACGAAACGCGTCGAGCTTTTTATCGATGCATCTACTCTACTACGATTTGGATTCTACAATATGTACCCATAGCTACCAAGGAACCTATGTACAAGTCTATTACATCATGTGTTTTCGATATTATGCTCTGTACTGTACCATGATCTGCCAATACAATATGCATGTACTATGCAATTGATGCAATGTTACACAAGTTTATATGTAATAATAAACCTGTTTTATTTTTTATCAATGTTCTCTAAACAATTATTACCAACTGCATGTCCTCACACTTCATTTAAAGTCCCATTTTCCCCTCTTCTTTTACCGTTCCCCCATTTTTGTACCTTTTTGTAGGCAGTGGGCTCCAATGTACTGATGTACAATAATTACTGCTATATTACTATGCTTCTATGTTATTATTATCTCCGTACAAGCCCACTGCCTGATGTATTATATTTATTTATTGCTTTGTTATGATATTCCCCTCATATTCAACATGAATAGGGATGGAGGCATCTTGCCCCTATTAGGTAGAGCCTCATTTAAAGTCCCACCTTCTGAACCTCGGTTCAATTCTTTGTTTAATGATTTAGGGATGGAAGTGTGTGGCTGCAGTTTGGTTGTAATGTCAGGCGGTTTGCCTGCATTGTATTCCCTATTGGCTTTACAGCTGGTCCTATCAATATGTGTACAGTGACATGTTCTGTTTTGCTATAATTTGGTCCTATCAGATAGGCATTGTTCCATGCCGGGAGCTGCGATGCGCTCTGGCGGCCCCCCTCCTCCCCCTTCGCCCTGTTTGGACGCGGGCGATGTGGGCGGTCCTATCACGGCGCATCGGCGTCACGCCATCACTGCCGCACGCGTGACGTCTGTTGACGCCACTACGCTCGGCACGTGATTCCATCTCGCGCCCCTATATGGGGAGGATTGTTCGCCGCCTTCCGGGATGATGCTTTGTCCGGGAGGCGACGACTTCCTTCCCACTGCAAGCGTGGACGTGACGCTGGGAGCTCAACCATGACTGACTCGGGTACTTGATTTGGACACTCCCCCCCTTTTTGTTCACTAGCTTTTCTGGTCTCACTCTCATTATTGGGTCTCTTGGCAGTGGTACTCTTTCTATGTCAATGCCTATTGGTTCCTATGGTACTCCATACCTATCTTCTCTATGTTCACTTTTTCCCCATACTTATCACCATACCTCTTTGGCATAGGCCACTTACATCACTGTTTTGGTATCCTACCTTTTTGTAAGAAACCTTCTTTACCTATCATTCTTTAAGTCACACTACTATAAATGTCACCATTTTTTGAATATTTATTCATATTTTTGTACTCACCCCTACAGATTACTTTGGTGACTGCTAATTTGAAACCGCCCCCTTGTTAATATCTTGGATACACTTCCTCTCTATGAATGTCCTCTTGATGTGCCCCATGTGGCTGCTGGTTGGACTCCCTCAGCTCCCGGTGTGGACATGTTGCCCTCTTGACCCAAGCTACATGATGTTCTCTTAGTCTTGCATACTGATTCTACTGCTGTATATTTATATATATTCTATGATGCACCTGCTCTTGATAAAGTGGTCATGTCCACGAAACGCGTCGAGCTTTTTATCGATGCATCTACTCTACTACGATTTGGATTCTACAATATGTACCCATAGCTACCAAGGAACCTATGTACAAGTCTATTACATCATGTGTTTTCGATATTATGCTCTGTACTGTACCATGATCTGCCAATACAATATGCATGTACTATGCAATTGATGCAATGTTACACAAGTTTATATGTAATAATAAACCTGTTTTATTTTTTATCAATGTTCTCTAAACAATTATTACCAACTGCATGTCCTCACACTTCATTTAAAGTCCCATTTTCCCCTCTTCTTTTACCGTTCCCCCATTTTTGTACCTTTTTGTAGGCAGTGGGCTCCAATGTACTGATGTACAATAATTACTGCTATATTACTATGCTTCTATGTTATTATTATCTCCGTACAAGCCCACTGCCTGATGTATTATATTTATTTATTGCTTTGTTATGATATTCCCCTCATATTCAACATGAATAGGGATGGAGGCATCTTGCCCCTATTAGGTAGAGCCTCATTTAAAGTCCCACCTTCTGAACCTCGGTTCAATTCTTTGTTTAATGATTTAGGGATGGAAGTGTGTGGCTGCAGTTTGGTTGTAATGTCAGGCGGTTTGCCTGCATTGTATTCCCTATTGGCTTTACAGCTGGTCCTATCAATATGTGTACAGTGACATGTTCTGTTTTGCTATAATTTGGTCCTATCAGATAGGCATTGTTCCATGCCGGGAGCTGCGATGCGCTCTGGCGGCCCCCCTCCTCCCCCTTCGCCCTGTTTGGACGCGGGCGATGTGGGCGGTCCTATCACGGCGCATCGGCGTCACGCCATCACTGCCGCACGCGTGACGTCTGTTGACGCCACTACGCTCGGCACGTGATTCCATCTCGCGCCCCTATATGGGGAGGATTGTTCGCCGCCTTCCGGGATGATGCTTTGTCCGGGAGGCGACGACTTCCTTCCCACTGCAAGCGTGGACGTGACGCTGGGAGCTCAACCATGACTGACTCGGGTACTTGATTTGGACACTCCCCCCCTTTTTGTTCACTAGCTTTTCTGGTCTCACTCTCATTATTGGGTCTCTTGGCAGTGGTACTCTTTCTATGTCAATGCCTATTGGTTCCTATGGTACTCCATACCTATCTTCTCTATGTTCACTTTTTCCCCATACTTATCACCATACCTCTTTGGCATAGGCCACTTACATCACTGTTTTGGTATCCTACCTTTTTGTAAGAAACCTTCTTTACCTATCATTCTTTAAGTCACACTACTATAAATGTCACCATTTTTTGAATATTTATTCATATTTTTGTACTCACCCCTACAGATTACTTTGGTGACTGCTAATTTGAAACCGCCCCCTTGTTAATATCTTGGATACACTTCCTCTCTATGAATGTCCTCTTGATGTGCCCCATGTGGCTGCTGGTTGGACTCCCTCAGCTCCCGGTGTGGACATGTTGCCCTCTTGACCCAAGCTACATGATGTTCTCTTAGTCTTGCATACTGATTCTACTGCTGTATATTTATATATATTCTATGATGCACCTGCTCTTGATAAAGTGGTCATGTCCACGAAACGCGTCGAGCTTTTTATCGATGCATCTACTCTACTACGATTTGGATTCTACAATATGTACCCATAGCTACCAAGGAACCTATGTACAAGTCTATTACATCATGTGTTTTCGATATTATGCTCTGTACTGTACCATGATCTGCCAATACAATATGCATGTACTATGCAATTGATGCAATGTTACACAAGTTTATATGTAATAATAAACCTGTTTTATTTTTTATCAATGTTCTCTAAACAATTATTACCAACTGCATGTCCTCACACTTCATTTAAAGTCCCATTTTCCCCTCTTCTTTTACCGTTCCCCCATTTTTGTACCTTTTTGTAGGCAGTGGGCTCCAATGTACTGATGTACAATAATTACTGCTATATTACTATGCTTCTATGTTATTATTATCTCCGTACAAGCCCACTGCCTGATGTATTATATTTATTTATTGCTTTGTTATGATATTCCCCTCATATTCAACATGAATAGGGATGGAGGCATCTTGCCCCTATTAGGTAGAGCCTCATTTAAAGTCCCACCTTCTGAACCTCGGTTCAATTCTTTGTTTAATGATTTAGGGATGGAAGTGTGTGGCTGCAGTTTGGTTGTAATGTCAGGCGGTTTGCCTGCATTGTATTCCCTATTGGCTTTACAGCTGGTCCTATCAATATGTGTACAGTGACATGTTCTGTTTTGCTATAATTTGGTCCTATCAGATAGGCATTGTTCCATGCCGGGAGCTGCGATGCGCTCTGGCGGCCCCCCTCCTCCCCCTTCGCCCTGTTTGGACGCGGGCGATGTGGGCGGTCCTATCACGGCGCATCGGCGTCACGCCATCACTGCCGCACGCGTGACGTCTGTTGACGCCACTACGCTCGGCACGTGATTCCATCTCGCGCCCCTATATGGGGAGGATTGTTCGCCGCCTTCCGGGATGATGCTTTGTCCGGGAGGCGACGACTTCCTTCCCACTGCAAGCGTGGACGTGACGCTGGGAGCTCAACCATGACTGACTCGGGTACTTGATTTGGACACTCCCCCCCTTTTTGTTCACTAGCTTTTCTGGTCTCACTCTCATTATTGGGTCTCTTGGCAGTGGTACTCTTTCTATGTCAATGCCTATTGGTTCCTATGGTACTCCATACCTATCTTCTCTATGTTCACTTTTTCCCCATACTTATCACCATACCTCTTTGGCATAGGCCACTTACATCACTGTTTTGGTATCCTACCTTTTTGTAAGAAACCTTCTTTACCTATCATTCTTTAAGTCACACTACTATAAATGTCACCATTTTTTGAATATTTATTCATATTTTTGTACTCACCCCTACAGATTACTTTGGTGACTGCTAATTTGAAACCGCCCCCTTGTTAATATCTTGGATACACTTCCTCTCTATGAATGTCCTCTTGATGTGCCCCATGTGGCTGCTGGTTGGACTCCCTCAGCTCCCGGTGTGGACATGTTGCCCTCTTGACCCAAGCTACATGATGTTCTCTTAGTCTTGCATACTGATTCTACTGCTGTATATTTATATATATTCTATGATGCACCTGCTCTTGATAAAGTGGTCATGTCCACGAAACGCGTCGAGCTTTTTATCGATGCATCTACTCTACTACGATTTGGATTCTACAATATGTACCCATAGCTACCAAGGAACCTATGTACAAGTCTATTACATCATGTGTTTTCGATATTATGCTCTGTACTGTACCATGATCTGCCAATACAATATGCATGTACTATGCAATTGATGCAATGTTACACAAGTTTATATGTAATAATAAACCTGTTTTATTTTTTATCAATGTTCTCTAAACAATTATTACCAACTGCATGTCCTCACACTTCATTTAAAGTCCCATTTTCCCCTCTTCTTTTACCGTTCCCCCATTTTTGTACCTTTTTGTAGGCAGTGGGCTCCAATGTACTGATGTACAATAATTACTGCTATATTACTATGCTTCTATGTTATTATTATCTCCGTACAAGCCCACTGCCTGATGTATTATATTTATTTATTGCTTTGTTATGATATTCCCCTCATATTCAACATGAATAGGGATGGAGGCATCTTGCCCCTATTAGGTAGAGCCTCATTTAAAGTCCCACCTTCTGAACCTCGGTTCAATTCTTTGTTTAAAGTCTCCCTGATGTCTAATGATTGCTGCCTGTCTCCTGCTTGTGGTCTATTGTTTTTTACCTGCTCTGGTGACTTTCGTGACTATAGTTTAGCCCAGAGATTTGGAGATCTGAATTGGGCACAGAGGGACTTGACACAATGCAGGGATGATTGTGAAGCAGTTGTAGAAATTACCTATGTAAAGCCTCAATGTTTTTCACCTTAATGCATTCTATGCATTAGGGTGAAAAACCTTCTGTGCTACAGCTCCCCCCAGACCCCCCTTTTTCTTACCCCAACCTGTTCCGATCCAGCGATGTGCATGACTGCATCTGCTCCAGCCGCTGTCTCTCTCCATATTGGACAGATTGGCTCCTGCTGCAATCAATCAAATTCAGGGACACCAAAGCAGGGGGGCGAGGCCAAGACCAGCTATCTGTGCCAATGGACGCAGCAGTGAGACTCGGGATCGAGCCTGCATGGGTGCGCCCAGGGAAAGCGGCTTTCTGTAGGGGCACCCAACAAAGAGGTGGGGCCTGGAGCACTGGCGGGGCACCCCAGAAAAAGAGGGTTGGGCTGCTCTGTGCAAAATTATTGCACAGAGCAGGTAAGCATAGGCAGGTTTTTTTTTTTATTTAAAAAAAAAAAACGAGCGTTTAGAACCTGTTTTTTTTCCAAAAAATAAGTAAATAAATAATTTAAATGTGCTTGCAATATAAATTATTAGAGCGCCACCTTAGCATACATTTGCTACACAACACTTTTGCAGACAATTCAAATCTTACGTGCTGACAGGCTAGTAAAAAATGATGTTGTTTAGGTATAGATTAAAAGTGTTCCTCCTAAAGAGGATCTGAAGCTGGGTCTAAAATGGCAGGCAGATGGCAAAGAACTAGTGACCAGAGAGCAAAGGGTTAGTATTACCTTTAGGCTTTCTCTAGCTGATCTTTTCCAAATTACTGACTTACCATGCCTTGTTATACACTGTGGCCATCTTGTTAGAGGTGGGGCTTTGCTTTCTTAGGTCAGAGCTGCACCTCTGATGACTTTTGATCTATTGACTGAAGCATCAGGCGAGTTAGAGAAAGAAGACATCTAAAGCATGATGCAGATACGTGTAGTGCAGGTTCTCATGTTCAGCTTGCTCTCCAGCAAAGATAACAGTGGTCAGCAGAATAGTTCAGATTCATTTTAATGTCTTATATTAAATATATTTACGCAATGTCATCAAAATTCTTAAAAAATATCTAATACGTAGCCATATACGTTTCAAATATTTTAGATAGAACATTTCTCTTTTATTTACCAGTGCTGCTGAAAAATAGTAATGAATTTAAATTAAAAAAAAAAACTCACTTTTTTCATTGCTAAATTGTTAATAGTTCATATGTAACTAATCAACCTACTGCATACACTGGCTAAATGTTAAAATAAAAAATTGATCCTGTTGGTAATTCCAAAGATTTGAAGAGTGTAGAACAACACTAATCCCCGACTCACTGGAACTTAGAACACCGTCTCTCTTTCCTGTTTGCCCTTCTCTGTTTTCTCTTCTTTGATTTGATGTAAGCTTTAAAGTGAATAGTGTTTTAACTGTTTCTGTTTAAGCCAAGGCCATGAAACAAGGCTGTTTATCCCCCTATAGTTTCCAGAAATTCGGTTTGGCGGTTTTACTGCCTAATTTTTAACATATTGGAGCTCTAAAAAAACCAAACAGGAAAACGTATACATGTCTGGACTAAAGGGCCCTAATATTCATAATTCAGTATGGCACATTGGTGGAGTGTGCTTAGCTTTTCATTTGTACCTTTTTGTTAATTCTGACTGTTTTTTCCCTTTCTAGGATAAAAAAAATCATTAATGATTGGTGCCAGTTTATCTATCCTTTTGATTTTTTTCTATTGTTTCCTTTAAGATCATAAATGTGCAAGACCCAGCTTAACTAATGATGCTACCGTACACTGGAAAATGAAAAGCAGATGAACCTGTGTGGAATAAATAACGGCCTTATTTATATAATGTATTATATTCCATAGATTTGTGATACAATGTTATTCAGGAGGCATCTGGCTTTTAGAGGATTTACACCTATTCTCTAAATAGTAAAGCGTTTTTGGGCTACACGATTCTTGCCAGGAATAACTCTTTTTTTTTTACCAGACAAAGAAAGAAATATATATATATATTATTTTATAGGACAAACTACTTTTGGCACCAGTTCGTATTTTTGTTTTTGAATTTAATTTTCATATATATGGTTTATATTGGTTGTATGTTTGTGTCTGAGTGTGTCTGTGTTGTCAATAAATATATATATATATATATTTCCCTACAAGACCAGTAACCTAAAATAAAGCATGTAAAAAAGATAGGAAAAAGAGTGACCCCTCGGAAGGTGCATAAGAAGGAATTATCATACTAAACTTGCTCCTCACTGACTTGGTTTTAGTAATGGGATAGTGATGAATTACATGGGAACAGAACTCCAGACATTGTTCCAAAAAAAATAAATAAAAGCCTGGCAGAGGGCAAAGGACCAGTCACCAGCATTGTCTGTGGTCTTCCTGCAACGTATCTTTTGTCGTTGTATAGAGGTGACCATCTTAGTAGAAGCAGGGCTTTGCTGCCTCATGTCAGAGCTTCCAGCAAGGGTAACATTAAGTATCCCATTAGTAACATCACCAAATCTATTCCAGATCTGCTTCTCTAAACTAGCAGTCGGAGGCAGCTGTGCCTCAGAATTCACATTGTAGTTACATAGCTATGAGACTGTAGGCACAGGAGGGCCTAGACAGCCCAACATACTAGATACATTCTACTGTTGTTCAGGATTAATATCAAACAAGAGAAATTCTGTATTTCAGGGAGGGCCTTGGCGCAATTTTTAGATGTTTAGTATAAAATAGAACATTTTTAAAAAAACTTAAAAATTTGTATAGTGTCATTTAATGCCATTGTTGTCAATGTGATATGATAGTGCTGTGTAGGTCATGAGGACATCATCAGGAGCGGCTTGGGAAGTCATACTCCGCTTACTTAGATGGGCTTTTGTTGACATTTTTCAAATGATGGTCCATACAACATCAAAGGGCCACACAGAAAGTTCAGTTTATGTAATGGTAGAGCAAATCTTTAGAGACTCTGCGCATACTACAAAAGATTGTCAGAGACTTCAGACAGGCTGTGGGTGTGGATTGAGACTGGAGCATGCAGCAAAGACAGTCAGAGGCTGGATATATGTTACAGGAGATTTCTGAAGATCAGTTTTATTACTACTCCTTTACAAATCAATACTTGTACACTTGGGCTCCCTACAGTCCCTTTTAAAATCGCTGACATAATATTAAATATTCCCAACAGCAAGATCTAATATAAAAGATCAGAGGAAAAAAAATAGAAAGAGAGAAGAAAATAGGGCTGCACAGTAAAAAGATATTGTGAAATAAATAAATCAAACAATTGGCTAATAGAAGCCAATCTAATTAACATGTTTCCTTTATTGGCATGTGCAAGCAGCTAGTCAGTGAAATCACTGACAATTGGCTCCAAAAGGTGCAAAAGGCTGCAAATAATTGTTTGGGCACCAGGGCTGTAGATCCCTTCTATCCAATGAGTGGGTCAAAAGTAGGCATGCATTACTGATGAGATAGTGGCATTTTATAGCAAGTATACATCACTAATTGGATAATGGTATTTCATTTTAATTTTATTTAGTTATTTATTCATTTTCATTTATTTATTATTTCTTTATTTCACAGGTATTGGAAATAATATGGCCAAAAGTAGGTATACAGTACTGATCAGGTCATGTTTAGTATCTTAGATACAACATCCTTAGGACCTTTCCCTGACATTGCTGCACTATTTAGTCTCTCAAGTGATTGAAATGTCTAATGTTGCAACATTCCTGGATACCATTCCCAACAATGTGACAGTAACACACAAAATCTGGTCCAGATCAATGTCCACAAATGCTTCTGAGATTAAGGCTCCTTTCACACGGCCGCTCCGTGTGTCCGCAAATCATCCCATCCGTTTGCGGATGATTTGCGGACATAATGTAAGTGAATGGCACTGCAGGTGTCAGCGGAATACCATCCGCTGACACCCGATTTTCCTCCTGTCAGTTCTGTTCCGTTTTTACGAATGGAACAGGACCCCATTTTTCCTTCCGTGTAAAAAATGGAAAGGAAGGAAAATCGGATGTCAGCGGTGTCATCCGCTGACATCCGCAGTGCCATATACTTACATTATGTCCGCATATCATCCGCAAACGGATGGGATGATATGCGGGCACACGGAGCGGATGACAGAAATGTCATCCGCTCCGTGGAAAAAAAAAAAAAAGTCCCGCAGCGGACCTTTCACACGGAGCGGCCGTGTGAAAGTAGCCTAACTCCTTTAGTTTGTCCACTGAATGGGGCCTCCTCCCAAACACCGTATTCTTTACTATACTCCATAAAAAGAAGTCCATAGTTTTTAGGTCAGGAGAATGTGGTGGCCAGTCAAAACTGTCATATTTATTAAAAAAGAATAGCGCACACATGCAAAAGAAATGACTATCAAATATGGAGACAATCCATAAATAAAAATGGGGATTTGGTCCCACCATATGGCCATATCGTGCTCAAGCCCACCACTACGTCAAAGTACCCCATTATCAGTGGGTCCTACACTATCCATAAAAAAAGGATGAATCCAGCCTCTCTAACCCTTGGAGATAACACTCCTTGCTGGGAGAGATGTGCGACTGCGCTACAAGTGACTCCTCCTATATCTACTTGATAGTGGACACTTGATAGAGTACAGGTGTGTGTGGGGGGTTGGGTGCTCAACCTCAGAAGTCTGGTCAGACCGAATACATAATAAACAAGCAAAAAATTGGGGGAGCAAACCCTGAACATGTATATCTAAAGCCGGTGCAGCTATTATCCAAGCGACATGTATATTAAAAAAGAATAGCGCACACATGCAAAAAAAAAGGCTATCAAATATGAAGACAATCCATAAATAAAAATGGGGATTTGGTCCCACCATATGGCCATATCGTGCTCAAGCCCACCACTACGTCAAAGTACCCCATTATTTTTAATATGCATGTCGCTTGGTTCATAGCTGCACCGGCTTTAGAAATACATGTTCAGGGTTTCCTCCCCCAATTTTTTTGCTTGTTTAATACTGTCATATTGCCTGAACCAACACTTTGGGAAGGTTTTCTTACTCTTTACCGACAAAGCAATATAAGGTGGGGTCTGATTATCAGATACATCACTATATAATGAAGAAGGTATGTACACCTATATTTGGTCGACCTTGTATTTTCTGTTTTGGTTTAACGAGGTTAAAGTTACATTTTACCTGCTATTCTAGTAAAAATATATTTTTTAATTATTATAAAGGGCTTATAAACCCCTTTATAATATATAATTGTCATTAACCACTTGCTGTCCAGCCGCCGCACAGATACTGCAGCAGGTTGGCTCCATTGCATGAAATAATGTTCCTGTACGTCATTTCATGCAATAGCCAGTGGGGGCGCGTGCAAGCCGCCGAAAGCACGCACTTGCACTGATTGGCTAGAGAGGGGGACAATCAACGAATCTGGCGGACGCGATGTGTGCCAGCCACCTGCGATCACTCCACAGAGAGACAGAATGACAGTCTGCCTATGTAAACAAGGCAGATCGCCGTTCTGTCAGAGATGAACACAGGGATCTTGTGTACCTGCTATTCAGGAACACAGATCTCTATTTTCATCTAATGAGTCCATCCCCCACACAGTTAGAGAGCATCCCCTAAGGACACACTTAACCCTTTGATCGCCCCTGGTGTTAACCCCTTACCTGCCAGTGTCATTATTACAAAAACAGTGCATATTTTTAGCACTTATTACTGTAGTAATGTTACTGGTCCCCTCATAAGTGTCAGTTAGGTGTCCGATCTGTTTGCCGCAATGTCACAGTCCCGCCAAAAATCGCTGAACGCCGACATTACTAGTAAAAAAAAACATTAATTAATTAAAATGCCATAAATCAATCCCCTAGTTTGTAGACACGATAACTTTTGCGCCAACCAATCAATATACACTTATTGGGATTTTTTTTACCAAAAATATGTAGCAGAATACATATTGGTCTAAAATAATGAAAAAAAATGTATTTATTTATTTATTTTTTGCTGTGTTTTATAGCAGAAAGTTAAAAATATTATTATTTGTTTTTTTTTTTTCAGAATTGTCGCTCTTTTTTTGTTTAGAACGCAAAAAATAAAAACTACAGAGGTGATCAAATACCACCCAAAGAAAGCTCTATTTGTGGGGAAAAAAGGACATCTAGTTTATTGCCACTTTTTGCCATTTATGTGCTAAATAGTCTGATTCTTCTGTGTGGTGTTTTGGGTGTCCTGACCATTTTTCTTTAATGAAAGCCTCACTAGGTTTCCACTCCTTTTTTTGGAGATGGCATGTTATTTTTCCAGTGGTGTAAGTCTTGGGGTTCTTACCATCACTCCTGCTCTGCAACTGTTCATATATCTGAGTTTTCAGATTTCTTCTATCTGGTGGGGAGTATTGACACTTTACATAACGTACTTTTGTATGCAATCGTATCTTTGTGCACTGTTGGTGTTTTCTGTGGATCTATTGTCTTTGTCTTGTGTGTTTATTGCTGGGACATGTGGGGTGTTTGGTCTTGTGTAGTGACTTTTTGTGGGTATTTAGTAGTTTTTCATTTGTTGCTATTTTGTCGCAGCACATCGCTTGTTGTTTTTTTGGTTTTTCGTGTTACTTATTACTTATTTCCTTCCTTGTGTTTGCCCCTGGTGGGGCAAAACTTGGCCTTGGAAATTACAATTTTTATTCAATATAATGGAGCACCCTGGAATTTATAGCCAAGAAATTTCACAGCTAAACCTTGTGGTTTGCATGTTTGCTGCTTTGTCTATTGCTAGATACATAAAGCTTAAGATTGAACTTTAGGCAAAACCTTTTTTTTTGGATAGAGTAAGAGAGGGTTTATAACCCCTGTCAGATTTTATTTTTTCGTCATCTGTGTACCATTAAGGTGATTTCCCTTCACTTCCTGTCCCATAACCAAACAGGAAGTGGGAAGAAACCCCTGCAAATTAAGGGTATTCCTTGGGGACCCCCAGGTCACCAGAACAAGATTTCCCTTCTATTACTTTTCTGGGGACAACCCAAAATGTGAGATTTTCTTTTACGTTCACTTTCAATGATAATGGTAAACAGGACAAATAAATAGAGAGGATGAATCTCCCTAATGAGGGCACAGACAGCAATAAAAACTGACAGGTGTTCTATTCCCTCCACACTCTATCCAAAACTAAAAAAAAAGTTTTGCCTTTAAGGCCCGTACACACGTACCGATCGTCGTCATACAAACGTCGGCGGACGAAAGATCTGCCGATTGTACGCTTGTTAGTATGATGCCTCCGACAGCTGTCTGCGCACATTCTGCGGACAAGAGTCTTTCTTGCAAACATAAAAATTTTTGTATGCCGACACCAGAACGGACGATTGTTCGCCAGTCAGTACAGAAATCAGCCGACAGACCGCAGATTTGCAAGACTGGGCATGCTCAGAAAAGAAAAAACACAGGGAAAGTTAACCATTACATGACATCACTTCTGCAGTCAGCTGAAGTCGGCGGACAAAATTCTTGTGCTGTCTTTGCACTTTTCAACAGACATCGACATCCCGGGGAGAAAAGACGAACGTTTGTATGACGACGATCGGTACGTGTGTACGGGGCTTTAGTTATACTTTAACCCTGATATTTTGAATCCAGAAAAGGAGGAATTGCACTAAAATGTTAGAGAGGCCCCATATTGTTACTTGCGGTAAAATAAATCAACACATTTTAGGGCTCATTCACATATGAAGTTGGGGCAATAAAACCCTAAGGTTGAGTCGCACGTTTTCATCCCCCAAAAGCTACCCCTTTAGCTGAAAAGGCAGGGAACAGGGGGTACAGATTAGTGATCGACCGATATTGTTTTTTTAGTGCCGATACCGATAACATTTTGGTCATCGGATATTCTATCGGCTGATATTGGCCAATATTTTCGGACATTTAAAAATGTTTTTTTTTTTTTTTTATTTGTCACAGGTACTGTTGTGGAGGGATCTGGGGGTCTAAAAGACCCCAAACCCCTCCTCTGCACTTAAAAGCATTCAAAACAGCCAGGTTTGGCTGTTTTGAATGCTGTCATTTTTTTGAATCTGGCGCCGAGTACCTGGAAGTGATGTCATGACATCACTTCCGTTTTTTTTACATGGAGACCCGATCAGAGCCGAATACAGCTTTGATCGGGTCTTCTCTTCGGCGGCCGTGGAGGTAGGATGCCCGGGTCTTCCGTCCCACCGGGCCTTGGAAGGTGGCGGGAGGGGGGCATCCCCTCCCACTCCTTGTAATGACAGCCGTGTGGCTTCTCAGCCGCATCGGCTGTCATTACAAGACAGCCGATCATCGGCTATTGACGCTGGTACCGGGATGATGCCTCTAGCTGCAGGCATCACTCTGATACAGCACTTTCCTGGAAAATCTGCAATATCGGTAACCTCAGGGGCCGATTCTCATATATATCGGGGAAAGTGCATATCGGCCCCCGATATATCGGCTTTGCCGATAATCGGTCGATCCCTAGTACATATGCCCAGGCAAGATTTATACCCCCAATGGCCTGCATGCAGTTGTGGCATAATAGTGCAGGGATCAAAACACCTCCTTACCACCTGTAAAATGCTTTCTGAAGAGTGATGTGAATTCAGATTGCTCTTCAGAGAGCACTGCTAGTGTGAATGAGTCCTTAGACAGATTTTTTACTAATGAGCTAAACTTATATTTTGTTCTCAGACTATTACTTTCAGTTTTCATGTTTTAAAATAAGAAATATGGGCTGTTCTCTTGTTAAAATTAGCTTATGTATTTAGCATATGTGTAACTTACAACGAAGCGTGAAATACATGTACTTCAACATGTGTTACATATTTCATTTCATGCGTGTCTTCCATCTGTTGAACAACAAACTTCAAGGTTCAATAAAAACCTCATAGACAAAAAAAAAAAAGTTTATGTATCAAAGAAATGTTTTCATAGAGAACGATAAATGAAAAAAAAAAAGGGCCACACCCTTGTTCTTTGCTTTGTACCCACAGAACTCTGCTATAGTGTACATGTGGTTCCTTTCCGGAGGTCACTAGGGACTTGCGTAGATAAATTATTTACACAAGTATCCCCTTCGAATATCCCATCTGTCGACTAGCTGTTTCTGTTTAATCTCTCTGTTTTCAGTAAAGTTAAGACTGTAAATGAGACGAGAAGCTCAGTGCTAAATGTTTTGCCAGATTTAAGAAACACTAAAGTGGCAGATTTGGTGAAAGAAGTATTGAAAAAAAATAAAGAAACTGTGCGTTACCTTTACTTTGTTCATAAAATAGTAACAAACTCAAACAAAACTTTTTTTTTAGCGTCTATGTTTGTCCATCAACTAGCACTGTTGACACGTCAGCCATTTTGTTATGTCTCACTCACTATCGGCTATATAATTATTATTTTTTTTTAATATGTACATTTTTAAAACAAAATTATTTTAGAGCCAGCACTTGACTAAATCATGTCTAAACCTGTATAAACATTTGACTTTACATTAAATGATGAATACTCAACAGAATATTTGTTCAAACAAACGAGTAGTATCGTATGCGGAATAAACTTGAATAAAATCTCGGTAAGTTTGCCTAGGCTATGCTAATTCCGAATTTGTATATACATCCAACATAAATATTTACGCATGATATACATAAGGGTTTACTGTCTCTGTTTAAAGAAGGAGACTTCAATAGATAAATGGTCTTTTTTCTTTACCAAGGTCATCGGCTTCATTTTTTATCACAATGCTTAAACTTTTCACTCGACTTCCTAATGTTGGTATGAGTTCTGCATTAGGACAGTTTATGTTCCAGAAAAGGTGAAGTGTACCTGTCACTCAGTTTTGAAAAATCTATTCTGAATTGCACAGCTTTACAACCTAATTGCAACATGAAGTTAAAATGTTTGTAGATCCGAACAATGAACTTCTATTTGCTCTGAAAATTATACTATTGAAAGCATTTGTTATATACAGCGATCAGCCATAAATTTTGGACCACTGATAGGTTAAGTGAATTGATTCTTTTGCTACAATGGCATCTGAACATCAGTGGGATATATTAGGCACCAAAAAAATATTTTGTCCCTGAAGATGATGCGTTAAAAGCATAAAAAATTGGCATCAGTTTGTTGTATATGGGGCTATGCAGCCGCAGGGTGCCCAGTGGCAGCTGGTGCTCCATCAGTCGGGGGGGAGCGGCAGATGGACCTGCCCCCCATATCACTCCAGCCTGCACCACCACATCTCTCCCCCTGCCCACCTGCCTGCCAACCCGCCAGTTTACTTACCTTGTTCCTCCAGAATGCCAGGCAGCGGCGGCTTCCCCCTCAGGCTCCTTCATGTCCCTTCTCGGCGGCCGTCTCCTCCCCCCTTCTTGGCCAATAGCATGCCTTCTCCTTTCGGCCAATCAAGAAACAGGTCTCAGGACCCACTTCCTGATTGGCCGGGAGGACAATCAGTGTGGCAATAGCGAATATTCATTCACACAATGTGGGCTCAGGGGGCAGTGCTCTGCGTCCCGAGTACATCCTTTTTTGAAGCCTATTAGATCCTCTGGCTGTAATCAGGTGCTTAAAAAAAAACCCATTGGAATCCATGCGTCCGGCGCCCTGCATGCAGATTAGGGGGCTGGAGGCATGGATGAGGGGCAGCGCCCCTGCACCCCCAATGGACAGGCCGCCACTGAGGATGTCCATGTTGACTCATGTCCACAGCACCTACAATGGGTGCGTGAGTATCAGAACTAGACCATGAAGCAAAGGAAGAAGGTTGCTTGGTCTGATGAATCACATTTTCTTTGGATGGCCGGGTGTGTGTGCAGCACTTACCTGGGGAAGAGATTGCACCAGGATCCAGTATCAGGCAAGCCGGCAGTGGCAGTGGGATGCTTTTTCGCAAAATTCTGCTCTGAAGCCTTGAGTCCTGCCATGCATGTGGATGTTACTGGACACACCCTACCCACCTAAACATAATTTTGGACCATGGACACCCCTTAATGAAAACTATACTCTCTAATGGCAGTGTTTTTTTTTCCAGCAGGATACTGTGCCCTGCTACACTTCAAACATGGTTCAAGAATGGTTTCTGGTGTGGATTTGGCCTCCAAATTCTACAGATCTCAATCCAGTTGAGCATCTGTGGAATGTGCTGGAAAAAACAAATGTAATCCATGGAGGCCTCACCTCACAACTTACATGACTTAAAGGATCTGCTACTGACAGCTTGGTGCCCGATAGCACAACATACCTTCAGAAGTCTGGTGAGGTGCTTGCCTTAATGGGTTTTGGTGGCAAAATGGGCCGCTTTGGCAGTAACAAGGAATTCTCAATAGATAGGTGGGTTTTTTTTTTAAAGTTATGGCTGATCAGTGTATGTTCAAGAGCGAGAAAATACCCACTAAGCCTTCCAGAAATGCAATGAGGTAGTATTTACTATATACTTTTCCAATGTTATCTCAAGCAGTCTTTTAATCCCTGCACATTACCTATTTAATCTATAGATCCCCTCCCTTCTATGTTATAGGGATGAGGAGAGAGGAAGACGTTCTTTGGTACTTTAGCAAGGCTGCCCCTCCTTAGATAAAGTTCGGTGAGTGACCATTGTCACCCTAAGACAGGAAGAGGGTAACTGGCAGGATCACCGGGTTAAAATAAGGAGAAAAGCTTTATCATTGCCTTTACTATGGGCATTGTAAGGTTAGGATTTTATAGGTTTCCTGAATAAATACACCACTCATGTAAAAATGAATTAGGTAATCTACTGAAAAAGTATAAAAGAGCTCCCAAAGATTGCTATTATTCCTCTCTTTAATAAGTATCTTCTCCCAAAACAAAAAAACAAACATATTGCAGGTTATTTAGGCCTTAGATGAAATACTATTTTCCCTTAGTGATCGTGCAATTAACACACATCCTGTGTCTGGGTGGCTACTGGCTACGCTCACACCTCTACTGTTTCTATAGAAGGCCACCCTGGTTGGACTATAAACATATCTTCCTTAACATAGAAACATAGAAAAGTGACAGCAGAAAAAAGTGGCCCATCGAGACTGCTTCTTTTTTTTTTTTTTAATATATACATGTTTTTGTATTTTTTTTTTGTTACATTTTTATTTCTGAGTATAGATCTATGTTTGTCCCAAGTATGTTTGAAGCCACTAAGACTCCATTCACACCAGCGCGACTTGTCAGGCGACCCTCGCGGTCCATTGACTGCTACAGGACCCGTTCTAATAGGAGCGACACAAGTCGCTCCGACTTAGAAAAAGGGTCCTGTACTACTTAGGGGCGACCTCGGAGCAACTTGCATAGACTTCCATTATGTGAAGTCCATGCAAGTCGCTCCGAAGTAGTGGTGCATGGAAATGCACAAGTCGCCCCCGAAGTAGTACAGAGTCGTGCCGCCCCAGTGTGAACCGAGCCTTACTGTTGTGTTTTTTTTTTTTTTTGTTTTTTTAATGCTTTATTTAGAAGAATTGTATATCCTATCTTTACAGCACAGATGTATCAGTGGGAAATGTAACAGATAATTATACACAGAAACACAAAAGAAAATGTATATACATCATAGGCATTGATCTCCAATCTAGACTATATGCAAATGTATATGCAGCCTGACTTTTTGTTCACATCGCTATGATATACTGTTTCCTCGTTCAGTTTTTGATTTTTTTCCCCCTGATAAAGGAAAAAAAAAAAGCAATACTAAACCTCAGAAGAAAAGAGCAAAACATTTTGAGGGGTGAAAAAGTAACAAGAAGAGTGGAAAGGGAGGTGGAGAAGAAATTTGGGGGAAGAGAGAGAGAGGAGAAAAAAAGAAGAAAAAAGGGGGGGGTTAAAGGGTGGGTCAAGTAACAAGAAAAAATGGAAAGGGAGGGGGAGAAGAAATTTGGGGGAAGAGAGAGAAAAAAGAAAAAAGGGGGGGGGGTAAAGGTATGGATAGGAGGGAAAAGAAACCCACCCGTCTCTCTGGCCGAGCACCTCGAGAAACCTCACGTTTCTAAGGATTGACCAGATTGTTGTGAAGTCCCACTCCATCCTATGGTTGGGAAGCTAGTATACTTTGAACTTTATAAAAGAAGAAGTGGGTCAAAATTTTCCAGTACTTGTCTACTTGTTCTCTTAGCATCATGGTCAAGTTTTCTATCTCTTGAATCTCAATAATTTGAGCAAGCCAGTGTGGTTTTAATTGGGAGGCAATGTACTTATCAAAAGAGCTGGAATGCAGGCTGTTGCTGCATTAAGAAGATGTTTCAATAATAAATTTAAGGAATTGCTTGTTTGGAAGTAGTGTATGATGTAGTAGAAAGGCTGCAGGATTTCCTCCAAGGTGAAGCCAGCCTCCTGCTGGTTTGAGATCATGACCCCCCCCCCCCAGGTTCTTGATCTTGGTTTCATATTGAAAATACTGCCCTCTTGAACCTTATTCATCCCCTTGATGTATTTAAAGGTTTCAATCATGTCTCCCCTTTCCCTTCTTTCCTTCAGACTTTATATAATAAGTTCCTGAAGTCAGTCTCAATACATTTTATCCTGCAAACCTTTCACCATTCTTGTTACTTGTCTCTGGACTCGTTCTATTTTGTCAATATCTTTTTGTAAGTGAGGTCTCTAGAACTGGACACAGTATTCTAAATGAGGTCTCACTAAAGATTCAATTGTATTTGCTTTCCCCAATGCCTGGCCACACTGTTTGAAATAAGTACTCCCAGATCTTTTTCCGCTGTAGTGTTTATCAACACTGTATCCCCAATGTTGCACCCTGTCAAGGGACCCTTTTCTATAGGTGCATTATTTTACATTTACATTTTAGGTCATCTCCATTACACGGGGATTGATAAGATTCATAGATTACATAAGTAACATAACCATGTTTTTGCTACAAATCATCTCACGGGAAGTGACAAAGACTTTGCATTTTTGGCAAAGACCAATGGGTATTTTCTGTATTGCTGAAAATGTAGTTATCCTAAAAATTAAAACAAATGCAGCCACCACATTTAAGGACTGGAAAGCAGCAATATATAACATTTTTGTTATTGGGTTTAGTATTTAATAACTTCAAGTTAGAGAGCAACACTGTGTTCACGGAGACCTAAGACCTGCAAATCTAAGAGCGAAAGAAAAGATTCCGTGGACTTCTAAATCTAAAAGTGGATCTCCCATTTATTCTAGATATGAAAGCAAGAGCACATGTATGCTCGGACAAGTTTCACTAAGGTTTCATGCATCCCCTTTTTTCAGATGGGGGTTTGAAAACCCAATGCAATGGATTTGTTTTGAATGCTCCCTTAACAGTTTAACTATAGTCAAACCATTTTTAGCTTTGGATAGAGTAGAGAACTATTGAATCCTCTGGCGGTAATTTATGTGCTGTCTGAGTGGGTAGCAGACACGTAACTAGAACCTTCAGGGCACCAGGGCAAGAAACCATGAGGGCCCCTCTTACCACTGGGGCCCTTTTCATCTGTCCTAGTCACAAGGCCCTTCCTTCCTAGCCCAGGAGCCCTTCTCACTGATCATGGGGCCCTTCATAAACCCCAGTTCATACTGCTGCAATTTGTCATGAGACTTGCGGCACATAAAGTCGCATGACAAGTTAATTGACATTAATTTAGATGGTCTTAATTGGTGTGATTCAAATTGCAGTGCCAAAAAAAATAGTTTCAAATATTTAGTGCCAAAGACTTTCCTTTTGCAAGGAAATTGCGAGATCGTGATTAGAATTATGCTTGAAGTGAAACAATAGAAATGAAAAATGCCTGAGGGGTCCCTTTAGTCTGCCTGTAAAGTGGCACATCTGCACCAAGTATAGAACCTGCTGCAGCAAAACTGACATTTATAAAGAAAATAAAAAAAACATTTAAACAGAATTTGTGGCTGCAAGCCATTGCCGGCAATATAAAAAAGGGAAACAAATGGTGTGGGGTTCCCCATCGAGTCCATACAAGGCCCCTTGGGTCTAGTATGAATTTTAAGGAGAACCCCATGCCATAATTTAATAAAAATGGCATAGGATCCCATCAAAAACCCATATTAGACCCTTATCCGAGTATGCAGCCTGGCTAGCCAGGAAAGAGGGGAAGGAGCAAGCTGCCCCCCCTCCTGAACCATACCAGGCCACATGCCCTCAACATTGGGGGTGCTTTGGGGCAAGGGAGGCTTCTGCTTCTGCAAAGTGCCCTCCCTCATGTTGAGGGCATGTGGCCTGGTATAATTTGGGGGGACAGTTTGCTTGCCCCCCCCCACTTTCCTGGCCTGCCAGGCTGCATGCTCTGATAAGGGTCTGGTAAAACCCCATACCAGACCCAAAGGGCCATTTTTTTTTTCATTTCTTTTTGGGGGTTTTTTTTGCCAGGAATTTATTTTTTACTTTCTGCTGTTAGTGGGGAATCCTGCTGACAGCTGATGACTCATTCGTTGTTAAGGACACAGTGTCCGGCTTCCCGGCCCCATTTCTTAACAACATATTGACTGTGTGCTCAGGGGGCGAAAACCCCACTGAGCACACAGAAAGTTCAGCTGTTCAGCTTAACACAATAAAGGGCCCATATGGTTGGCGTGCCAATCTATCGTTCCAGAAAAGGGGACACACATTTTTCTTTTGTTATATTAACGGTTCAAAAAAAAATATATATATATGGATCTGATCCTAGTACATTGGATTGGGGGAGCATAGTAGATTAATCCCCAGAGGAGCATGTTTTTGGAATGCCTAATGCAGTATAAATATAGTAATATATTAAATAAGAATATAACTAATATAATTGTTTCCTATGTTTTGTCCCCTTTTATTGTATATCTGAAACTTCTTCACTTGTTCTTTCATGCTTGTGAAAATACAAATTAGTTGTGCCTGTTGTCTACCAGGCGGCATTTCTTTGTAATCTCTATAGGTCGTGTCACAGTAACCCTGTTATTGGTGATAACTCACAATGTGTTACAAAACAGATGGGACAGTCACCTACTCCTACCCCAGTGCCGGGACAAGGTCATCCAGTGCCCAAGGCAAAGATACCAAACCACGTCCCCCCTTCCCTTAGGGTTAGGGTCAAGGCGCCCTTATCCCTGCAATAAACCATTGCGCCCAGGGCAGCCAGCCCTCCTGCCCACCTCTTGTCCCGACCCTGCTCTACCCTATCATTATCTTGCTGGATGAGCAGAGAGTCAGTCCTTCACTACTCCCTCACTGGTGATCAAGATTCTGTAGGGAGGAAGTAAGGTTTTAGGGGCAGGTGAATGCTTTCTTTAGAAAACCCGTTGCTGGAGAATTCCCACTAACAACAGGATCCCTAATGTGACTTACTACCTATCACACTGCATTTTACTCTTATGTCCTTCTCTTGCATGGCTACCATCTTCATATTACAATATCTAACAGCTATCACAGAAATATATTATGAAATGTAACGTATTGTATATATAAACCCAATCACTCGTATAAGCTTCAACATGTGAATGTCATTTCATAAGCTATTTTTTCATTTTAAATTTGCTGCTTTCACTAAATTAATACTTAAAGATCTTGCTATAAAGGCCCTTGTTCTGGCATGTGGTGGTGAACAGATGAATCCAAATGCCAAAGGATCAGTTCAAAATACTTTTATACTCTTTTATTTTGACAGTGAAGTTTGGTATTTCTTTACTCATTGTAACATCATCTTTTATATTTTACAAACTTGGGTTATGTATTGTGGTTTTTATGCATTACAATTTTAAAAAGTGTATTTTTTTCCCAAAAAACGCAAATACTGTGAAAAAAATTGCAAAAGCCCCCAATTTATTCTCTAGGGCTTCTGTTTTAAAAAAAAATATAATGTTTGGGGGTTCTAAGTAATTTTGAAGCAAAAAATACAGATTGTTATATGTAAACAAAATGTGCCAGGAAAGGCCTGGTCTGATAGTGTATATACTGTATTTATAAATATTTGTAAAAAGGTTGTAGAAGATCAACAGCACAAAGATGCAACAAATGAAATATATACTGAAAAAAATTATAAATCCAACACTTTTGTTTTTGCCCCCATTTTTCATGAGCTGAACTCAAAGATCTAAGACTTTTTCTATGTACACAAAAGGCCTATTTCTCTCAAATCATGTTCACAAATCTGTCTAAATCTGTGTTAGTGAGCACTTCTCCTTTGCCGAGATAATCCATCTACCTCACACCTCAGGTGTGGCATATCAAGATGCTGATTAGACAGCATGATTATTGCACAGGAGTGCCTTAGGCTGGCTTCAATAAAGGTCACTCTAAAATGTGCAGTTTTATCACACAGCACAAGGCCACAGATGTCTTAAGTTTTGAGGGAGCGTGCAATTGGCATGCTGACTGCAGTAAATGGCCACCAGAGCTGTTGCCCATGAATTGAATGTTCATTTCTCTACCATAAGCCGTCTCCAAAGGCATTTCAGAGAATTTGGCAGTACATCCAACCAGCCTCACAACCGCAGACCACGTGTAACCACAGCAGCCCAGGACCTCCACATCCAGCATCTTCACCTCCAAGATCATCTGAGACCGGCCACTCAGACAGCTGCTGCAACAATCGGCTTGCATAACGAAATAATTTCTGCACAAACTGTCAGAAACCGTCTCAGGGAAGCTCATCTGCATGTTTGTCATCCTCAACGGGGTCTCCACCATACTGCAGTTCATCATCGTAACTTGAGTGTGCAAATTCTCACATTCAATGGTGTCTGGCACTTTGGAGAGGTGTTCTCTTCATGGGGGAATCCCAGTTTTCTTAAGATCTTTGAGTTCAGCTCATGAAAAATGGGGGCAGAAACAAGTGTTGTGTTTATAATTTTGTTCAGTATAATTCAAATTTACATCTACTTTCAGCCTGCGTTCACACTTATGTGATGTGGGAACCAGCATGATTCTAGTGCGATCTGCAAACCGCTGCGGGTCTCAATACACAGTAAATGACCCCATCAGAACAGTTTGCAGATCTCAGTGCAAACTGTGCATTCAGATACAGGAATCAGATCACATGGGTGTGAACACCCATGTGATCCGATTCCAGTGTGGGAAAAAAAAGGTTCCTGCACCTTTTAATTGCAAATCCAATGTGAGTTCAGCCATACAACTGTTTGGCTGAATTTGCATTTGGACAGACATCGCATGTGATCTGCACAGCAATGCGGTACAAATCACATGCGATGTCTGACATTGCATATGTGTGAACCTAGCCTAAAGTGTGATTTGAACTTCTTTTTATGTCATATACAGTGATCCTGGATAATCAAGCAACACTGTTTATGATAAATATAGAATTGTTGGACAGGTTGGAACAACTAATAATAAATAATATAACAACACGACTGGAACAATAATACTAATACTAATTTGTTTAATTCATAGCATTAATATAAGAATGACAATGGCTATTATTTATAATATTATTTCCTTTGCATATGTTTTGCACTAAACTAATCTGGGAAGGAATGATCAAAAGTAAATTAGGAAATATTTAACTGACCTCCAGAGACACACAGGAAATCACATTGGCTGGAAAAGACATATCTCTCCATATCAGAATCTTTTAGCAGCGATGAAGTATAAAATTATATACCAGGTGTTTCACTTGAGAGTGACAACTGTTATTAAAACATCAGTGACCCCTTAAGCCCATATCCCAATATAGTTCATGTTTACGTGACTCAGTACAAATAGGAAGAGAGAGGATACTGTAAACATAAGTCTAACTGTGTATTTACTTAGACTGAATTGTACTAACATGACAAGTCGAAGTTGGAGCTGCCGTGAAAAAAATTACATTTGCTATGAATGCACCAGACGTTAAGACTACTCAGGTATCTAGGCGAGATCATGAGCTGCATTTCTATGTACAGCGAGTTTTACACGTTCTAAAGATACTTTTGTGTCTACAAATGTCCATATCATGCATGATAAAAATGTCATAGGTCGAATAATAACAATGATAATATTAATAACTTAGAGGGTCACAAAGCAAAAAAAAAAAAAAATAATAATAATTTATTTAATATTATATTATTATTTTAATAATAATTATTTTATTTTATAAAAGGTTATTTTTTGTGGTCTCTTCCCCCACTTCCTGTACTGATGACGCAAGAGGAAATGAGAGGAAACCAGAGTTGTATAAAGTACTCGAAACCCATACTTGAGTAAAAGTACAAGTGCTCGATCAAAAAGTGACTTGAGTAGAAGTACTAAAGTATTCAACATTTTTTGTACTTAAGTATTGCAAGTAGTGTTTTTAAAAATTTTGCTACTCAAGTACTGAACGTAAAAGTACAAGTACTGTGTTATGTAGTTATTAAAGAAAGTAGTGAAAAGTTTGAACATCATATTGTTTTTTATTATTTCAAATGCAGCTTTTATTTATACATACAGTAGCATTTATTTTCGTATGCGCTGATAATACACATGTTTTGAGCTTCATGAAACCTGCCATCTACTGTTCTGGCAGTGGTAATTTTTATAATAGTAACGAGTAACTATGCAGCACAAAAAAAAAATATTGGAGTAGAAGTATTGAAATCATCGAAAAAATGTAGTGAAGTAAAAGTGGAAGTAGGAGAAAAAAATTCTACTCTAGGAAAGTAAAGATACTGCCTTTCGGTACTTAAGTACAATAGTGAAGTAGTTCTACTTAGTTACTATACATCTCTGGAGGAAACCTTCCCATCTTTGACAGATATCACAAGAAAATGTTCCCCTATTGGAAGATTTCCTCTCATCTTATGCAATGGTGAAAGCTCTAAAATATTGGATTTCCCTTTACTTCTGTCTCAGTAATAACGGGAAGCTGAACAAACAGAGTCTGAAATCTCCTTAGTGGGGACACAGACAACAATAAAATTTTGTCAGCAGCGCTAACGTTTCCACCCGTTATCCAAAATTAAAAAAAAAAAAGGGTTGGCTTTACCTATATTTAATAATATTCGTAACTGTGTATGAATAAGTGGCCACAAGTATACATAATGGAGATATTTGACTTTTATGGAAATGTATTAAGGACATTTGGTATTTTATGGAATGAAACATACTGCTTCCACAAAGTGTGCACAGAGCCAACAGTCCTAGTCTGGTCCTGTGGGCTTGCCTTCATTAACCTTTGAAGGCTGGTTCACACCAGATGCAGCCCAGTGTGTTTTTATTCTGCATCAAAAATGCATTGATAGTGTTTAACTATTGCCCTAGTTAACACCAGTGTAGTGCGTTCCAGTCCATTCAACAAAAGTAGAACATTTTGCATTTTTCCTGTGCGGAATGCATCTGGAATGCGCCAAAATGCATCAAAAACACACTGGAACACACATATCTTCAAATGTTCTCAATTGAGATGAATAAAAAGGAAAAAACACATAAAAAATGCACTGGAACACATAAAAAAAATGCATCATAACGTGCATGCAAAAAGGTATTTGGAAAACACAGAAATTGTGGTGTGAAATGGCCCTCTGGTGGTTTAGACCTACTGTACTTTGTGATCTTGAAAATCTGGAATAATGTCAATTCTTTTCTTTGTACAATAGATTCCTTCCTTTGCTTCTCTCTTTAGGTATGGGCAGTTTTGTGAATCATAGCAAAGTGACGGCAGAAAAAGTCTGAGTAGTCCATTGAGTCTAACCATTTTTTATTTTTTTTATTTTTGTATTATTTTGGGGTTTTTTTGGTTAACTTTGTTACCTGACTAAAGATCAATGTTTATCCCAAGCATGTTTGAAGCCAGTTACTGTTGACTGTCTCACTAATCTTTCTAAGATTAGTTTTGAACTTTCCTCCAGTTAGTTTGAGGTCATGTCCCTCATGTTCTTGATTTTGGTTTCATATTGAAAAAACTGCCCTCCTTAGCCTTATTCACCCTCTTGATGTATTTAACCTCTTTAACACTAGCCACTGTGCTGCTACTGCGGCACAGCGGCTCGTTATCGTCTAGCGATGTAGACCTACGTCGCTAGACTCCTCCCCTGTAGGCGGCGCTCGCACGCCGCCGGAGGCACGCTCCCGCTGTTTTCATTCACAGCGGGAGTCGGGCCAGGGGAGGAGCTGCTCTGCCCCGATCTCCGGGGAATCCAGTTTGGAGATCCGCCCGCCTGTGTAAACAGAGCGGGCGGATCTCCTAAGTGACAGGGAGTGACAGATCGGAGTGTTCAGCATAGCTGAACATCCGATCTGTCCCTGGCTCACTCAGTCACCTCCCCCCCCCCACACACGTTAGTAAGCACCAGGCATACATTAACCCCTCCCTCTCCAATAAAATTAACCCCTTCCCCGCCAGTGTCATTTTTACAGTAACAGTGCCTATATATAGCACTGATTACTGTAGTAATGTCACTGGTACCCCCAAAAGTGTCAAAAATGTCAGTCAAGGGTCCGATCTGTCTGCCGCAATGTCGCAGTCCCGCGAAAAAAATCGCAGATCGCCGCCATTACTCGTTAAAAAAAAAACACCAAAAATGACAGAAATCTTTCCCTTAGTTAGTAAACGTAATAACTTTTGCGCAAACCAATCAAAATACGCTTATTGCGATTTTTTTTACCAAGCATAGGTAGCAGAAAACAAATTGGCCAAAAATTTAAAAAAAAATTGGTTTTTACATCTTTTTTGGGGGGAATTTCATATAAAAAAAATGTTAAAAATATTGTTATTTTTTCAAAATAAACGCTCTTTTTTTGTTTATAGCGCAAAAAGTAAAAATCGCACAGGTGATCAAACACCACCAAAAGAAAGCTCTGTTTGTGGGAAAAAAAGGACGTAAATTTCATTTGGGTACGGTGCCGCGCGACCGCGCAATTGTCAGTTAAATTCGCACAGCGCCGAATCGCAAAAAGTGGCCCAGACATAAGACAGCAAAATGCTCTAGTGGTAAAGTGGTTAAAGGCTTCAATCATGTCTCCCCTTTTCCTTCTTTCCTTCGAGCTGTACATAATAAGTTCCCACAAACCTTTCACCATTTTTGTTGCCCTTGTCTGAACTCATCATATCTTATCAATATCTTTTTGTAATTGAGGTCTCCAGAACTGGACACAGTATTATAAATGAGGCCTCACTACAGATCTATATAGAGGAATCAGAACCTCCTTCCTCCTGCTGGTGACCCCTCTATTGATGCATCCTAGAATTCTATTTGCTTTTCCCACTGACTGGTCACACTGTTTGCACATTTTTCACTTGTCTGAAATAAGTACCCCCAAATAATTTTCCTCTGTAGTGCTGGCCAACACGGTACCCCCAATCTTGTACTCTCTCAGGGGATTCTTTTTCCCTAGGTGCATTCGTTTACATTAACATTGAACTTCAGTCTCCACTGCTTTGACCAATTTTCCAGCAATGCCAAATCATGTTCCATGTTACAGACCTGGGATATCAACCCTATTACACACCTTTGTATCATCAGCAGAAAGACATACCTTACATTAGTATACATTATACCAGTATACATTATACACTTCCGAGCCCATCATCTTCTGCTCGTATGGGTTTGTCTCCACATGTTAGAGCAGGATGAACCTAGGGGTCATGACCTGGTATAGCATGCAACTAAATCCATCTCCACCATCAAGAGCTCTGATGAAAACTGGCTGGTGCTTAGACTTCACACCCTGCTGGATCCTACATGACCTAAGTATTTATTGAGAACATAATACAGTGTCTAGGTATCTTATCCTGTAACTGAGCCATTAGGAAGACTCAACAAATCTGTAACTCATGAAATTGTGGCACACAAGGCAAATAAAATGTGAATGTCATGATATAGCAGAAAAGCTCCTTGAAGGCTTTTATAATACCTGTAAAATAATTAAATAATTGTCAGTAAGGTGTGGAGAGACACCCAATTTAAACTAATGCACAGAGCTTTTATTCCATCTTTGATGGACAAAGCAAATCTATCGATATCTCTTTGTTCATACTTTATTACATCATTTTTGGGACTGTAGTGCAATAGCCTTATACTGGGATCAAGTGCTGAACTATATCTTTGGGGTAATGTCAATTACATTTATAAAAGACCCCATGTTATGTCATTTTAGCTACGTTGGACATGCTTCCTCATCCTTGACATCATCTGCCATAAAGTTCCCTCAATGGATCTTTCTCTATCTACTAATGGCTCACAGAGTTCTTTTTAAAGCCTGAACATCACCCAGGGCATTGTGAGACCCCTAATGTATATAGAAAAGTTGAACACTATTTTTAAAAACTACTGGCCTTCTAGGCAATTTTTAATGAGATGGAAATTCATTATAGAGCATTCTTTCTCACGTTTGGAAATAATCTTCCTTACGACATCCTTTCAATATACTAAGGAGTATGTAAAGGCCATACCTACCAATTCTCTGGGAAAGCTAAAAATTCAAGATCCTGTTCAGACCCCCAAATTTGGCCCATCTTTATCTCCCTTAGAGCGTGACTGGTTAGAGTTATTTTTTGTTATTTTTAACTGTTTCCTTTATTTTTACATATATGTTTATTGAAATTTTTAGGTATACAGAACATAGCAAAGGGAAAATGAAGGTAAAGTGGAATAACCTTGTAGTATAACAATCAATGAGAATGGAAACACAGTCTATATTTCTATATGCCAAAGTCAAAAGCAGTCATGGCTACAGAAGTGCTACCAGTATTTACATATTGGTTAGCTGTCTCGCACAGGAGGAGATAACCAACCTAAGGCATATGGCCTGGATGACTCATAGCGAGCTAGTTATGGACATACACAACAACTATAAGGAAGCATTTTCCAATTATATGACCTGTTCATGCTTCTATATCATACATCTCAACAGAATAATAGCAGTAAAGGATATTAGGGTTGGTTGGCCCCCAGTAAAACACAGGTTAGACTTGGGGGGGGGGGATTTATACAGTGCATGTATGTGAACAGAAAGCTGTAAATCAAGGAGCTGAGATTTTCATTTTGCCCAGGGAGTTTGACAGAGAGGCCTTGAGTTACCAATCTGTATATTGAAAAGATGTCATTAATGACAGTGTTTGCAATAGGGAAAAGGTATTTTCAATATAGGAACGCCATCGGGTAAAGACCCTTTTGGTGGGGGCATCATTCTGGTTTCCCGTGTCCAATTTCCCTTTATATAGATGAACCATAAGATCCTTTTTGACTGCCAAGACAGTGGTGGTGGGGGGGGGGGGGGGGGTGGTCTAGTTTTGGTATTTTTGGGTATATGTGCAGAAACAATACCCTGACTTGTGTTATGATACTCTTATCTGGTTATTTACCATGAAGCACAAACTTCACTCGCGCTTCCATCAAATTAGCTTGGGTATGGCCCGGTATCTTTGTTATATTCCTTTTTATTGAGTTTATGAATATAGTATTGAGGCTTGTATTGCAGCTACGGTAATTGAGATTCATTTTATGTTATTTGTATTATAGTAAGTGCGTGGAGTAGGGACACAATTAAATGCCCTGGTATGACTCTTGGTTACATCACCTCACTATATATTGGGAAGTTATAGTATTGATTTCTGGAATTGTGTTATCTATCATCAGCTGTACACTGCTATCTTTGTGTTTTTTTTTATATCTATATGGTGAAGATGTCTTTTGCGGATTAGTATTAATTGGACCAGCTCTATTTTCTTTTTGTATCTGCAAAGTTGAAAACTAATAAAAATTGTATTTAAAAAATTGGAAAGTCAAATAAAAAATAAATAAAGCTACTTAGTTTTGATTTACCTATATTTATACTACTCTAAATATAACTATATACATCCTAAAATAAATAATTTTTTATAGTTTTTCAGTTTGCTCACACATACCTTACTAGGTGTTCTAAGCAAATATAACTGTTGAGGTGAGAGACCTGGATTGTGGATGATGTCATAAAAAGCAGGTCTTAAATATTAAACCAAACCTTTACTAAAATGAGACTGAGATGTGAGAGCGGTGTTCAGAGTGTCCTCTGCCATGATTGCAGGTTACGGAGCTGAACTGCTCCAAGATTTACGACCAAGAGTTGAATATTTTGATTTACACAAAACTTTCAAAGGTTAAAAAATCCACAAAATTTATTGTGCTTTCTACACCATAGATGCTTTGTAGTAAATTGATCTCTTTCATATGCTTCTGCGAAGTAGTTAGATTTCCATTCCATATATCCTCTCTTTAGCATCTGACTGTCTCCTCTTAATCACCTCCATGTTTCATGATATTTGTCCCAACAAAGATATTTATTATGCCCTCTGACAGAGAGATCACCTTAAAAGTGAGTTGTTTGATTTCTTTTCGTTTCTTTTTTTTTCCTGCATTGAGTACTGAAATCCCTGTAATTCTTCTAGAACTGTTAAAGCTGGAAAACAAATTGCAGAATATTTTGTATGTAACAAGCACATTTAGTCATCAATATTGTGTGAATATTTTAAACATTTACCCATTTAATGATCTAAATGTATATTTTTTTTAACATTAACTTTTTATTTAAAAAAATACCTTTCCATGGAATTCAGTTTTACCTACACCATCATATCAGGTTCGGAGAGTTGTACATTAGGTGTACATTTTTTTACTTGCTGTATTATCTCAAAATACGAATAACATTTTAGGATTATTTTACATGGTAGCTTAAAGGGTAATACCATTTTTGTGGAAAAAGATATAGCAAATAAAAAAAAAAATAGAATATACAACTGCTACACAAGCAACATTGTAACTTACTGTTGCTAAAAAATAAAATTTCGATCTGTGACATTGTACGTTTCTGTAAAATATAATGTAACAAGGCAGTCTGGAGGTGGTCTGTACACAGTTGGTATACAGAATGCCTCCAAAAATGTAATTTCCCACTTGTGTGATTGGCCGACTGATTTTCCCAAAAGTCTACACAAGTCAGGTTTTAGGCACCCCTGCAATAGAAATGTTTCTTTTTTTTAAAGTCGATGGCTGCGCTGGACTGACCGGCTCGATAAAGGGTCTGTGGGTGGGTGGTAGGTGAGAGAGGGCCACTTGGGGAGATAAACTCCAAATCAATCTGGCCTGACTGGATGAAAAAAGGCAGTGGACCCTTGTTGAGGGGTCTGGGCTGCTACCTTAAGATACGGCCTAGTGGTCGTTTCCAAAGTTTCTAGTGGTAGTCGGTTAAAGGAGCGCCAAAAATCAGCAAAAAGAATCCCACTTGGATCAAAAGATCTTCATTTTATTGGTAGCAGAACATGTTAAAGTCAACGTGTTTCGGGGGAACAGAGACTCCCCCTTCTTCAGGACATAAATGTTGCTATTTGTATCTGCAACCGACAGCATAACCTTTTGCTGTCGTTGCAGATACGAATAGCAACATTTATGCCCCGAAGAAGGGGGAGTCTCTGTTCCCCCGAAACGCATTGACTTTAACATGTTCTGCTACCAATAAAACTACGATCTTTTGATCCAAGTGGGATTCTTATTGCTGATTTTGGGCACTCCTTTAACCGACTACCACTGCAATAGAAATGTAAGTTTTGCTGAGATACTCCTCAAGGATTATTCTCTTCTAAAGTAATGCAGACGCTGCATATTTCCTCATTACAACACAGAAAGTGCAACAGCTGTTTAATAATGATTAGCTGATTAATAATGAACCAGTCACTCCCATTCAGAATCAGTATGCAATCAGTCTGGTGAAAAAAAGCAACTATTTCTTCCCAGCATAAAAGGTAGGAATCTGCAACAACGTTTGTTAAATCACTGCAATATACACTAATCACTCAACTAAAGTGAAGGTAATCTTTAAAAGCAAAAAAAAAATAGAATGTAGGTAACAAAAAACATGGATTAGTTAAATCATTTTCTCAATAATGCTCATTGTTGTAGTTTCTATATTTGTGCAATGAAAGTTAAATTCAATGCTAATATAAAACACTAAGAGCCGGTTCACACCAAGGCGACTCAAAGTTGTCCCGACTTTGAAGTCGCCCGTGCAGCACGACTTAATTGCGGCTTGCAAACGTCTTCTCATAATAGAAGTCAATGCAAGTCGCATCGACTTCGCCCAAAAGTAGTGCAGGAACCTTTTTCTAAGTCGGAGCGACTTGAGTCGCTCTGATTAGAACGGTTCCATTGCACAGAATGGAGCGCTACTTGCCAGGTGACCAAGTCGTCTGACAAGTTGGAGTAGTGTGAACCGCTCTAAGGGGTCTATTTATACATATTTTCACCCAAGATTCACTTACCTTTTACCCAGACTTTACACATTTACCAGTATTTTTTATGTGCTTGTGTCATGTGATATTTTTAGTAAAACTGATGTTTGTATGCGCTATAGGAAGCAAAATAGTGTCTGCTTAGTATGAAGAGCTACTTTTATTTATAGACTGTTAAGGCAGTGGCTTAGTGTTGTCAGTCTGCAATAAGAAATCTATTACTGGTAGGATCTCCAGGTAAAAAAAACTTTGCAACAGATTCCCCCGCAAAAAAACGACTTAAGAATGCTATATACAGTGAGGAATGATGGAAATCATACTGGAAACTGGATTTCTTGTTTACATTACATTTTCAATTCAGTTCTGCTTTAAGGAGGGACCTTATAGAATACACCATTGCGTTTGAGTAACAGGATAATTTGTAGATCATTTTTCATGATACATCAATAAGCATCAATTATGCAAACAATTTGCCTGGTGAAACAAAATGTACAATTACTATATCACTTGAGGTGAAAGATTAATTAAAATGTATGTCCCCTGAAGCCATCCCCAAAGAGACCAGTTAATACATCAAAGAGCGGCAACAGGTGAAAGTATGTAATATTTTTCAAAGGTAATTAGGCAACGCATTTTTATAATTCATAGGGGTAATAGACCTGCTGGACTACTAGGGATTTGAACTGTGAAGGAGTGGATTGAGATCTAATCAGGGGAAAGAGAGAACATGTCATTCCTGTCACTTTCTGATTGATCAAGCTGCTGTTTGTTGGAGATATCTGTTGCAAATTCATTTTACTCTTATTGTTATTGAAATAAATCTCTATTGGTAGGTAGAGAAAGAAGATGACTGGGAATGCATAAGGAGATATTGAATCAGGCTGCAGACTTGGGGTGGACAGGTGTAGGCAACAAATGGCAGGCTGGATCACAGAGAGAAACACAAAGGTGCAGGAGGCTGGAAGCTGGGAGAGGTACATAAGGAAGACAGAGGCACAGGCAGGGCTGCAGTTAGAAATCACTGGGCCCCATACAGCCCACCTGACAGCCCCCCCCCCCTTCCCGGCCAAAAGTGACTGAGAGCATAGATTTATCAGTCCCTTTCTTTGCAGCATCAACAGTACTGATTAATGAATAGGAAACGCTCTAAGGCTTCATGCTCATTCACAAACACAGTTTACTTTGCTTCAGTGATGTATGGGCACAGGAGTGATTGGTACTCACCAATCACCAGTGATTGGCTCACTGTGTGCATACAGGAAAGGATGGGGCCAATAAATGACATATTTACTGGCCTCTTCCCCCACTCTCTATCCTTAGAAATCTTCCTTTGTGCCCACAGTAGCTGCCGATGGAAGAGAAGGAGAGGAAGTACTGCTGGGGAAGGGGGCAAATGGGGGGCACAGATGGCAGATGGAAGGGGTGCATGTGGCTGCAATAAGACAGTGCTGCTGGCCCTCCTGCTCAGCAGTTGGCTGCCCCCCCCCCTTTTTAACTGATGGTGCAGTACAAGTTGGCTGGCTGTACTGCCCTATCAGTGGCCCTGGGCACAGGTAGGCAGAAATGCTTAGAGGATAAGACAGGTGCTGAGATTTGGGTTATAGGTGGAAGCATACAGAGAACCACTGGAGATAGGCTGGATGACCCTGGGAACACTGTAAGTTCAGAGAGCATAATGGACAGCAATGGAAGATACATTGCAAAGTCACTAAGAATACAGGGTGTCTAGCTACAGGGATACTCAAAAAGTTGGAATCCTAGGCTCACTCTGAATAAAGCTGGCTATAGACAGATTGAAATTCAGCAGTAGCCAGCCAAATTTCAATCCCTCTATGGGCAGGCTGGTTGTACTAAAGTGGATCTGTAGATCCACTTCAGTACAACCATCCTATTGTTTTCTTTTCATATGATCACTGCCAGTGGCTATAGCCCCCAGCAGTGATCATTGTATTCTGATGGTGGGGAAACCGCCCGCTGTCAGAATACAAAAGCACAGAAGGAGCGATTCCCCCATCAACACTGACTGTGTTAATGGGGGAATTTAGTTATTTTCTTTCCCTCAATCTATGTCCAGCCTAACTAGTATATTTGGGTACACAAGGAAACTTGGAAACATATGCAAAACAGAATGAGCCCAGCTCAAATAGAAAGAGAGATGACCTGGCTGGGCTGGGCTGAGCTGGGACTTGATGTGTAGCTGATTAAATTAACAGCTTGTAGTATAACACGTAATAGTGAACCCTTGTTTCTTGAAACTACAGAGCAACATAAACCATCATGCCTGCTGGTCTGCAGGAATACAATTGACAAATCAGTAGCTTTGACCCTGATCTGTGACAGTCATGAAGGTGGTAATTTTCTCTCTTTTTGTGTGGTCGATCCAGCATACCTCTGTTCAACATGGCTGCCATTTGCATTACAACTGAACTATGAAAATCTAATAGGACAGGTAAAGTTTGTGGCTGAAATCCTACCTACCCCAAGAGTCCAATTGTCAGCACATATTTTGTGCTACTTATAGTCCAACAGAACACACACAGCATATCTTTGTATATGGTAAGTTGTAGCCCGCATGAGCATGCTCCAAGCTCACCGCCATTAAGCGTGCAGGCTGTATAAAGGGTTCATGATCCCCAGCCATACGTGACAAAAAAGCTTGCATAAGTGGATGTGGTTAACTGTTAATAGGCATGTGTAAATATGCATACTTTAACAGCTTATTTTTAGTTAGTCAGCATAGAAAAAAGACCAGTTTAATGAAAATGAATGGAAAAGGGCAAGCATTTTATATGCCCCTTTTCCAAATGGGAGAAGTGGCATGGAGAGCTATTAATCAGGGTCAGTTTGAGGTGAGTGGGTCTTCCCGGGTTTTTTCCTCAGGGAAGAAAAGGCGGGATGAGCTACCTGAGGTGAGTGGAAGGTAGCTGCAGGTGATTGGCTGTCACCTGCAGCAGTGGGAAGCTGTGTGAGGAGATGCTAGGTGGGAAGTTAGGGTATAAATAGGTGAGCCCAGCTGTGAGGGGCTCATTCACCTCAGGAGCAGCAGCAGAAGAGGTTCCCCAACCCCCCCTCCCTTGTCGCGGCTGTTGTTACGTGGTGGTGTCGCCTTTGTGTGACAAAGGTGGACAATTGTTTATTGCTGGATGTTTTTTATAAAATTTGCTGAATTTTACTGATTGATGAGGCCTGAGTCATAGTGGCTGGGCTGGTTTTAATTTATTGATATGGCCTGAGCTATAGTGGCTAGGCTGAATTTTAATTCTATTTATTCATATTTATTGAGTTAAAGAGTTTTAAACCAGTAATAAACGGCCGCGGCCATAATTTTTCCACAATTCTGTGTCTGCATCTTTTATTTATATTTATTTTTAATATTCATGGTAAGATATGGGTTTGTATGATAGAAGGAGTATACACTGCCTACTCTCCCATGTTTATGATCACAAAAGTTTCAATGCCTTTTTTCAGTAGCCAGATAGACAATCCTATCTGTCGTAAAGGCTGTATGCACAGATGTAGTAAAATACCCCATCTATGCTGGATCTTTCTGTTTTGGGTTGGCAGAACAATCCAACATAACAATTTGCATTTTGTTGCATAATTATGTGCATTTGCAATGGCATTTAGAGGCACATGAAAGTAAACTTATTCTATTATCAACAAAATATTTGGGCTGATATGTACTTCAACCCAGGCACCTGACTCACTTTTCCTAACACTTAGCTTTTATTGCTAAAAATGTAAATTCTGTATAGATTCCATGGATAAATTCATATATCAAATTTGGCTAAAAAAAAATCAATTCCAGAGGGAGCCCAGACTATGAGGGTCACTGAAATAGAGGTAACTTCAAATAATTTAGACACATATTGGTGTATCAGTAAGATGGAATGAGTCTCAGAAATTGAGATTGCTATAATTTGCTCTTGTACACATATCCAGGTATGTATGAGCAGATCATATGGAGGGCATAAATGAAGGCCCCTTGAACCACTGTAGGGAAAGGGAGCCTTGACTGATGGAAGCATTTCATTACAGTGGAAGTTGATCTAAATCAAGGAGGTTCAGTGGATCCGTTATAATTGGTTACCAGGGCATGAGGCGATGGGGCGGAGCCCCAGCTATAGAAAATGTACACTGAGGCACGTTCCTCTGACATCAAAGGATGCAGCTGACAGAAGAGTTGCCTGCCCACCCACCCACTCTGATGTTTTGTCACAGCTTTATTGGCTGTTTTGACCTTGCCAGCAATTTACGTTGTTGTAATGGGCTATGCCCTCTAGTTAAATTCTGGGGTAAGACTAATACCTGTCTGGCATTGATGGTAAGGACATGCCTCTTAGACTATTTGAGTTTATGTTTTAATGGGTGCTCACAGTATAACTGTGACTGACGTTGTTTGGTAAATTCTGAGGTAAGTCTAATACCTGTCTGGCACTGATGGTAAGGACAGGCCTCTTAGACTATGTCAGTTTATGGTTTATGTGTGTTCAAAGTATACAGGCGTTGTTTTTTTTTTTTTTTTTTTTTGTTACGTTTGGAAAATTTAAATAAAGCTTTGGCCTTGTCCTTTCCAACTTAATCAGCATCCATGTCATTTTTGGGCAAGGTATTGGTATGTTAACCGCTTGCCGACCGCCGCAAGTAAATTTACTGCGGCGGTCAGCCCCTGCCAGGCAGAGTGACGTTAATTAACGTCACTAGCCTGGGAGGGTCTGGGGAGCGAGCGCGCGCCCGCGGAGGCGCGCTCCCGCTCCCGCGCGGTCACGGACCCCCCCCCGCGCGTGTGACCGGCGGACCCGATGTCCGCCGGCCACTCTGCGATCGGCGGGGGAGAGGGAGAAAGTCAGGCAGCTTGTGTAAACAAGCTGCCTGTCATTCTCCTCGGTGTAAAGACACTGATCACACGGATCTACTATGTAGATCCATTGATCAGTGTCCTTACAGCTCAAGCCACAGCCAATCACAGTAGAAAGTACGCCCCTAGGGACACACACAGCCCCTCCCTCCCAAATAAAGTTAACCCCTTCACTACCAGTGTAATTTTTACAGTAACAGTGCATATGTATAGCACTGATTACTGTAGAAATGTCACTGGTAACCCCAAAAGTGTCAAAAATGTCAGTCAAGGGTCCGATCTGTCCACCCCAATGTCGCAGTACCGCAAAAAAAATCGCCGCCATTACGCGTTAAAAAAAAAACAACAAAAATGACAAAAATCTTTCCCTTTGTTAGTAAACGCGATAACTTTTGCGCAAACCAATCAAAATACGCTTTTTGCGATTTTTTTTACCAAACATAGGTAGCATAAAACAAATTGGCCGAAAATGTTAAAAAAATTTGATTTTTACATTTTTTTGGGGGGGAATTTCATATAAAAAAATGTGAAAAATATTGCTATTTTTGCAAAATTGACGCTCTTTTTTTGTTTATAGCGCGTGATCAAAAAATTGCACAGGTGATCAAATACCACCAAAAGAAAGCTCTGTTTGTGGGAAAAAAAGGACGTCAAATTCGTTAAGGTACAGCGTCGCACGACCGCGCAATTGTCCGTTAAAATCACGCAGTGCCGAATCGCAAAATACCCCCTGGTCTTTTAGCAGGAAAATCCTCCGGGGCTTAAGTGGTTAATTGGTTGTATGAGCATATGCTTCTCAGCAGTCAATAATGTTATAGAGTGTTCCTACTCTGCTTTCTCACAACTCATTCATATGCTCAATCATGTAAACTCCATCCTTCGATAGTTTTTAAGCAGGTATACAAATTAGACGAATATAGTCAAATATTCCATCTCCTTAAATAAACCTTTCTGGGCAGCTAATATTCTACGCACAGGAAAAAAAACTCCCCCAGAAGAATAAAAGTGCTTTAAATCATAACCCAAAAACCCAAACCCAAATATTTTGTATATTACCTATTATTTTTATATGATACATCAGGCTTTTTTGTTAATATTGTGTTGTTTAAACCCATTCTATTACCTGGAATTATCATTTATTCTTGCCTCTAGAATGCATTTACACATGTTTTACATATGTGCATAAATTATGCCAACATGGACACATCGGCTGAAATAGAGCTGTAATCAGAAGCAAGAAAAATTCCTTTACAAGCAGTGTTTTTCCTGTCCTTGTACATGAGGCCTTGTACTGGATCAAGGGGAAAGTTTGCCTTTAAGAACATTTTTTAATCCAAGATGGTCCCAGTTATCAATTTCAGTAATAAAGACACTCCATGTCCCAACAGCCACACTCATTAAAGATTTGTAAGAAGTAAAACTTGTCCGTGGCCATTCCTCCTCTACAAAAAGTCTGATGGTCTCAGTCAAAGGTAAGAAAAAAAAAATATTTTTCTTTGAATAAATACAAATTTTCCATAAAAGCTTCACTGGGCAGCTCAATGGCAAGGGTGGTACGGATCTAACATGACTCCTAATGTTCACAAACTAGGCCTTTCCTGGTGATCTTCTGATAATAAAGGACCAACAGTAATTTAAATTGTAAAACTACACAAAAAAAACTAAGATTTCAATTAAAAGGTTAACTTTTAAATTTAAACTATATCTTACCTTCAAACCTTAGGAGCTAAATAAAAAAAAAAAAAAATCAAGTCACCTAAGTAAACCAATCATCACCACATTATATTTTCGTGGAAATTGGTATCTCTTTATCTTTATCTTTATCTACTTAGCCTAAGAACCCCCCCCAACTCACATTCATACATACATATAGCAGGGTCAGTGTAGACAGGAGCCAATTAACTCACCAGCATGTCCTCAAAATGTGTGGAAGGAAACTGGTGTACCGGGAGGAAACCCACACAGGCACGGGAAGAACATACATACTCCATGCTCATAGTGTCATGGAAGGAATTCAAATGAATGACCCTAGTGCTGGCAGGCAGAAGTGCTAACCACTAAGCCTCTAGTTAGGAGGGAGTAATGTTACTGCCTTTGGTGAGGGTCTGCTATATGCTAGTTTTACAGCAGTGAAGCTGGATGAGTTCATCATTCTAGTAAGTCATTTCTGATTCCTAGAAAATAAACTTTGCTCAGGTTTAGGGCAACAGTTCCTCTGTACTCCTGCTGGTAGACAAGAATATTTTTATAGAGCCAGTCCACCCTGCACTCATTGCAATTATAGTTAGTTAATAGAACAGTTAGAAAAAATGTAATGGCCAATTGAAATGATCATGATAGCATTATCAACATTCTCAAAGGATTTCTAAAGCAGAACTAAAGTCACTCATAAAATATTGCTAGGAGGTAAGTGTGGGTTCTCTGTACAAGTGTGTAGACAGTGCAGTTAGGAAGGTCCTGGACCTTTGCCACAGGTGCAAGTGGGGGGGGGGGGAGGCTGGACCACGATTATGGAGACTGAAGTTTCTCTTTAAAGTAGATATTGAGTTTGACAGAACCCTGTGTTGTTTTGCCACTGTCCCCAGGGCTGCTGTTAGAAATCGCGGGGCCCCGTACAGACTACCTGGCAGGGCCCCCTCAAGAAAATATTAAAGATATATTTAGCTAAAATAACAACAAAATCACTATTATCAGACACAAATATAACATAACTCGCATAATTCCTGCTAAATCTAAAAAAAAAAACTATGTTAAATAAAAAAGAAGATGAGATGAGAAAAATATACAGGCTGGGCAGTTGGAGCTCAGAGATCAGAGAGACAGAGAGAGAGAAACAAAGTTACAATTTACAAATAAACTCCTGAGCAGAGATAAGTGCTGGGAGGGAGGGGGGCACACAAGGGAGGGGATTAGTGAGGGATGACTGTCTCTTTCTCAACAGATAAAAGCTGATAGCAGGGAGAGGGACAGATCAGATTCAGGTGCTGGAGGAAGATTTCTGTAATTGTTGTCCATCACTAATCCCCCTCTCTGTGTGGGCCCCCCTGTGTGCTCGGACCCCCTACAAGAGGGCTGGTGCCCCCCCCCCCTATCAGCGGCCCTGACTGTCCCTATTAGTGTTTGATGGTTTCTCTCAGTTTCCTTAAATCACCTTAATCCATCAACACATGTCTCTTGCCAGTGCCTCTTCTGGGAGTGGAGACAGGTGATCCGGCATTAGACCTTTCCCACCACAGACTAGTTCCTTTGGTGTGTTGTCCTCAAGCACATGTAGTCTTCTTGAGCCTGTAACAAGCCCCATAATGGACAGCCAATGTCTATGTCACCCGGACGATATGTACACTCTAAAGGCCCGTACACACGTACCGATTGTTGGCCGTAAATATTCGGCCAACGTCCGATCGGCCGATTGTCGGCTTGTTAGTATGATGCTTCCGACAACCGACAGTGACTTTTCGGCCGAACAAAATCTGGTCTGCATGCTATAAAATTTTTGTTGGCCAACACAAGAACGGCCGATTGCTCGTCAGTCAGTACAGATTTCGGCCGACAAAAGCCAGATGAGCAAGACTGGGCATGCTCAGAGAAGAAAAAACACACGGAAAGTTAACCATCACATGACATCACTTCTGAAGTTGGTTGTTGTTGGCCGACAAAATTCGTGTGCAGTCTTGAGCACTTTTCGACCAACACGACAGCACTGGACAAAAGACGGCCGATTGTTCGGCCGACAATTGATACGTGTGTACGGGGCTTTAGAAGATCTCACCCACACTATCTGCGTCAAATGACCATGGATTCAGATAAGTAAATGAGGCTTTTACATTTTATTTTTTTTTTAGATTGCATAACGAGGTTATTAGCTAGAAGATGTCGGGGTAAAGAAGGACATGCTTTTGCCTGGAAATCAGCTTAAGTTATACAGATAACCTAGGTAAAAAAAAAAAAAAAAAAAAAAAACATTGAGCAACAGTAACAAAAAACAAAACACCTTACTTATTGCATTTTTAACTTTTATGGAACCTCATATCCTATCCTAAAAAAATAAGGTCATGTTAGTAGCAGTGGTAGACCTCAGCCATTTCAGGCATAATTTGTAAGAAGGCTGCTAACAGGTTTTTATCACAATGGCACACTGTGTCGGGCACAGCAAGTCCACAAAGAATGGCCTCATGATACAAGTGAATAGATGGGGAAGGGTAATGATAATTAAGAAACTGAATGTGACACTGTTCGTCTTGAGATACCAAGTGCTGTGATGATTGCACCTAATTATTTCTTTTAATACTGTCTGTAACTGTCAACATCTTTCTGAAATGATATTTTCTCATTGTCCTTTGTGATAGCCTTCAGAATTTGGCTATTTTCTCTGCTGCTGTAACAATTTTTGTGATGAATAACTTTTCCGTTGCTTTTTATTTATTTAAACACAATGAGCAATAATGTGGCATTTTCTGAGCACGGCAGGGTATATTTATGAAGTGTTTTTTTTTTTTCTTTTTTTTTTTTACTAAGGGGTATATTTATCAGAGATTTACTGGTGAAATTTGTCCAGTGAAAAAATAGATACATTTGCCCAAGTAAGATTTGGTAGGATTCCCCCAGCAACGTCTGGTAAGATTCACCCTATTACATGACATTTACTGGGTGCACTCATAGTACAGAAACATATATTAATTCCCACCTTCTGGGTTCATTTTTGTGGGAATGTTTTGGTCAAATCTTGTTAAATAACAGAAACATCTTTTCATTCATTTGTGTTCATTTATTTGTGAACAGGGTTTCCATTGTTCTGAAACTGAAACAGTTTCAGCACCACGAGACTTACTGAAAGTTTTTAACCACTTCCGCACTGCTCACTAGAGCTCTACTGCGGCAAAGCGGCTCGATAACGTCTGGCGACGTAGACCTACGTCGCCAGACATTCCCCCTCTCTCGGCGGCGAGCGCGTGCCGCCGGAGGCTCGCTCCCGCTGTATTCAGTCACAGCGGGAGTCGGGCCAGGGGAGGAGCAGCGGCGATCGCCGCTGCTCTTCCCCGATTGTCGGGGAATCAAGTCTGGAGATCCGCCCGCTTGTGTAAACAAAGCGGGCGGATCTCCTAAGTGACAGACAGTGACAGATTGCAGGGCTCAGCATAGCTGAACCTGCGATCTGTCCCTGTGTCACTCAGTCACCTCCCCCCACACATGTCAGTAAGCACCAGGCATACATTAACCCCTCCCTCTCCAATAAAATTAACCCCTTCCCTGCCAGTGTCATTTTTACAGTAACAGCGCATATTTATAGCACTGATTACTGTAGTAATGTCACTGGTACCCCCAAAAGTGTCAAAAATGTCAGTCAAGGGTCCGATCTGTCCGCCGCAATGTCGCAGTCCCGCAAAAAAAATCGCAGATCGCCGCCATTACTCGTTAAATAAAAAAACACCAAAAACGACAGAAATCTTTCCCTAAGCTAGTAAACGCAATAACTTATGCGCAAACCAATCAAAATACGCTTATTGCGATTTTTTTACCAAAAATATGTAGCAGAAAACAAATTGGCCTAAAATGATAAAAAAATTTGATTTTTACATTTTTTGGGGGGGGAATTTCATATAAAAATATTTGAAAAATATTGTTATTTTTTCAAAATTGTCGCTCTTTTTTTGTTTATAGCGCAAAAATTAAAAATCGCACAGGTGATCAAATACCACCAAAAGAAAGCTCTATTTGTGGGAAAAAAAGGACATAAATTTCGTTTAGGTACAGCTTTGCATGACCGTTAAATTCGCACAGTGCCAAATCGCAAAAAGTGGCCTGGACGTAAGACAGCAAAATCCTCCGGTGGTAAAGTGGTTAAAATAAAAAATGTTGCCCCTCTCCCCGAGATAACCAGCCTGGCAGGCATGTGTATAGCAAGAAAACTGCAAGCCTACTGTTACCAGCCCACATGCCCTTCAGCAATAGGGGGAGTTTTGATTAAGGGTCTCCTAAAGCTCCCTATCCTGATGTTGGCTTGCCATGGGCGTTATGGCATCATCCACCTACCTAGTTCAGCTATGTGTTCGCCTCCTGCCTGGTGAACTGCTCAGATTTTCTTATTGCTGTGGTTGAAAATGAATGTCAATTTGACCCCACTAATGATTAGAAAATTGAACAAACATTCTTAAAACAAAAAATGTTGAACACAATTCTACTAGTGTATAGCCAGCTTTAGAATATTGGCTTATTGTGATTTCAATTATTCAATGACTGACTGCATGCAGATGAGGAATGCACAATTAAGTCAGAACTCCTGATTATCTGGATACTTGCCCCAGGGCACAATGGGGGAGATTTACTGAAACTGATGCACAGTTGCACACAAAATCTGGTGCAGCTGTAACCAGTAACCAATCAGCTTCTAGATTTTATCGTCACAGCCTAAAGTTTTAAACAGTAAAGTTTTGTTTTCTCTTAACCACTTGCCGACCGCCCACCTCAGTTTTACTGCGGCAGGCTGGCTCGGCTGCATGAAACGATGTGGCCCTATGTCGGTCACGCACGTAATGCTGGGCATCGGTGATGCAGGGGCACCTGCGATCGTTCCCCACTGAGAGAGAAGGGCGCTCAGCTATTGTGAACACAGCCGACCATTGTTCTCACTGAAATGATCACAGAGAGTCTGTGATCCTTCTATATAGGATCACAGGTCTCTATGATCATTCCACAGGTCCCTCCTCCATACAGTTAGTAAACACTCCCCTAGGCTCACATTTAAACCCTTTGATCACCACTGTGTTAACCCCTTCCCTGCCAGTATCATTATTATAGTAACAGTGCATAAGTGTCAAAAATATCAGTTCGGGGTTCGATCTGTCCGCCAAAATGTCGCAGTCCAGCTAAAAACCGCTGATTGCCACCATTACTAGTAAAATAAATAAAAATTACATAAATCTTTCCCCTAGTTTGTAGACGCGATACTTACTGCAATTTTTTTTTTACCAAAAATATGTAGCTGAATACAAATTGGCCTAAAAGGATGAAAATTTTTAATTTTTTTCTTGGGAATGTTATATATATATATTTTTTTTTTTCAGAATTGTCGCTCTTTTTTTGTTTATAGCGCAAAAAAAAAAAGGTGATCAAATACCACCAAAAGAAAGCTCTATTTGTGGGAAAAAAAGGACATCAATTTTATTTCGGTACACTGTTGCACGACCGCACAATTTTCCGCTAAAGTAACGCAGTGCCGAAGCGCAAAAAATGGCCTTGTCATTAAGGGGGTAAAACCTTCCTGTCCCGAACTGGTTAGTTAAAATAGCAAACATGACATACTTACCTGCTCTGTTCAATGGATTAAATCGTCTTCTTATGGGGTTCCCCGCCCGCACTCCAGGCTCCTCCTCTTCGGCAAGTGCCCCCCAAGGAAACAAGGATCAATCTGCCCACAGAGGAGGGAGACAGTGGCGAGAGCATCATCGCCGGATGGGATTAGGCTCAGGTAAGTATAAGGAGGTGGGGGCTTTGGGGGAGTTGTGCAGCACAGAAAGTTTTTCATTTTTTTGCATAGAATGCATTAAGGTAAAATACATTAAGGCTTTAGAACCACTTTGATTGAACAAGCTGATGTCAGAAGCTGCTTGGGTATTATGCACAGTTGCACAAGATTCTGTGTGCACAAGTGTTAGTAAATCTCCATGTTTTACAATGTATCAAAGCCAATAAATCAGTATGACAGACAACTGGTATTTTTAGGAGCAGTCAAAAATGACAGCATTAATTTTTATCCTGGTACAGGACAGGTTTGTTTTAAAGCGGAGTTTCGGCCACAAAATCATGCCTGTAGATTTTATGGCATCCGCATCCTTATCCTTACCTGAGCAAGAATTGGATATTCCCGGCTTTTTCTTTTGCTTACTTACCTTTTTAGAGAGGATAATATACTCACCTTACCATCCACTTCCTCCTTCCTCGGCCGCGGCCCGCGCCGTCACTTCCGCTTTGCAATGATTCCTGGGAGCTGAACGTCATTGCTCCCAGGAATCAATGCGCCTACACCGGCCCAGACGTCAGTTCCGGTTCAGGCGCGTCATACCTTGCTAAACAGCTTCTGGGCATGCCCAGAAGCTGTGCAGGGATGACGCTGCAGACCCGGAAGTGATGGTGGGGCCGGCGCAGTGCATCGTGGGACCGAAGAGGATGGAAGAGGACGCAGAAGAGGATCGCGCTGGCTTCAAGCTGCCCACACCTGAGATAGCAGCGCTGGAGAAGAAATTTTAAAAGTAAGTATTTCTTCTAAAAGGTAAGTGCGAACCGGGACAGATCAGAGGCTATCCATTGTGGAATGTACTAGCCCTGACTGTCCTGGGGGTATGTTCATTGACATTTTTTTTCTGTGGCCGGAACTCCGCTTTAAGTAATAAAGAAGTAGATTATCTCAGAAAGGTTCATTTTTTGACCTTCATTTGTTTCAACTGCAGTTTTAGATGATCATTGAAAATTGGAACTCAGGAGGTGCATTTTTCTATGGATAAAGCTTTTCCTCTTGTTTTTATTTGGATACATTATAATTGATTTTTTAATTAATACTGCACACATGGGATGTTTTTCTTTAAAGTTGTTTAAAATATTCCAGCACACATGCTAAGCCTCTTTAGTTATACAGGAGTTCTATAAACCTTTATAATTATAAAAGAACAGTTGATAAACATTTCATTTTTTTCATACGTTAAGCTGAAATGAGACCCAGGGGAACCCAGAAAAGCATTTACAAAGTATCCAAGAAAAGGGTCTGTGAAACATCATACATTAATTGTTACAAATATACTACCAGCAACCTATGAAAAAAAGGATAAAATTTATTTCATATCAACATAAGTACGGTAATATAGCCAAAAAGTAACCTCACAGCCTTTGTAGACTGCAGAATAGGTTGAGAAAGGTTCTACATTAACCGACTTTTTAATTGACCATGGTGATTTATTTAACATATTTGTTAAATTAACATCTTTTTTGTGGAATATTTGTAGGAGATCAACTTCCTTCTATTTCATTAGAAACTTTCCTTCCCCAAAAAATTTAAAATAATAAAATGACCACCAAGAAGGGGTGTGATTTACAGCCCACAATAAAGGTAATATAAATGGTAGACTTTGGAAAAATAAAGATCAGTCCTTGAAAGTTTAATTTATTTTACACCTTATAGTGATTTTGCTGTTTGTCTTAATCTGAGGTTGTGGCACAGAATTATCTCTTAATCACTGTTAGGGTGGCCCAACACGGCCCAGATTTTGAACAAAGGTTTTAGCATCGGCTACACCAATGGGGTGAATTTATGAATAGGGTAGAAGCTGTTCTTTTAGAAAATTGAATGTTCACTGAACTTAGTAAATAAGGTGTAGATGTATTTATTTAAAATAGTTAATGTCTGCAAAGAAGTCCTGTACAGGACTGGATAACTGAGATAAACATGGTTTCACTGTATTTACAAAGCTCAGCCAAATTCACTTTGCAAAGTAAACAGTCTTATCCAGGGGCGTAACTACAGGGGTTGCAGGGGTTGCAATTGCAACCGGGCCCCATGCTCCAAGGGGCCTGTGCGGCTCCCCTGTGCACCTGGATAGGAGGGGCAGCGGGGGCAGCATGTAGAGAAATCACTGTCCTCCTTTTTCTTACTGTAGGTTCAGGAGCAAAATGGAGGAGATTAGTTCCTCCGTATGCTGCCCCCGCCACTCCATCTTTCCAGTTCACTTGTGTTATGCTGTCTCTGGGCCCCGGTGTGCTCCCCTGCCCCCCCCCCCTACTCTGCTGCCCCCCCCCCACTCACTGTGCTCCCTCCCCGCTCCTGCTGGCTGCTGCAGGGGTTGTGTCATAATAGAGAACCAGGAAGGGGTCGGTAAATATGTAATCTACCAGCTCTTTCCTTTTCAGAATGGACAGAGTCATAGTCAGTGACACTGAAAAAAAATAATAAAAAATAATACAATTAAAATACCAAAAAATAAAAAACTACTGACACCAGTGGGTGAACTTCCAGGATCGCAAAGGTCACACTTGCGACCGGGCCCTGGCATTCCACCACCGTGGGGAGGCCCAAATATGGCAGGAAGGGGGCCCACTGCAGAACTTGTGAAAGGGTCCCACTGCGGGACCATAATAAAGGGTCTCGCAATGAGAGTAAAGGGCCCCAGGATCAGTGGGAAGAGCCCCAGGCTTGAAGGGAAGGGCTCCGGCCAGGGGTTCGGAGGGCCCCCTCATGGTTTCTTGCACCGGGGCCCTGAAGGTTCTAGTTACGCCTCTGTTCTTATCTCCTTTTGCACTCAGGGTCCCATTTTTACTTGATGTTAAAGTGATATTATAGGTTCATTTCGGTCCTCAGGAAGGATGTGCTGGAACTGGAGAGAGTCCAGAGAAGGGCAAAAAAAATAATTAGGGGAATGGAGGACATCAGCTATGAGGAAAGACTACAAGCACTGAACTTATTCTCTCTGGAGAAGAGACGATTGAGGGGGGATATGATATCAATGTACAAATACTGTACTGGCGACCCTAGCATAAGGAACAAACTATTCAGAGAAAGGGAATACAATAAGACACATGGCCACTCACTAAAACTAGAGAAAAGGCGCTTTAACCTTAAAACTCCATAGGGGGTTCTTCACTGTAAGAGCGGTAAGGATGTGGAATTATCTTCCACAAACAGTCGTATCAGCAGGGAGCATTGATAGTTTCAAAAAACGATTAGATGGGCACCTTAAAGACCACAACATACAGGGGTATACAATGTACGGTTAACAGCAAACACACACACACATCATAGGTTGAAATGGGTGGACGGATGTCTTTTTTCAACCTCACTAACTATGTAAATATGTAACTATTTTTTTTTTTTTTTTTTGAAAAATTACAAACATGTTATACTTACCTGCTCTGTGCAATGGTTTTGCACAGAGCAGCCCTGATTCTCCTCTTCTTGGGTCCCTTGCTGTTGCTCCTGGCTACTCTCCCTTAACCAGTGCCCCCAATAGCAAGCCGCTTGCTATGGGGGCACTGGTGCTTGCTCACTCCCGAACCCACCTCTACGTGTCCATGCTCAGCCCAGCCCTCTGCTTCCTCCTCATTGGCTCACTGCTGATGTTTGACAGCAGTGGAAGCCAATGGCTCCCGCTGCTGACTTAGCCAATGAGAAAAGAGAGACCTGGGAAAGCCGAGGCTCCCGTGCAAATAGTTGGATCGAGAGGGGGCTCAGGTGAGTATCAGGGCAGGCTGTGGGAGGAGCAGCACACAGAAGGTTTTTTACCTTCATGCATATGCATGAAGGTAAAAAATGTTCAGTCTACACAACCATTTTAATTAGATGGGATTAACATCAGCTTGTTCAATTAAGCTTTGACAAAAAACCTGGAAGCTTGGTTTCAATGTGGAGCTGCACCATATTTTGCACTCTCCAGTTTTAATAAATCTAAACTCTTATAGATCTGGCAATGGCACACTTCTATTTAGATGTCAACCAATCAGACAATTGTTTTTTCTTGGCCAATAGGTAGAATAGGGGGTCCAACACTATACTTGCACAGGGGACCCTTGGTGACTGTTCACCACTGAGTGAACCACAAATTTTTCCAGCCATATAACATTTTATAACCTTCTGAATTATATCTTTTGGAGAGGAGTACCTCCTTTTTTTCTTGGTTATATGTTCAGCATATTTTTTTTTTTTTTTTTTAATCAGTGAAAATATGAATTATTGCATTGGAGTATTTCATACTTACGACTATTAGAAAGCATATGGAGATCTATGAAAAAAACAGAATTTCTCTAAATGCCTCACTCTGCAAATGTTAAAAATAGACGTAAACAGCAGACAAACAGCCCCCCCAGGCCTAGCAGAGAATGGAATGTCTTCAAGAATCACTGTTACAAACATAATTTTTTGAGAACGGTGTGTTCCTAAAGTGTAGGAAATGTTCACCTTGTAAAACAACCCATATCGTTTAAAAAAAAAAAAATGAAGGACAAAACATTTGTGTATTGATATATAAAAAAAATACCTATTTTCTCTTTTTTTTTTAATAAGTGATCACATTCCCTCTATTCTCAGTTGCATAAGAGCTAGGGGAGGAAAAACAGCAGTACACTGATTCTCCCAGTGAATGGCAATGCATTGTACAGCTTGTATAACAGTGTAAATTTGCTGTTCCCTCAAATTAACTCAACACACAGCCATTAATGCCTAAACCACTGGCAACAAAAGTGAGTACATCCTAAGTGAAAATGTCCAAGTTGGGCCCAAATAGGCATTTTCCCTTCCCGGTTTCATGCAACTCGTTAGTGTGACAAGGTCTCAGGTGTGAATTGGGAGCAGGTGTGTTAAATTTGGTGTTATCGTTCTCCTCATGGCAAAGAACTCTCTGAGAATCTGAAGAAAAAAAATGTTTGCTCTACATAAAGATGGCCTAGGCTATAACAAGATTGCAGAAACCCTGAAACTGAGCTGCAGTACAGTGGCCAATACCATACAGCAGTTTAACAGGACAGGTTCCACTCAGAACAGGTCTCGCCATGGTCAACTAAAGTAGTTGAGTGCACGTGCTCAGCGTCATATTCAGAGGTTGTGTTTGGGAAATAGACATATGAGTCCTGCCAGCATTGCTGCAGAGATTGAATGGGTGGGGGGTCAGCCTGTCAGTGCTCAGACCATACGCTGCATCAAAATTGGTCTGCATGGCTGATGTCCCAGAAGGAAACCTCTTCTAAAGATGATGCACAAGAAAGCCCACAAAACAGTTTGCTGAAGACAAGCAGACTAAGGACATGGATTACTGGAACCATGTCCTGTGGTCTGATGAGACAAAGATCAACTTATTTGGTTCAGATGGTGTCAAGTGTGTGTGGCAACCAGGTAAGAGGAGTACAAAGACAAGGTGTGTCTTGCCTACAGTCAAGCATGGTGGTAGGAGTGTCATGGTCTGGGGCTGCATGAGTGCTGCCGGCACTGAGGAGCTACAGTTCATTGAGGGAATCAAGAATGCCAACATGTACTGTGACATACTGAAGCAGAGCATGATCCCCTCCCTTCAGAGACTGGGCTGCAGGTCAGTAGTCCAACATGATAACGACTCTAAACACACCTCCAAGATAACCACTACCTTGCTAAAGAAGCTGAGGAAAAATGGGATGGACTGGCAGAGCATATCTCCAGACCTAAACCCTATTGAGCATCTGTGAGGCATCCTCAAACAGAAGGTGGAGGAGCGCAAGGTCTCTAACATCCACCAGCTCCGTGTTGTCATCATAGAGGAGTGGAAGAGGACTCCAGTGGCAACCTGTGAAGCTCTGGTGAACTACATGCCCAAGAGGGTTAAGTCAGTGCTGGAAAATAATGGTGGCCACACAAAATATTGACACTTTGGGCCCAGATTGGACATTTTCCCTTTGGGGTGTACTCACTTTTGTTGCCAGCGGTTTAGACATTAATGGCCATGTGTGGAGTTATTTTTAGGGGACAGCAAATTTACACTTTTACACAAGCTGTACACTCACTACTTTATATTGTAGAAAAGTGTAATTTCTTCAGTGTTGTCACATGAAAAGATATAAAAAAATATTTACAAAAATGTGAGGGGTGTACTCACTTTTGTGAAATACTGCAAATACAGTGCAATACCCAATTTTTTTATCCGCCTACTGTAGCTTTACTGCTACAGGGTGGCTCCGCTATGTAGGATCGTGTAAATATACGTTTGCATTTCTGGGTAGGGGCTGCGCACCCACTGTCTTGGCTGTGCTATCATTTGCTGCAGCACAAGCCAGTCAGCGGGTCCCAGACAATGACTTATGGCTTGAACCAGCTGATCAGCTGAGCGAGTGACAGAAGAAAGCCCTGTGTTGGTAAACAACACAGGGATCTCTACAGACCACAGCGATGTGCATTTTTTTTTATCCCTGCTAAGCAGGGAGTGAAAACCGGAGCATCGCTTAGTAAAAAGACAAGATGATCCTCACTTGGCTCTATGCCCTTGAAGGGCTGGAGCGACCCCCAATGTCACTTCCGGTTCTCGGCCATCAACTTTTGTTTTTCTTAAAATTATTTTTTTTTTTCTGTTTTTAAAGGTAAATGAGAGATATGGGGTCCCAGTTTTTTCTCAATAAAGAGGACCTGTCATGCATATTTCTATTACAAGGGATGTTTACATTCCTTGTAATAGGAATAAAAGTGATAAAGAATAGAGATGGCCTTGCGGTTCGCCCAGCGGCCGGTTCGCGGCGAAATTTGCTCGTTCGCCGAACATGTGAACATATGGCGATATTCGCGACCGCCATATTCTTTTACATTGTGAAGAACTTTGACCCATGACACATCCATCAGGTGGTAAAGGACAGCCAATTGAGATATTTCAGCACATGGACATACCCCCTACCTTATAAATAGACCTGATCTGGCTGCCATTTTACATTCTGTCTTTTGTCAGTGTAGGGAGAGGTTGCTGTGGGGAGCAGGGACAGGCTGTTAGTGACACAAATCGCTAGCTAATAGGTCCACATAAGTCCTTTTAAAGACTGGTATGGGTGTACTATTGTTTGGTGTGCAGTATATAGGGGTGTAATACATTTATAATATATTTTCTAATATAGAAAGCATATTATAGTGGATTTGTATTGTGTAGCATTGTGACTGGTAAACGGTTCTGCAGCGATACTACAACTACAAAGAGTGACAAACGCAATTAGAAAAAAAGTATTATAACTGGTGTGATATACCAGTCGCCACTCAAAAAGGACAGATTGAAGCGGGGTGTTATATATACTTTCATAATAGTGTCTTTGGGTACTGCAGAATTTTTTTTTCTGTTTTGCTCTGCTACACACAGTGACAAACGTTACTAGAAAAAGGTATTATAACTGGTGTGATATACTAGTGGCCCACGAAAACGACAGATTGCAGCGGGGTGTTATATACCTTCTTCCTCAGGTGAACGCTATGGGCAAATTTTTTGGGGCCTGTACTGGCCGACACTTATTTATTCTGTGAATGCCTAATGTACCTCCAGCCAAAGAATACAAAGTTCTTTTCTGTCAGGTGAATGCCTGTCGGCTAACTTTTGGGGCTTGTAATGGCCGACACTTATTTATCCAGTGAATGCCTAATGTACCTCCAGCCACAGAATACAAGGTTCTTTGCTGTCAGGTGGACACCTGTGGGCTAATTTTTGGGACCTGTAATGGCCGACACCTATTTCTGTATCCTGTGTATGGCTAATGTACCTCCAGCCACAGAATACAAAGTTCTTTGCTGTCAGGTGGACACCTGTTGGCTAATTTTTGGGGCCTGTACTGGCTGACACTTACTTCTTTATCCTGTGAATGCCTAATATTTCAGACTGGAATTGAAAATCAATGGGTCTGCAAATGTTCTGCTAAATTGTGGAACGGATGCGGATCCATTTTACAGACGTGTGAATGGACCCTATATGTATTTGACATGTATTTACCGGCTGCTGTCGGTTCTGGCTGATTTAGGCCAAGCTATTACACTAAAACCGAGCAATACTACAAAAAACCAAATACACGTTATAACTGTATAAACGATTTATAAAACTTATAAAAAAAAATAAAAATTTATGGCAACTTTTCCAATAGCAGGATCATCTCCTGCACCCCCTTCATAGCCTGGCGTTGCCTCTCCTCCATGGCCTTCATGCGATCCTGAATTGACGAGATAAAAAAGAATGCTTGTCGATCACAGATTCACTTAATACTTCTGGTATGTCAGTGTCCATGCTGTGGGACTATGTGTGCACAGATAGTAAGTATTTTGTGGCTGCAAATATGACCTTGAGGTTTATCATGTTCGCCTGCCATTAAAATGAATGGAACCCGCTTGCACAAGTACCTGGGGATTAGAGGTATTATGGTGTAGCTTGGTAGTTAGATTTTTTAGTAAAAGGTTATATTAAGGTAAAGTTGTAAACTAATAAGTAAGTAGTTATCCCAGCGTTTGGACCTTAAAAGATAATTCAGCGATGACAGGATATTTCTATCTGGACAACTAGCTATTAAATAGCCCCAAAATGTTTGAACGTCATTTATAAAAATATGAATTTATTACTTAACTTCCCTTCTGTATATCAGCAATGAAAACTATTTAGAAATGTATAAACTGGAAATACAGAAATTTGGAATATAGGTGATATGCTTTTTTTTAGCTAACTTAAAGTGATACTAAACCCAGAACGCTGCATTCACTATATCTGGTCTCCCACAGTACACAGAACATGGAAATGTAATTATTTTAGTAAATATAAACCGCTAAATATCTTTTCTCATCAGCAGTATATAGCAGTCTTGTGACTTCTATCAGTTCCTAGTAAAGCCTGTATGAGAAGTTTTCGGGTCGTCAACCCTCTGTTTGGCCAAGTTCTGATCATATGCACTCTCCCAAGAAAAAAAAAAAACTCTATAGCAATACATACCAAACTGAGCGTGTGCAATTTGACTCCAAAGGCTCTGTTCTATCACGAGATGGGTAGGGGACAGTTAAAGAAAAGGAGGCTCAGAGAAATAGGATCACACAGCCTTTATACACAATGCAGAGGATTAACCCCTTAGGTTCCCCAGTGAGTATAACAAGGATACTTTACTGCATATATAGACTGATTTTACTGTTGTGGGTTTAGTAACACTTTAAGCTTTTAAAGATGCAAGCTTTCAGTATGCCTTAGATCCCATCTTCATTAGGGATGATCGAACTTTTGAAAAGTTCGGTTCGACCAGAACACCCGAACTTCTCGAAAGTTCGGGTCCGGATTTCAGAACCCCATTGAAATCAATGGGACCCAAACTTCGGTAATCAAAAAACACAATTTTGAAGCCCTAAAACCCAATAAATGCCCCTAAAAAGTGCCTAGGGTTCTGGGTCATGCCCCAGGGACTATTAATCACACAAAAAAAGTTCTTAAAAATTGTCGTTTTTTGATAGAGAGCCAATTATTGAAAAAATTATTGAAAAAAAAATGGGAGTTCTTTGGATTTAGTGTCTGGGGGGTCTAAAAAGTGTATCTGTGAAGTTTCAGCTCTGTAGCATGTCCTGAACCAGAAAAAAAAGATCATTTTCCTTAGAATTTTTATTAGCTCAGGGATGGGGTTCCGCTACTTTCACACATATATGTGTGTATGTGTATATATACATATATGTGTGTGTGTATATACCCCTACAAAGAAGTTCAGATGTCATGCCTGCCTGACGTCCACAAAAAAGCCCAATAAACACCTGAAACAAAAACGCACAGGTGTGAAAGGAGCGGAGCCCCATCCCTGCTCTACTGCAATTCTAAGACAAATGATCTTTTTTCTCTGGCGGTCACCCTGACATGGAAGAGTTTGGTCACCCTGGCATAGCAGTCAGAGTCAGTTCACCCTAAACTACACTACGGTCACCCTGACACCTAACACTTTCCCTACATAAACTAGATTATTGAATCTAACTATAGTGGTATATAGTACCCTAACTACACTAGATATCCCTTTCCTCACACTAATGATTGCTAAATGACACTTTTGCAGCAGGAGTAACAGAACTGCTTCCACTCTCTTCCACAGCCCCTGTATTACAGTGCTAGAGATTTGGCGGGGCTATGTTATATACTGGGGGGGCGTATTCACTACTGATTGGCCTCTGGACCCCCTATTCACTCCAATCACATTCCTAGCATCCTCCTGCCCCCTCAATTGGCTTTTACTGATGTTTCTGGTCCAATCACAGGCTTTTAAAGCCCAGTTCCTGTCCCATTGCATTTTGGGCGGTTCTGGTTGCCGAATTCTGAACTTTTTCCTCAAAAAGTTTGGAATTCGGCCAAATTTCGAACAGTCAATGTTCGGGTCGAACCGATGGTCGACCCGAACCGTTCGATCATCCCTAATCTTCATATGAAAAGCCTGAGTAAAGGCATCCCAAAAGCTTGCTTTGTTATTCATTTAGGTTAGCCAATAAAGGGTATCACTTGAAGTCCAAACTTTCTGTATTTATCAATGGCTAATGGTACAATACTGAACTAGAAATACAACATTTTTTCCTCAATAAGTAGCATTATATTTTATCTACAAAATAAATATTTTCCAGCAGAACATCTTGTTGTTGAGCCGTTTGACTCCCATCATATGACTTTCATAACTTTTCAAAATTAGCGCAAAGTTTCAGCTCAGTCACTTTACTGTCTATTCAATACTCCTGTGTAGTAATGGCAGATCCTGTCTGTGCAATTTCCTTTTATTAATGCACAAACAAAACATGATGAATTAAACATGCGACTGCATGTACTTTTTGGCAAGCACCATAGATGAGGTAATTGAAGACAGTTATTATTTCCATCTGTACTACTCAAGCATTTTGTGACATTTGAATAATACAGGAGCCAGCAGACAAGTGAATTTCTTAGAGTGGAATAAGGTGAGCTTGTTATTTTCTAGATATTTTGTACAACGTAATTTCAATTTTCATAGCTACATTGCAGGAAATATACAAGACCGCCTGGTCCTTTTTTTTTTTTTTTTTTTAAATTGACATTTTTTTTAAATACATCAATGAACTAATGGCCCAAGACAGGCCGCAAAAGTCAGGTCAAGTCTGGTCAAAATATTTAAAAAAAACTGTGTATGACAAAGAAAAGTAAAATAAGTTAAAAAAAAAAAAAAAAGAACTGAAGTAATATAGATAAAACTACGGCAAAATGTCCTACCAAAGGAAACAAAGGTAACACTCAATGAAAAATATTCACTCCCCAGCCCTAAACAAGCTTGTAATTTTTTATTGCACTATATTAGCAGAAATAATATATATATATATATATATATATATATATATATATAGATAGATAGATACAGTATCTCACAAAAGTGAGTACACCCCTCACATTTTTGTAAATATTTTATTATATCTTTTCATGTGACATTACCGAAGAAATTACACTTTCCTACAATGTAAAGTAGTGGGTGTACAGCTCGTATAACAGTGTAAAATTTGCTTTCCTCTAAAAATAACTCAACACACAGCCATTAATGTCTAAACCACCGGCAACAAAAGTGAGTATACCCCTAAGTGAAAATGTCCAAATCGGGCCCAATTAGCAATTTTCCCTCCCTGATGTCATATGACTTGTTAGTGTTACAAGGTCTCAGGTGTGAATGGGGAGCAGGTGTGTTAAATTTGTTGTTATCGCTCTCACTCTTTCATACTGGGCACTGGAAGTTCAACATGGCACCTCATGGCAAAGAACTCTCTGAGGATCTGAAAAAAGAATTGTTGCTGTACATAAAGATAGCCTAGGCTATAAGAAGATTGTCAAGTCCCTGAAACTGAGCTGCAGCATGGTGGCCAAGACCATACAGCGGCTTAACAGGACAGGTTCCACTCAGAACAGGCCTTGACATGGTCAACCAAAGAAGCTGAGTACATGTGCTCAGCATCATATACAGAGATTGTCTTTGAAAATAGATGTATGCATGCTGTCACCAATGCTGCAGAGGTTGAAGGGCTGGGGGGGGTCAGCCTGTCAGTGCTCAGACCAAACGCAACACACTGCATCAAATTGGTCTGCATTGCTGTAATCTCAAAAGGAAGCTTCTTCTAAAGATGATACACAAGAAAGCCTGCAAACAGTTTGCTGAAGACAAGCAGACTAAGGACATGGATTACTGGAACCATGTCCTGTGGTCTGATGAGACCAAGATAAACTTATTTGGTTCAGATGGTGTCAAGGGTGTGTGGCAGAAATCTGATGAGGAGTACAAAGACAAGTGTGTCTTGCTTACAGACAAGCATGGTGGTGGGAATGTCATGGTCTGGGGCTGCATGAGTATGCAGCTGCATGAGCATGAGCTGCTGGCACTAGGGAGCTACAGTTCATTGAGGGAACCATGAATGCCAACATGTACTGTGACATACTGAAGCAGAGCATGATCCCCTCTCTTCAGAGACTGCAGTATTCCAACATGATAATAACCCTAAACACACCTTCAAGACAACCACTGCCTTGCTAAAAAAGCTGAGGGTAAAGGTGACGGACTCAAGCATGCCTCCAAACCCAAACCCTATTTAGCATCTGTGGGGCATCCTCAAACCGAAGGTGGAAGAGCGCAAGGTCTCTAACATCCACCAGCACCGTGATGTCATCATGGAGGAGTGGAAGAGGACTCCAGTGGCAACTGGTGAAGCTCTAGTGAACTCCATGCCCAAGTGAGTTAAGGCAGTGCTGGAAAATAGTGGTGGCCACACAAAATATTGAAACTTTTGGCCCAATTTGAACATTTTTAGTTAGAGGTGTACTCATTTTTAGACATTTATGGCTGTGTGTTGAGTTATTTTGAGGGGACAGCAAATTTACACTGTTATATAAGCTGTACACTCACTACTTTATATTGTAGCAAAGTTTTATTTCTTCAGTGTTGTCATATGTAAAGATATAATAAAATATTTACAAAAATGTGAGTGTTGTACCCACTTTTGTGAGATACTGTATATATATATATATATATATATATATATATATATATATATATATATATATATATATATATATATATACTGTATATATGTCCAACCAGGCTCACAAGGATATTAAATTTGCTAAAAAGGAATTTGGGTGCCACAGACTCATGTTCTTAAGTGTTGGAAACTGCATTGGCAAGCAAGCAGAGAAGCAGACTGAGCTAGGACAGATATTGTACTGGTTAGTGTTTGGGAATAGTGAATTGTCTTGGTGTATGGTTGTATGATGAACTGATGTTCCTTTTCTCAGCTGTGGTTTGGAGCTACAGCTGATAATAATGGTGATGATTGAAAGGTTAAGATGGCGTTGAAAGGTAGAAGTAAAATTTGTCTGTCGGATTACTTAGACTAATCTGTAGAATGAAATCTAGGGCAATCCATGAGCAACATGCAGTAGATTTTCTTAATGGCTAGATCACACCAGAATATGTGTTAATCACCTTTATATTGCTTTAGCATGGATTTTTGAAGAATTCTATTTGATTTGACTTGAACAGAAAATGCAGCTCAATGTTCAGAGTCCATAAAGTATACACAAAACTATAAATTTTGGATAGAGTGAGATATGGAAGTATTGGAAGCCGTAAAAGGTTGTTACTACTGCTTGTATCACCTCTGGGGACAGCCATATTTTCTATTGATCCTGGTGACCATTTCCATTAATATAGAAAGTGGTAGAAAATCCAAAATTTCAAGTAGTCATTGAAACAAGAATAAAGGGGAAAAAATCCAAGGGTAGCACCTGTTTCTGGGACAACTGTCTGATTAGGAATTTCCCCTAACATTGAAAATATTTATTTTTACTTTTTGTTGTGTCTCTGAGAAAGGAAGTGAAGGAAAGTCTGCCAAGGGAAATACAGAAAAAAGGTTAACCAATCCCTACTCTTCAAAGCTAAACAAGCGTGTGCACAGGGGTGTATTTTTTTCTGTACACTGTAGACACGTGCTAACATGTGCTTTATGCATACAGCATACATGGACCCTATATGTCTGCTGACATCCACCAGAATAAGTATAATTACCCTAAACTATTCTGGTCAAAGATGCCCCATATTGCAGTAGAATTCTGCATGTCAGGGCAGAAAGGAACAATTGCAAAAGAAATTTAGAACTTTGCATGCTCTACACTGTCATCTTCTTTCATCCTTTGGGAGAGGTTGCAATGGAAGCATGATTAATGTGAGTGGGAGTGTTTCTGGAGAGTGGTAGGGTTTTGGAGGGGTTGTTTTGCAAAAATATGGTTGGAGAATCAACAAGATGTAAGGCGGGGTGAAGAAGAAAGGTGAGGAGTGCAACTCTATGCACAGCATACTGGGGGTTTACAAATTATTTTTCTGCACTGTATCTTGCATTACTACATTTTATTATGTATACATATATTATGTATGTATTATGTATAGTATACTGCTCTAAAAAATGTAAGGAACACTTTTTAATCAGAGTATGGTATCAAGTCAATTAAACTCCTGGGATATTAATCTAGTCAGTTAAGTATCAGTTTCGGCTGCTTTGGTGTTAATTAAATTAACAACAGGTGTTCTAGATGGGCAACAATGAGACAACCTCCAAAACAGGAATAGTTTTTCAGGTGGAGGCCACTGACTTTTTTTTCCCTACTCATCTTTTCTGACTGTTTTTCACTAGTTTTTCATTTGGCTAAGGTCAGTTTCACTACTGGTAGCATGAGGCGATGGACCATCTAGAGCAGGGATCCTCAAACTATGGCCCTCCAGCTGTTGCAGAACTACACATTCCACGAGGCATTGTAAAATTCTGACATGCACAGAAATGACTAGGCATGATTGAAATTGTAGTTCCTGAACAACTGGAGGGCCATAGTTTGAAGACCCCTGCTTTAGAGGTTGCACAGGCAGTCCAACTCTTCCAGGATGGCACATCAATATGTCCCATTGCCAGAAGGTTTGCTGTGTCTCCCAGCACAGTCTCAAGAGCATGGATGAGATTCCAGGAGACAGGCAGTTACTCTAGGAGAGCTGGACAGGGCTGTAGAAAGTCCTAAAACCCATCAGCAGGACCAGTATCTGCTCCATTCTGCAAGGAAGAACAGGATTAGCATTGCCAGATCTCTACAAAATGACCTCAAGCAGGCCACTGGTGTGAATGTCTCTGACCAAACAATCAGAAACAGACTTCATGAGGGTTGGACGTCCTCTAGTGGGCCCTGTGCTCACTGCTCAGCTCCGTGGAGCTCGATTGGTATTTGTCATTGAACACCAGAATTTGCAGGTCCGCCACTGGCGCACTGTGCTTTTCACAGATGAGAGCAGGTTTACCCTGAGCACATGTGACAGATGTGAAAGGGTCTGGAGAAGCCACGGGGAACATTATGCTGCCTGAAACATCAATGATCAGTATGACCGGTTTGGTGGTGGGTCAGTGAAGCATATACATGAAGAGACGCACAAACCTCTACAGACTAGACAATGGCAACCTGACTGCCGTTAGGTATCGGGGTGAAGTCCTTGGACCCATTGTTAGACCCTACGCTGGTGCAGTGGGTCCTGAGTTCCTCTTGGTGCACAACAATTCCCAGCCTCATGTGGCAAGAGTATGCAGCCAGTTCCAGAAGGATGAAGGAATTGATACCATTGAATGGCCCCCATGCTCGCCTAACTTAAATCCAATAGAACACCTCTGGGACATTATGTTTCGGTCCATCCAACGCCTCCAGGTTGCACTTCCATCTGTTCAGGAGCTCAGTGATGCCCTGGTCCAGACCTGGGAGAAAATACCCCAGAACACCATCCGTCCTCTCATTAGGAGCATGCGCCAACATTGTCAAGCATGTATACAAGCACGTGGGGGCCATACAAACTACTGAGCACCATTTTGAGTTTCTTCCATAAAATTTCAGCAAAATGGACTACCCTGCCACATCATTTTTTCACTTTGATTTTTGGGGTATCTTTGAATTCGGCCCTCTGTAGGTTGCTCGTTTTCATTTCCATCAAATGATGTGCCATCTTTTCATTCCTAACACATTACCCAGTCCATATCAGAATAGATATCCAGCATGATATTTTTCCCCATTGTGATTTGATGTGTTTTCAAAGTGTTTCTTTCATTTTTTTGAGCAGTGTGTATGTTACAGTGCATTGCGAAAGTATTCGGCCCCCTTGAACCTTTCGACCTTTTGCCACATTTCAGGCTTCAAACATAAAGATATAAAACTGTAATTTTTTTTGAAGAATCAACAACAAGTTGGACACAATCATGAAGTGGAACAAAATTTATTGGATATTTCAAACTTTTTTAACAAATAAAAAACTGAAAAATTGGGCGTGCAAAATTATTCAGCCCCTTTACTTTCAGTGCAGCAAACTCTCTCCAGAAGTTCAGTGAGGATTTCTGAATGATCCAATGTTGACCTAAATGACTAATGATGATAAATAGAGTCCACCTGTGTGTAATCAAGTCTCTGTAAATATGCACCTGCACTGTGATAGTCTCAGAGGTCCGTTTAAAGCGCAGAGAGCATCATGAAGAACAAGGAACACACCAGGCAGGTCCAAGATACTGTTGTGGAGATGTTTAAAGCCGGATTTGGATACAAAAAGATTTCCCAAGCTTTAAACATCCCAAGGAGCACTGTGCAAGCGATAATATTGAAATGGAAGGAGTATCAGACCACTGCAAATCTTCAAAGACCTGGCCGTCCCTCTAAACTTTCAGCTCTTTCAAGGAGAAGACTGATCAGAGATGCAGCCAAGAGGCCCATGATCACTCTGGATGAACTGCAGAGATCTACAGCTGAGGTGGGAGACTCTGTCCATAGGACAACAATCAGTCGTATACTGCACAAATCTGGCCTTTATGGAAGAGTGGCAAGAAGAAAGCCATTTCTTAAAGATATCCATAAAAAGTGTTGTTTAAAGTTTGCCACAAGCCACCTGGGAGACACACCAAACATGTGGAAGAAGGTGCTCTGGTCAGATGAAACCAAAAAACCGTTATGTTTGGCGTAAAAGCAACACAGCTCATCACCCTGAACACACCATCCCCACTGTCTAACATGGTGGTGGCAGCATTATGGTTTGGGCCTGCTTTTCTTCAGCAGGGACAGGGAAGATGGTTAAAATTGATGGAAAGATGGATGGAGCCAAATACAGGACCATTCTGGAAAAAAACCTGATGGAGTCTGCAAAAGACCTTAGACTGGGACGGATATTTGTCTTCCAACAAGACAATGATCCAAAACATAAAGCAAAATCTACAATGGAATTGTTCACAAATAAACATATCCAGGTGTTAGAATGGCCAAGTCAAAGTCCAGACCTGAATCCAATCGAGAATCTGTGGAAAGAACTGAAAACTGCTGTTCACAAACGCTCTCCCTCCAACCTCACTGAGCTCGAGCTGTTTTGCAAGGAGGAATGGGCAAAAATTTTAGTCTCTCGATGTGCAAAACTGATAGAGACATACCCCAAGCGACTTACAGCTGTAATCGCAGCAAAAGTTGGCGCTACAAAGTATTAACTTAAGGCAGCTGAATAATTTTGCACGCCCAATTTTTCAGTTTTTTATTTGTTAAAAAAGTTTGAAATATCCAATAAATTTTGTTCCACTTCATGATTGTGACCCACTTGTTGTTGATTCTTAACAAAAAATTACAGTTTTATATCTTTATGTTTGAAGCCTGAAATGTGGCAAAAGGTTGAAAAGTTCAAGGGGGCCGAATATTTTCGCAATGCACTGTATATACCATAACATCCCACAGTCTATAATGTGCTGTAGGTAACATATCCCATATGTCAGTGGCCTCACTTATATGGTATGTACACATACTGTATAGCCTATATAATTTCAGCATACAATCTTTTAAGTAACTATTATGCTATAAACGCCTTGTATGTTTTTTGCATCTTTTACTTGCATTGTACTCTTTATTACAGAAAATCTATGTACGCACAGTATTTCCTATACCTACATCCCTGACGAAGGGTATTTCCCGAAACGCGTTGGGTGCGTTGGAAACTAGTGCATCATTACATCTGTTGTAATCAGGATATGTTTTCCATATCACACCTTTGTATGAATATTTTGTATACTATTTTTCTTTTGATGCTTGTCCATGACCTGTCTATGTGATTTTAAGATGATCTAGTAAATACATATTTTTATATACATGTTTGTGGTGTTCTCTCGCCTTTAAAATCCTGCAACCCTTAGGGGAGTCTTTTTCTTTGCTTGTCAGAATTTACACAATGTCACAATTAGCCTAAAGGATGTAATGTACATAATTGTATTCTTAAACTATCTTTAAATCTTAAAAGCAAACTCCCTTCTGGCGTAAGTACATGTTCATGGTGGATATTTTCTTTTAGAGGTGAACTTTAGCATACCTTGAGTAATTTTGTTACCAAAATAAGTTTCACATTTTACCTACTTGGTTTTTCATATTTTCAAAATTCTATTTACTTGCAAAGGTATGCCTGTTCCTTGAAATAGATGGAATTCCTGCATTCTAAATAATATATATGACATCTATATAACAACTGTTGAATAAAGAGGCCAATTTGTTAAAGGGGGCTTCCAGATTCCGATAAGCCCCCCACCCGCAGACCCCCACAACCACAGCGCAGGGTTGTCGGGAAGAGACCCTTGTCCCCATCAACATGGGGACAAGGTGCTTTGGGGGGCGCCCCAAAGCACCCTCGCCCTGTTAAGGGCAAGTGGCCTGGTATGGTTCAGGAGGGGGGCGCTCGCTCGTCCCCCCCTTATCCTGTCCAGCCAGCCTGCTTGCTAGGATAAGGTTCTGGTATGGATTCTGGGGGGGGTTTACGACATTTTTTTTCAAGTTTTTTATCTGTATTGCCGGGAGCCGACAATAGATTACAGCAGTGTTGCCAACCTCCCGGAGGGAAATTTACTGGCAGAACGTCCAAAATTTACGGACGGCACAAATTTTTTACTGGCATTGCAAAAATGTACATAAACAGGCTGTTTTCAGTGCTAAACCGTGCAAATATCAATACTTAAACTATAAACATGTAGATAGTGCTATTAGCAATGTGTTTAGGTTAAACAAAAGTCAAAAACCATATTTCTCCATTTACATGAATATCAGGTTAATATAACCCAGCCAGCACAGCGTTCCCCCATATATCAGAGTGTGCAGGATTCCCTTACAGTGTAACTCTGACGTAAAGAGGAATGCTGCAGATCTTGATTTAAGGGGGAACTCTGATTTAAGTGGGTGCTCTGGTGACCAGAAACCGCCTTATTTCAGAGTCCACTGCATTCCCCTTTACATCAGAGTTCCCTTTTACATCAGGGTCCGCAGAGTTCCCCCTTTGCACTGTAAGGGGAGAATCCTGCAGACTCTGATGTAGAGAGGAATATCAGGAACTCTGATGGGGGGGGGGGGGACTCTGGTGACCAGAGACCACCTTCCACAGATTAATTACACTAAGGTAAGGGGGGGATTCCCTGCTATAAGGGGGAAACCTTTATATCAGTTCCCCCTTACATTATTGTATTCACCCAGCCCTTGCATCAGTGACCCCCCCTTAGCCTGGCCTGGCAGCGCTGTCACTTACCTGAGGGTGGTCAGAGGCAGCGGAAATGATACGGGAGGTGGTCAGATGCTGTGGACATCATACCGGAGGAGGTCAAACTGCGGATGTTCTACAGGAGATGGTCAGAGGCTCCGCGGACATGGTACAGTAGGTATTTAGAGGCTGCAGACACCCCCCATCCCCCCCCAACACTAGTGTCCTAATCTGCCCCCCTTCACCCTCCACATCAGTGTCCACCTCTGCCACTTTTTACATCACCCTCCCACAGCAGAGTCCTCCTCTGCCCACCTTTATATACCCTCTACAGCACTGTCCTTCTGTTCCCCCTTCAGCCCTTATAGTACTGTCCTTCTGTGCCCCCTTCAGACCCCATAGTACTGTCCTTCTGTGCCCCCTTCAGACCCCATAGTACTGTCCTTCTGTGCCCCCTTCAGACCCCATAGTACTGTCCTTCTGTGTCCCCTTCAGAATCAGCCCCCACAGCACTGTCATTCCCTGTCCCCTTCAGCCCCCACAGCACTGTCATTCCCTGTCCCCTTCAGCCCCCACAGGCACTGTCATTCCCTGTCCCCTTTAGTCCCCACAGGCACTGTCATTCCCAATTTCCCTGTCCCCTTTAGTCCCCACAGGCACTGTCATTCCCTGTCCCCTTTAGTCCCCGCAGGCACTGTCATTTCCAATTTCCCTGTCCCCTTTAGTCCCCACAGGCACTGTCATTCCCTGTCCCCTTTAGTCCCCACAGGCACTGTCATTCCCAATTTCCCTGTCCCCTTTAGTCCCCACAGGCACTGTCATTCCCTGTCCCCTTTAGTCCCCACAGGCACTGTCATCCCCTGTCCCCTTTAGTCCCCACAGGCACTGTCATTCCCTGTCCCTTTAGTCCCCACAGGCACTGTCATTCCCAATTTCACTGTCCCCTTTAGTCCCCATAGGCACTGTCATTCCATGTCCCCTTTAGTCCCCACAGGCACTGTCATTCCCAATTTCCCTGTCCCCTTTAGTCCCCACAGGCACGGCACTGTCATTCCCTGTCCCCTTTAGTCCCCACATGCACTGTTATTCCCAATTTCCCTGTCCCCTTTAGTCCCCACAGGCACGGCACTGTCATTCCCTGTCCCCTTTAGTCCCCACAGGCACTGTCATTCCCAATTTCCCTGTCCCCTTTAGTCCCCACAGGCACGGCACTGTCATTCCCTGTCCCCTTTAGTCCCCACAGGCACTGTCATTCCCAATTTCCCTGTCCCCTTTAGTCCCCACAGGCACTGTCCTTCTCTGGCTCTGCCGTGTCTGCCCCCTTCTAACAAGTTCCACAGGCACTGTCATTCCCAATATCCTGCCTGTACCCTTTAATCCCCACAGGCACTGTCCTTCTCTGGATCTGCCGGCCCGGTCTGCCCCCTTCTCAATCTCACAAGTTCCATGAGTGTCCTCCTCTCTAACACAGCTACTCTCACCGTGGATAGGCTCAGGCTAATAAAAATTTATCGTGCCTGGGGGGTCCCCTTAACCTCCCTGGCGGTATGATTCTGTCAGGAATTCTGTACCAAAAGCGGTACAATTCTTTTCATGGAAATTTGGCATTATGTATTATAGGCCTACAATTCTTAGTAATTACTGACTTAAACCTGACCAAAACAAGAGTCTAGTAGACATCCCAGATGTGATAAATTTGAAACACAAACACGTGAATTATAATCGAATCAATAATATTATTTTATTATTTAATATATAATATTGATTAGATTATAATTCATGCGTTATATATTATATATATATGTGTGTATATATATATATATGTGTGTATATAGATATATATATATGTGTGTGTATATATATATATATATATTATATATAACGCATGAATTATTATCGAATCAATAATATAATTTTATATATATATATATATATATATATATATATATATATATATATGTGTGTGTGTGTATATAGGTATATATATATATATATATATATATATATATATATATATACATATATATATATATATATGTATATATATATATATATATATATATATATATATATGCATATATATTTATATATATATGCATATATATATATATGTGTGTGTGTGTATATAGGTATATATATATATATATATATATATATATATATATATATATATATATATATATATATACATGCATATATATATATATATATATATATATATATATATATATATATATGTGTGCATATATAATATAAAATGTGTTATGTGTTTTGTGCAACGTTTTTTTTTTTTTTTGAATTTCCCTCCCTAGTTCCGCTCCCATGCAGCATTGCTGCTGCAGGGAACGGAACTAGGAAGTCCTCCTACTGACAGACGAGCGGCGGGGATCTCGGCTGGCGGTCACAGCAATGAGAGCTCATCGCTGGATCGCCAGGATAAGGTAAGAGACGCTCCGCTGCGCTGTCCGCATAGCTCTGCCATTCACCCCGAGCGTGACTCGGGGATACCGATAATAGCAGAAAATTCCTACCCCAAGTCACGCTCGGGTTTACCGCTAGCGGGGTTAATGTGCCTGTAAAGTGCCATATTTGTATGATGTATGTAGCCTGCTGCAGCAATACTGATATTTCTAAAGGAAAAAATGTCATTTAAACTTGCTCGCGGCTGTAATGTATTGTTGGCTCGCCAAAATTTTTAAAAAAACGACGTGGGGTCCCCCCCAAAATCCATACCAGACCCTTATCTGAGCAAGCAGCCTGGCTGGACAGGTTAAGCTGAACCATACCAGGCCGCTTGCCCTCAACATGGGAAGGGTGCTTTGGGGTACCCCCCAAAGCACCTTGTCACCATGTTGATGGGGACAAGGGTCTCTTCCTGACAACCCTGGGCTGTGGTTGTAGGGGGCTGTGGGTGGGGGGCTTATCGGAATCTGATTCCCCACATAACACATTTTTTTGACAAGTCCTTTATTAAAGAGAAAAAAACAAAAACAAATAGTGTCCCTCGATGTAAATCCATCATCAATCACAATGCCGAGAAATAGAAAAAAATTCAAAAACGCTTCGCCTCCTCAGAGGCTACCCGCCATATGTCGCTCTTCGGCTTTGACAGCTCTTTTATAGACAAGGGGTGGGGCCACCCAGTTGCGTCACCCGGTGGTGCCGCCTCCTTCATGACGTCACAAATGGCTGGTAGCCTCGGAAGAGGCAAATCATTTTTGACTTTTTTTGTATTTTTCAGGTCTGGCGGGCGTCGTGATTGATGATGGGTTTACATAGAGGGACACTATTTTTTTTTTTCTTTTTAATAAAGGACTTGTAAAAAAACTGTTGTTCTGTGATTTTTACTTTTTTACACTTTTTGGGTGAATGGGTAGGGGTACTATGTACCTGATACCCATTCACATAGGGGGGCTGGGATCTGGGGGCCCCCTTGTTAAAGGGGGCTTCCAGATCCCGATAAGCCCCCAAGCCGCAGACTCCCACAACCACAGCCCAGGGTTGTTGGGAAGAGGCCCTTGTCCCCATCAACGTGGGGACAAGGTGACTAGATTGGCACCCCAAAGCACCCGCCCCATGTTGAGGGCAAGCGGCCTGGTATGGTTCAGGAGGGGGGGTTGCTCGCTCGCCCCCCCCCCCTTCCTAGCCTGCCAGGCTGCATTGTTCGGATAAGGGTCTGGTCTGGATTTTGAGGGGACCCTACACCATTTTTTATTTTTTTTTACGTGGGCCTTGTATTTAACTTTAAGCATCATTAACCTCCCTGGCGGTCTGCTTATGTCCCAATTTCTGTGCTAAAAGTGGTACATTGTTTTGCATGGAAATCTGTTGTTTTACATTTTAAAACTCACCTTCCCCTGCGATCCCCCGCCATCCTCCCCCGCCATCCTTCCGCTGTCCTCCCGCTGTGTGCTCAGCAGATGCCGACATCTGTCTTCCGGTTCCCTCCCTGCGAGCGTTGCGACGCAGGGGGGTGGAACCGGCGGCAATTTCAAAAATGTAAATACACTAAATGACATGATACAAAGCTGTGATCCTGACGGATTACACTGTATCATACCATTTCACCACAGGATTGCACCTGGTGACTCTGCCTGTGCTTTTTCAGTGCTTTGTGCTGCAAAATTGAGAACAATCATTGTATCCAAAAATAATTCTTTTTGCGCAAAAGCACTTTTAGACGAACTGGAAAACAGCGACAGCGAAAACTGAGTTACTTTAAGAACTGAGCGATAGCGACTTGTGGGAAAATTTGTCATCAGGTACAGAAAGTGACGACAGCGACGATTCTGATGTCTCTTTCTGGCACACAGCTCCGTTGGAAATTCTGAAGAATCATTTGATATACTTCCCAAATTCCACAAGCTATGTGCCAGAAAGAGACATCAGAATTGTCGCTGTCGTCACTTTCCGTACCTGATGACAAATTTTCCCACGAATCGCTATCGCTCAGTTCTTCAAGTAACTCTGTTTCGCTGTTGCTGTTTTCCAGTTCGTCTAAAAGTGCTTTTTGTACAAAAAAAAAATGCTTTTTGGACGCCATCAAAATTTTCAAGACACAAAGCACTGGAAAAGCTCAGGCAGGGTACTGGAAATGTCACCAGGTGCAATCCTGTGCTGAAATGGTATGATACAGTGTGATCCATTAGGATCACAGCTTTGTATCATGTCATTTGTGTATTTACACTTTTTAATTTGCTGCCGGTTCCACCCCCCTGCGTTGCAACGCTCGCAGGGAAGGGAACCGGAAGGCAAGTGCCGGCAATCGGCCGTGCACAGAGCGGGGAGAGACTGTGAGGAGGACGGGGAGGATGGCTGGGAGGACGGCGGGGGATCGCAGGGAAGGTGAGTAACATTCTGGGGTAATCCCGAGTGTGGCTCAGGGGTTACCGCTTTTGGTATTTATAGTTAACCCCCGAGCCACACTCGGGAATACCGCCAGAGAGGTTAAAAATCACTGCTCCAGTAAAAACGATTGTTTTTTAAAAAAAAATAATTTTGCATTGATACATGCCCCCCCCAGGGCAGTACCCGGGTCCCTATACACTTTTAAAGGCAATAACTTGCATATAAGCCTTTAAAATTAGGAATTTTGATTTTTCGTGTCCCATAGACTTTAATAGAGTTCGCTTGTTCTCTAGAACTTTTTCCCTGTTCAAGATGTTCTGGTGCAAACCAAACAGGGGGTGTTCGGCCTATCACTAGCCCCAACTAAGTATTGAGTGCATAATATACTGTACATGGATATTCTTTTTAGTAAGCCAACATTTCTGTATTATAAATCCTTTTTTTTTTTATTGGTCTTATGTAATATTCTAATTTTCTGAGATACTGAATAAAGGGTTTTCACTAGCTGTAAGCCATAATCATCAAAATTAAAAGAAAGAAATGCATGAAATATATCACTGTGTGTGTAACGCATCTATATAACCAGAGATGTATAGTAACTAAGTAGATCTACTTCACTACTGTACTTAAGTACCGAAAGGTGGTATCTGTACTTTCCTGGAGTATATATTTTTTTTCTCCTACTTCCACTTTTACTTCACTACATTTTTTCAATGATTTCAATACTTCTACTCCGATATTTTTTTTTTGTGCTGCATAGTTACTCGTTACTATTATAAAAATTACCACTGCCAGAACAGTAGATGGCAGGTTTCATGAAGCTCAAAACATGTGTATTATCAGCGCATACAAAAATAAATGCTACTGTATGTATAAATAAAAGCTGCATTTGAAATAATAAAAAACAACATGATGTTCAAACTTTTGACTTCTTTCTTTAATAACTACATAACACAGTACTTGTACTTTTACTTTCAGTACTTGAGTAGCAATTTATTTTTCAAAACTACTGGTACTTTTACTTTCAGTACTTGAGTAGCAACATTTTTAAAAAAACTACTTGCAATACTTAAGTACAAAAAATTTTGAATACTTTAGTACTTCTACTCAAGTCACTTTTTGATCGAGCACTTCCACTTCTACTCAAGTCCCTTTTTGATCGAGCACTTCCACTTCTACTCAAGTATGGGTTTCGAGTACTTTATACAACTCTGTATATAACAGATATGAGTTTTACCTTTTGAATTTAATTACTGAAATAAATTAACTTTTTGATGATATTCAAATTTTATATGATGCATTTGTAAATGATAGATTGATTCTGTCTAGTTCAGTGGCTCGGATGGTTAGAGTTTTCATGAATACTTTATTCATATCACAATGTATATCTTCTAGGGCTGCACCGATAAAGACACCGGTATCGGTGCCGATACTGAGTATTTTTGGTACATCACTCGTACTCTTGAAAATGGTCAGATTCCCAAAACCCGAAATCTTTGCAATGGAGCCCATACAAATTGAAATGTTTGCAGAATTTCAAGGTCTTTTAAAGTGGAATTACAACGCTTAAATCTTAAAAATGCTCCCTCTCCGCTCCTTACCCTTATGCTGACTAACTTGTGTTTTACTTGAATCTACATTCACACCGCTACGGCTCCCTTGTGTCATTCAGTGGTGGCCGCAGGGGACAGCAAGGAGCCATAGGAGCCTATGGGTGATGTCACAGTTCCCAGACATAGCCTTCCATTGCCAAGTGCTCTCTCCTGTCCCCTTCAGCAGCCAATGGCTGGCACCAGGGAGATCACAGGATTGGACTGGAGTGGCCTGAAAATAGATAAGCATATACAACTTTGTTACACACGTTAGTCAGCATAGGTGATGGGGGGGGGTGAGGGGGGGCATTTTTTAGATTAGTTGGGGTTTGCCTGGAATTCCACTTTAGAGTTAACCTGAGCATTGGCCACAGAGGACAAAGCAGCATGTTTATGTTATTTTAGCCCTCCCTAGCAGGGTATGTTTAATTTCCTTTTGCTCCTCTACCAGTCCACTCAGCTTCTGAAGGGTGAAGGAAGTTGTTTGTAAGTCAATGGAGTTGTAGCTGCACGGGGCTATGAACTCCTCATGTGACTGCACTGATTGGTCCAGTGTTGTCCCATGGAATCAAGTGCTGCTCCATACCGAATAGTCCATCTAAATACGTAGAAAATGCATGGCCAATACACGGTAAACACATATCAAGTACCTGGTAAAAACATGGGAAATACCTGTGTACGTTAGTTCTTTACTGTAACTGCTTTGAACCTCATGCTAAAAAAATAACAGATTTATTCCTCAAAACATTATTTCATGTTCCAGTGATCTACTGTATCTCCAGAAGAGCAGACATAAAGCCCAGGGAATGGCACTCATTAATTCACATTAACAGTGCCTCTGCTGCACTGAAATTCCAAGCAATGTTTATCAGTTGGGCAACAGAACAACTCCCATATATGTTATGGAGTTAAGGAGAGGGGAAGTGTAGCAGAAGCACCATGTTGTTACATTAAATAGTAAGTTAGGAAATGTGCAAGCACTACAAAGTAATTGATCCAACCCTGCCCGGGCTACAGTGGCGCTCTCCAATTTTCCTTGTCTCACAGGAGACACAGGCAGCAGAAGGAGCCATAGGCTCCTCCTGTGAGGAGGGAATGGGGAGCATAGCCAAGCCATACTGTGTTTATCTATGGACACACACCCCTCAGCACATGGCTTACCGAGGGGCACCGGGAGGAAAGAAAGACAGTGCTGGGGGGGGTCTAGAAGAGGAGGTAAGGGACTGCTCTGTGCAATACCATTGCACAGAGCAGGCAAGTAAATATTTGTTTCTTGTTTTAATTTTTAAAAAATTAGCTTTACAATCACTTTAATGTTTCATGGTCATCAAATTCACCAAATGGCTAAAAAGTCAAATGTATTATCCAACTTGCATACAGCTATTACTAATATTATTTTTATTATGATTAACCACTTGCTGACCGGGCCATAACCAAATGACAGCTACAGTGCAGTCGGCTTATTCTGGGAGGGCGTACAATGACGTCCTCCCAGAATCGCGCTTCCTGCGTGCCCACTGGGGCACACAAACATAAGTGTCCACGGGACCCGGTGCATCACAGATCGTGGTAAAAGGCCAATGACAACTTTGTGTTAAAAAAAAAAAATGAAATTTTATTTTTTTCCACATTTTCCAAAAACTTGTGTAAAAAAATTAGGTTTAAAAGACTCATTATGCCTCCTAGATTATGTGTTGGGGTGTTTGCTTTCCAAAATGGGGTAATTTTGTGGGCGTTTCCATTGTCCTGGTGCTCCATGGCCTTCAAAAGTGTGATAGGTTGTCAGTAAATTATATGTGTAATTTATGCTCCTAAAACACCTGGTGGTGCTACCTGGATGTTGGACCTCTGTATGTGGCCAGACTGTGGAAAGTCTCACACGTGTGGTATCGCCATACTCAGGAGGAGTAGCAGAATGTATTTTGGGGTGGAGTTGCAAGTATGCCTATACAGTGTGTGAGAAATAACTTAATAATATGACAATTTCTTTAAAAAAAATCTTCATTTTTGCAAAGAATTGTTTGAAAAAATTACACCCTCAAAAAACTCACCATGCCTCTTCCTACCAAATACCTTGGAATGTCTACTTTACAAAAAGGGGTCATTTGGGGGGGGGGGGGTATTTGTACTTTCATGGCTTGTTAATATCTCAAGAAATTAGATAGGCCTTCAGTAAATCAGATGTGATCAATTTTCAATGATTAGCACCATAGCTTGTAGACTCTATAACCTTCACAAAAACCAAATAATATATACTTATTTGTTTTGTTTTGTTTTTGTTTTTTTTACCAAAAATATGTAGCAGTATAAATTTTGGCCAACATTTATTAAGAAAAATTACTAAATTTGCAAAGTTTTAAAACAAAAACAAGGAAAAATGCATTTTTTTTACAAAATTTTTGGTCTTTTTTAATTTATAGAACAAAAAATGAAAAAACCAACGATGAATAAAAGCCACCAAAAGAAAGCTCTATTTGTGTGAAAAAAAAGAACAAAAATTTCATATGAGTACAGTGTAGCATGACTGAGTAATTGTCATTCAAAATGTGAGAGCACTGAAAGCTGAAAATTGGTCTGGTCAGGAAGTGGGTAAGTGGTTAATTACACTACTGATATAATATTGACTATTTAAATTTAAAGTGCACATGGCTTTTATTTATTCACTCTGTATTCTCCTACAACATAATACACATAAGTCAGAGATGTGAAAAGCAAGCTTCAGCATGCTGTATGCTTTTTAATGAGCCTATCAATGAATAACTTTCTCAATTGACCTTGAAGTATATAGAGCTTTATAAATTAGACTCATAACTCATAACAAAAAAAAAAATGTGTGCAGTGACTATGAAACTGAATCATGTTAATTATTTTGTTTAGATCCCAAAGTAACCTTACATGAGAACAAATTAGCGTGGCATTTTATAGTATGTGAGCTGTTAATAATATTTATAGCAATATAATAACTGAAAAAAGAGTATTTGAAGTTTAAAGAGGGCCGTTAAACAAAAATGTGTCCAAAAGATTTTTTCACAAATCAGACTTTTTCTTCTCAAAACCATTACATTTTAATAAGCAACTTCAAGATCTGTAATTTTTTCATCAAATGTTAAAGCTTAGTGTTAGGCCATTCCCCCTGTGACATTGTGGGCTATCACAATATATTTCATATCATACCCTACTAGGGAACTCTTCTGTGTTATTGTACATAGAGAATATAGACAATAGAGTTGCAGGAGAAATAGGAATGATAAAGACTTATCTTCCTACAATACAATTAATGTGAGAAATTCTATAATAAGTGAATTGTTTTGCTATGGTTAAATATTTGCCTGGGGTTGTATAGTGATCTTCAAGGAAGTATAGGCATTTACACAAAAAAAAGGGTTGAAAGGAATATCTTTAATAGCTAAGCAAGTTTATGTGTATTTAAGAAGAGGAAGCCCAGCTACTAACTGAAACTCACTGGAAAATGCAATTAACCTTTTAACTGCCCAATGGTAGCTAAAAATGATATTCCATATTTGCAAAAAATTACAAAAATAGCCATAGCTATTTCACCTACAAATAACAAACAACAACTAGAAAATGGCCACTCACATTCATTCTCAATGACATCTAAAAATAAGGAAACTCTAGCACGTATTTCTCAGCAACTTTGAGTCTCTTTATCTAGAAAAGAGCAAAATAAACCCCCATATTGTACATGGGAGGAAATAAAATTCCATATGACTCCTATATATTTTTAGTGATTAGACTTTATCCCTGGCCAAGTTACAATGTTCCCTTTAGCAGGTTTAGCAACATGTCCTTGGAAGTCTACTCAACATAGATGGAAGGAAAATTCCAGATTAAAATTAATTGTCCTCCAATCCATAAGGAAACACTCAGATGAAAGTCTACAGCTGTCTCCTTGAGATCAAAGGCCTTGTTTTCCTATAGTCTGATTCAACTTGGCCATCACTTTATAGGCTGGTCAGATTCACGCTTTTCACTTATAGGAAACAACAGTGGAATCTGTCCTAATTCTACTTACGGGCTTCCAGCCTTTGTCCGTAATTAGGACATCATTAGATTTGTTTATGAAGGTTGAGCACTGCTCATCCAAATCTTCAGCCTTGTGTACATAGAGTAGGTCAGAACACAGTTCAAAGTCACCCCAGCTTAAACTTTTAAAGCTCTGTTCTCTAAATCCACAATCTTGATAGGAATATCCCACAAGCACATTTGAAGCCACTGCAAGTTGCTCCTTGAGTGTCTACTTTTCCAACTCTGCCTTTTTTTTTTGTAGAGCAAAAGAAAAGCCTAAAAATATGGCTACTGTCCACATCTTTCCTTTACTAAAGCAAAAAAACTTCAGGGCAAAGTCTGAAGAATAGTCCAAGGCCCCATCAGCACAATCACAATAGAAGAGTCAAGCTCCTTCACAACAACCATCCATGAACTATCTCTAGCGGGAAGCTTGAACACCCCCTGATCTTCAGTGATTTTTTTCTGCATACCTTTTCCTGTTCAACAATCTGCACAGCGTTTTGTAATCGCAAAGATTTAAAAAATAATGCCAAATTCAATTAAAATATCTATGTGATACCAGATGAGTCCCCAATGTTTTCTCTGGTCAAAAAGACTAAGCCCAGAAGCAAAAAAACTTAATATACTACAATTTATAGTCATGTGCTTGCTACATTCGTTTTCTTTATTTTTTCACCTGGTAATTTAGCCAGTAAGTTTTTTTTTTTTTTTTTTCAACTTTCTTTAACAGACCCGGCTGTCTAGCAAAAGTGACAAAAGGTTGAAAGAAACTAGTGAACACTGACAGGGGTACTTTCAATGGTGAGCTTTTGTTAATTTAGGGCTCTTTCACACAGACGTTCCGTATGTCCGTAAATCACCCCATCCGTTTGCGGGTGATATACGGACATAATGAATGTCTATGGGATTGCGGATGTCAGCGGATGACCATCCGATGACATCCGATTTTCGTCCTTTCAGTTCTGTTCCGTTTTTTGGAACGGAACAGAACCCTATTTTTGTTCCGTTTTAAAAGCGGAACGGAAGCAAAATTGGATGTTAGCGGTGTCATTCGCTGGCATCCGCAATGCCCATAGACTTACATTATGTCCGTATATCATCCGCAAACGGATGGGATGATATGCGGACGATCCCTGAAAACCCTTCTCTTTAAAGAAGCCTACCCGGCTACTAACAAATAACACTGTTTCACTTGCTCCATCAGCTCATCCCCCACAGCTATTGCCTTTTGTATCAATTGACCCTCCCTTAGATTGTAAGCTCTAACGAGCAGGGCCTTCTGATTCCTTTTGTTCCAAATTGTAGTGTAACTGTAATGTCTGCCTTCATTTTGTTAAGCGCTGCACAAACTGTTGGCGCTATATAAATCCTGTATAATAATAATAATAATAATAATGACACAAGTGTCATCCGTGTCCGTGAAAAAAAAAAAAAAAGTGCCGCAGCGGATCGCAATACGGTTCGCTCTGTGTGAAAGAGCCCTTAGTTGAAACTTTATGCCAAAAAATAACGCTTCTATATGTTAGCAATAAAGTAAAAATAAAAAATTTAAAAAATAAGTTGTATAGAGACACATAAGAACATAAACACATACATCAGGGGCACCTGCATACGAAAACATGTTACTTATCGCTGCACGTGCACACACCAAACTAACGAGCTGTAAGAGCTTTTAGAACTTCATCTATTGACAGTATTTTGTGCCAAAATTTGTTTCCATTTCACAGCGAGTGTAATTTTACCCATGCACTATGGGAAGAAGGCAAGCTGGCTAACACAGTTTGATACTTTAGGAATTTTCTGCTGGGAAATCCTGGGTCCTGCCATTCATGTAGATGTTACTTTGGAGTCCATGCCTCAACAAGTCTGGGCTGTTTTGGTATTTAAAGACAAACCTACCCAATATTAGGTGGGTGGTCAATATGTTATGGTGATTGGTCACAATGCTATGGCTGATCGGTGGATATGTACTCTAGTTTAGGCATATAACAATAATATACTATACCTAATTAAATCTGGGACTTCAGTTCTGATGGTTGATACAATCTTTTGCGGTAGTCAAGGTAGAGTCCTTGGTCACAGCACACATGGCAATTGCTGCTTACATTCCTTCCCATGTGAAGCTTTGTGTGTTCTCAAAAACATAGCTAGATGACCCAATTTCCGCCTCTCTTCATGTCCTATCAATATCACTACCTGTTCACCTGGCCCTTTCAGACTATCTAAGCAAGTTCATTACATTTAAAGGAAGCCAAGCTACTAGCCTAATCTCAAAAATCCAATTAATCCTTTAACGTCCAAGTGGCAGCTGAAAAAGATATTTCATAATTGCTAAAAAAAAAAAAAAAAAACACTAAAAAGTCAATAACAACTTTTAATCTGGCTATACATTAGGTCATTAACCACTTATTGACCAGAAGATTTTCCCCCTTAATGACCAGGCCATTTTTTGCGATTCAGCACTGTGTTACTTTAACAGACAATTGCGCGGTCGTGCGAGGCCATACCCAAATTAAATTGATGTCCTTTTTTACAGATAGAGCTTTCTTTTGGTGATATTTGATCACCTGTGTGATTTTTTTTTTCTGCTATAAACAAAAAAAGAGTGACAATTCTGAAAAAAAAAAAAAAAAAACAATATTTTTCACTTTCTGCTATATCACATTCCCAAAAAAAATGTAAAAATAAAGTTTTTTCATCATTTTAGGCCAATTTGTATTATGATACATATTTATGGTAACAAAAAATCCCAATAAGCGTAATTTGATTGGTTTGCTCAAAAGTTATCGCGCCTACAAACTAGGGGAAATATTTTTAGCGGGACTGAGACATTTCAGTTGACAGATCGGACCCCTAATTGACATTTTTGAGACTTTTGGGGGGACCAGTGACATTACTACAGTAACAAGTGCTAAAAATATGCACTGTTACTTTATTAATAACACTGGCAGGGAAGGGGTTAACACCAGGGGTGATCAAAGGGTTAAATGTGTCCCTAGGGGGTGCTTTATAACTGTGTGGGGGATGGGCTTGCTGAATGAACACAGAGACCTGTGTTCCTAAATAGGCGGAACACAGGATTCCTGTAGTCATTACTGACAGAACAGTGGTCTGCCGTGTTCACAATGGCAGACCGCCGTTCTGTCTCCATCGGAAGCGATGGCGGACACCTGGTGTGCTGGTGCACATTTAAAATCTTAAATGTCGGTATCCTGTTTCGTGTTCGGGGACCTTCGTCCCGCTGCGTCACGTCACTTCCGGTTATTTCCTCCTACGTGTTGCGTCACAATATCACGTGACTTTCTCAGGGAATTCCGGCTATTTTTTTATTTAATAAAAGTCTCGATATACTGTACCATGATGGCCCCATTGTTTGTATGAGCTTAAAGGAAAAGTGGGAGTAAATAAGGATACGAATACGGAAGGACCGTAGGAAATCCCCCCATAGAAAATCGGTGCACACCCCCCAGGAGAAAGGACCGAACAAGATCAGGAGATACAGTGATCACCCCAGGAGGAATTGAACGGCGCTGGGACAAAGGAACCATATCTAAAGAGGGTCAAGTGATACAGACGTATTACTGACCTCACTGAGGTGAGCATTTAGAGCACATAGAAGTGAGAGCACTGAAAGCATCCGGGGAAACAGAGAAAAAGGGTGGAGGAAGAAAATAAACACCACGGATCACTTAGACTGCATTTGATTTTGCACTAATTTGGATTGGACACTTATTATTATTTTTTGAAGAGAATATGTTGAAATTATTATAACTACCACCGAGAAGAAAAGTATTTAATTTTGTATTGTCACATCAGCACTACAGTATATTTATTTACTTTTGCACGAGCTCACTTTAAATGAGATAAGCACTTTTTATTTAATTTTAATTGGAACACAAGCACTAAATATCATTTTAATGGTATAAAGACACTGATATAATTTGAAGCACAGCAGCACCTTGGAAGTAAAAAATATTTTAAGCACATTATTAACCCTCTTCACCGTTTAAGAGTGTAAATGGTCACAACAGCACTTTAAATATACAAAGATTTTTGATTCATTCTACTGTTCACTGTGCATGAAATATAGAAATATTGATTGATGTGACAGAAACGCAGGAAGAATTTTATATATAAGATAAATATTTGTGACCAGAGGGGAGTGAACACAACATCGCTAAGGTTTTGAGGTTCCGGGTAGCAACCCCTGGAACGCAGTACAACCCCCTTATATTGTATATTGAAACTGTTTTATTTTGGTATCAGTTAACATACATGCAGCATTAGGGTGACTAGCTGACCCTTCCAAGATAGCGGAGGAACCACACTCTATAAATTTGCACTAAGAGCAGGGGCAAAGTTCGGGTGAAAGCTGGGTCATACAAGGGTAGGCAAAGTCAACACAGGTTTCAAGACACGTGGGAACCAGCTGAAGACCATTTTGCAACCTTTCTCAGTGACACATTTATTTAAAGGCTGCTGAGCTCCAAGTGGGCATTCCAATTGATACCCGCTTGTATGGCAAACCATCACAGTATGTCAGGTATTGCCCCTTTGCTTAGACGTATGAGTGGTGCAATGAGCACTAACATGAGCATATCCACACTGGTCTCTCTGTTACCCCTAAATATCCTAAATTAAATACCCTAAATTAAAGTGTTACCTACCCACAACAGTAAAATCAGTCTGTATATGCAGAAAAGTATGCTTGTTATACTCACTGCGTAAACCTAAGGGGTTAATCCTCTGCATTGTGTAAAAAGGCTGATTGATCCTGTTTCCTCTGATTCTCCCCTACTTCCACAGTCCCCAATCCATCTTCTGATAGAACAGAGCCTTAAGGGCACTCTGCACATTCTCAGTTTGGTGGTTTGGTGTGTATTGCTAGAGAGTTTTTTTTTTTCTTTGGAGAGTTAATGTGATCAGGACAGGGAATATCAGCACTGTCCAGACAGAGAGACAGGAGTCATGCAGCCTCATAGGACAGTCAGAGGAGAATTTAAACAAAAAAAGACTGAACATTTTGAAAACATTTGTTTCCCTTTGTTTCTGTTATAAAACTTTCCAAATAAATAATTGTTCTTCAAAAATTTAGCCCAAAATGTATTCTGCTACATTTATTTGGTGAAAATAACCCACATCAGTGTATATTATTTAGTCTGTATGAAAGATATAGAGTCCACAAACTATGGTAATTATCTGAAAATTAATCAATCCTGATGTACTGACTACCTCATTTCTTGAGGCACTAAAATGCCAGGACAGTAGAAATGACCCCTTTTTGGAAAGTAGTAGCCAGTCCAAGATATTTAGTAAGAGGCATGGCGGGTTTTTTGAAGTTGTCATTTTTTTGTCATATTTTTTGGAAAATGAAGAATTAAATTACATTTTTTTATTCGATTTTTTTTTTTATGATTTTTTTTTAACACACTGTGACCAGAGCAATATAATGTCCCCATAGCAACATTGTGCTACTCTGGGGAAGTGATCAGGATTTTTTATTTTGTGCACATCATGTTTGCTAATAGCAGTGAATATAGGTAATCATTTTAATGATTAGCACATCTTTCCCAGCAATGAGTATTATCTCCAAGACATTAGCACATCTTTCCCAACAATGAATATTATCTCCAAGGGTTAGAAAGGCTGGATTCATCTCTTTTTCATGGATAGTGTAGGACCCACTGATAATGGGGTACTTTGACGCAGTGGTGGGCTTGAGCACGATATGGGCATATGGTGGGACCAAATCCCCATTTTTATTTATGGATTGTCTTCAAATTTGGTAATTTCTTTTGCATGTGTACGCTATTCTTTTTTAATATACATGTCTTTTGGTTCATAGCTGCACCAGCTTTAGAAATACATGGGTATGCTCCCCCAAATTTTTTGCTTGTTTATTATGTATTCGGTCTGACCAGACTACCGAGGTTGAGCAACCCACCCCACCCCCCACACGCACCTGTACTCTATCAGTGTCCACTATCAAGTGGATATAGGAGGAGTCCCCTGTAGTGCATTAGCACATCTTTCCCAGCAAGGAGTATTATCTCCAAGGGTTAGAAAGGCTGGATTCATCTCTTTTTCTGGATAGTGTAGGACCCACTGATAATGGGGTACTTTGACGCAGTGGTGGGCTTGAGCACGATATGGCCATATGGTGGGACCAAATCCCCATTTTTATTTATGGATTGTCTTCAAATTTGGTAATTTCTTTTGCATGTGTGCGCTATTCTTTTTTAATATACATTTTAATGAATATAACTGAATTATTGAGCCTGTTTTGTTGTGATTAGCTATAATTGGTCAAAGCTAAATAACATGGTACAGATGGGCTGTGATTGGCCCTGTCTGTACCATGTGATCAAATTGACCAATCACAGCTAGCAACACAATTGTACATTCATTTCATGCCATCCATTGTGTACAATTGTCATGTGACCTGCTGTAATTGGTCATGGTGTTCACATGGTACTAGGGATGATCGAACGGTTCGAGTCGACCATCAGTTCGACCCGAACATTGGGTGTTTGAAATTCGGCCGAATTACAAACTTTTTGCGGTAAAGGTTCAGAATTCGGCCACCAGAAACGCCCAAAATGCAATGGGACAGGAACAGGGCTTTAAAAGCCTGTGATTGGCCCAGAAACATCAGTAAAAGCCGATTGGAGTGATTAGGGGGTCCAGAGGCCTATCAGGAGTGAATACGCCCCCCATACGTCCCCTAGTATATAACATAGCCCCTCCAAAACTCTAGCACTGTAATAGAGAGGCTGTGGAATAGAGTGGAAGCATTTCTGTTACTCCTGCTGCTGCAGTGTCATTTTGCAATTATAATTGTGAGGAAAGGGATATGCAGTGTAGTTAGGGTACTATATACCACTATAGTTAGATTCAAAAATCTAGTTTTTGTAGGGAAAGTTTTAGGTGTCAGGGTGACCGTAGTGTAGTTTAGAGTGAACTGATTCTGCTATGCCCGGGTGACCGAACTCTTCCATGTCAGGGTGACCGTAGTGTAGTATGTAGTTTAGAGTGAACTGACTCTGCTATGCCAGGGTGACGGTAGTGTAGTTTAGGGTGAACTGACTCAGCCATGTCAGGGTGACCGTAGTGTAGTGTAGGGTGAACTGACTCTGCTATGCCAGGGTGACCGAACTCTTCCATGTCAGGGTGGCCGTAGTGTAGTTTAGGGTGAACTGACTCTGCTATGCCAGGGTGACCAAACTCTTCCATGTCAGGGTGACCATAGTGTAGTATGTAGTTTAGGGTGAACTGACTCTGCTATGCCAGGGTGACCCCACTATGCAGATTCTGGGTTAGGGGGTATACATATATACATATATATATATAGTCAGGTCCATAAATATTGGGACATCGGCACAATTCTAATCTTTTTGCTCTAAACACCACCACAATTGATTTGAAATGAAACAAACATGATGTTCTTTTAACTACAGACTTCCAGCTTTAATTTGAGGGTATTTACATCCAAATCAGGTGGAAGGTGTAGGAATTACAACAGTTTGTATATGTGCCTCCCACTTTTTAAGGGACCAAAAGTAATGGGACAATTGGCTGCTCAGCTGTTCCATTGCCAGGTGTGTGTTATTCCCTCATTATCCCATTTACAAGGAGCAGATAAAAGGTCCAGAGTTTTTTTCTGGTTCTGGACATGCTACAGAGCTGAAACTTTTTTTTTTTTCAATAATTTTTTCAATAATTGGCTCTCTATCAAAAACGACAATTTTTAAGAACTTTTTTTTGTGTGACTCATAGTCCCTGGGGCATGACCCAGAACCCTAGGCACTTTTTAGGGGCATTTATTGGGTTTTAGGGCTTCAAATGGTGTTTTTTGATTCCAGAAGTTCGGGTCCCATTGATATCAATGGGGTTCTGGAATCCGAACCGAACTTTCGGGAAATTCGGGTGTTCTGGCTAAACCAAACTTTTCAAAAGTTCGATTATTCCTACATGGTACCGTAAGCGAGCCAGTACTCTGATTAGTCATCGGCTGTCCTGTGGACATAGCCAGTGACAGATTGCGCTGCTGCATGGCCCCGTGGCATGCGATTCTGACAGGACGTCAGATGACGCCCACTCAGAATAAGAAAGTCACTGCCCAGCCATCAATCTACTATTGGCTGGGTGGGAACTGGTTAAACAGACACTCATAGAAATCATAAGTTTGCTATATACTGCTGATGAGAAAAGGTATTTATCAGTTTGTATTTACTAAAATAATTGCATTTCCATATTCTGTGTGCTGTAGGAGACCAGATCTAGTGAATGCAGGCTCTTGGATTTAGTAGCACTTTAACTCTTTCCTCTCCATGTTCTTCTTTGCAATTTTTATTCTGATTGTGCTCTTTTAGTTTTATAAAAGAGTGAATAACTTTGCAACACTTTGTATCAGAAATGTCAAGATAAATGGGACAAATTGCAGAATAAAGGTAGAATTTTATCTATTGCCATGCCTGTTGTTTTTAAATCATGTAAACATAGAATATTGGAAGGTAAGACTGCACAGTAACAGATTAGTATCTGTAATTCTATGCAACAATTTGAGTAGACACAGAAAAGTTGTACTTTCCATAAAGGGATTTATGTCTGGCCAAATTGGAAAAGGTGTATTAAGGGGGCAAATCCTTCCGGTCTTAAAGTGGTTAAACGCCACAAATTTCTTGTGTCAATGCAGTTTGGTCTATTACATTCCTGAAGCATCTGTGTATCTGTTCCTGTATTGCTCTTCCATTGCCGACATGATCGGCTCCTGACTTGGACTAAACTCCACCTGCACCGACCCCTGGCTTGCCTCTGGACTACGATTCTCCCTTACGTTTCTGCTCATCTGCCTTGCTCTTACCGCCTCCGGCCTGAATCTCGACTACTCTTATCCCTGCAACCTGTGTCCGATCTGCCTGCTGGTTGCTGACCTGAACTGTCTAGCCTTGCCTTGGTTTTTCTTCCTACACCTGAATAAGCTGTAGCTGTGCCGGACATCAGTTCTTGGTCTTCTACCAGCATGCCACCAGCTGCTCCTACATATCCTGGCACACATCAACATTCTCAAGTAGAAGTCTTATCAGGCACTCATACCACTCTGTGCTCTGGCGTTCCCTGTTACTCTACCATGGCTCCTGAGCCAGAGCTGTAAGAGAGGCCTTCTTCTATGCTTCAGGCTCCATTACCAGGCAGGTTACACCATGTATGGGCAGGCTGATTGTACCCATGTACAACCAGCATGTCAGATTATTGACAGCAGCTATAGCTGCAAGCAATAATCGCTGTGTTCTCCTGACCAGGACAGCACCCCAGGTCCCTATGTCGGAAGAACACAATAACTCCATGGGAGGGGTTCCCCTATCAACACTGAATGTGTCCATGGGAGAATCTAGCGATTTATAGGTTGTAGGGAAAAAATTCTCACCATGTTTAGCCAGCTTTACCCTTGGGAAGAGTTGTGCAAATACCAAAATGCTTTAATGGGTGGATGTCAGTCTGGAGGGGTGGGAGGTCTTAGGCAGAATGCATTTACATGTAAACCACCCTTTATAATATCTATATGTGATATTGAGGCTCCATGATTGAAAGAACTGAAATCTAATGAAAGACAGAGGTGGACCAGGGACAGTTAGACTGGGGATGAAAGGGCTGAATGATCTCTAGCTTGGAAATGAGATGGGCTCTATGACTTTCTGCAGATTCTAAAGCACAATGTGAAAAGCTCACAGTATGCCTTGAAATCAAAGTAAACAATTACAGGAACAGGAGAGGAGCCATAAAAACGGTGCAAAGCAGAGGGCAGGGTTTGGCTTTAAAGCGGAGTTCCGGCCTCAAATACCTTTTTTAACTAAAAATACCCCTATAATACAAATCCATCATCCTTTACAGAACCGCTATTCTCATACTTACAAGGTGTACAGTATTGGATTTTAGTCAAAGTCTTACTTTTAAAAACGCTGTCTGGGCGCGGCCATCTTAGACGTGGGCATCTGAAGCCGCAGTGTAATCTGCTGTGTCCTTCTTCCTGATTCCAGGGAGTGTTCTGGGAGTTCTTCCTGATTTTAGCCTCCTGGGAGTGATGACAAACAGCTCCCAGGATGCAATGCAAAGGCGGAAGTGATGTCTGTGGGCGCAGCCACAGAGGGGGGAGAAGGAGGAAGTACAATCAAAAATGCCCTGAAAATAAGGTAAGGGACCCCCAAAAAAAAAAAAACTGAAAATGCCCAATTATTGATCAGCATAGCGAGCTCTCCAGGAATCAATAAAGTTGCAAAATAGACCGGAACTCCGCTTTAAGATTATTTTTAAAGAAAAAAAATGTATTCGATTAGGTGGATTGGACTGATGTTTTCAAATATCAGGGAATGTATGCAGGTACCAGGGAATCAGCCTAATATGGATGTTTTTTTGCAGTTCTGTTGTGGTTTACTCTTTCTAAAAATAATTCACAAAAAATATAAAAAGAACAAATAAAAATACTGTATATGCTTTGATAATTATATCTTGCTGCACCGCATATTTGGAATGAGAGCAGCCCTAACCAGCCCACTTATAATACAACAATTGACACTGGGTAAAAAAGCACTTAATGAATGCTTCCTAATAACATCATGAATGGCTGCTGTGGCCAAGTTTGTTTGATATATACCATCCTAAATTTTATAGCGGATGACAGGCAAAAATAATCTTTTGTCTGATTTTAAAATAAACAGTTGCATTGATTTGTAGATGCAAGACAGGTGTTGTCAGCGTCTATTTTTCAAACCCATCTAAACAGTTTTCCTTTTATTTTAGATGACATTAGAGCATAAATAAATTCCTCCATGTAATCAAAATTGGACCGTAGAGTTGACAATAAATCCAAAAATAACCTTGAGCCTTCCAGCTGGGTCATCCGCCATTATGTATTTGCAACTTTTCTTCCATCTTGTAGCATCCGTCGCATAGTCAAAGAATTAATAACCTTGGGATGACCCTCCAGTAAAATATGATCCTTTAAGCTTTTAGGAGTTTTCACTCTTATTTTGCCACAGCGGACATGCAAGAACAAGTCGGCAAAGAGCTTATAATGAAGTTTGTTCTTTGAAATTCATGTGCCTAAAACTGTTACAAATTTTGTGCTTATGGAACCTCTGATATTATAGAATGAAATCTAATCTTATTGCACTAAAAAATTCCTCCACCAACTGTATTCTGTTTCAGAGTATTTGCAGTTTCTCAAATTAAAAGCACCAAAGTAGCTGACTGAGCAGTGTTCTTTAAAATGAATTAGCGAAGCTTTTTCTCTGACCATATATTGACAGAAAATGGGATATCAAAGTGACATTTTATTGTTTTTGAAATAACCCAAAGTGCATATCACTGCACATATATAAAGAAATGCAAAGTATAATGTCAGGCATATATAAAATGCACAAATTACGCAGTTTGGTAACCATTAATTGTTTATTTTTTAAATACTAGCACTGTAAGTTCCTAAATTTGACTTACTGTGTTTCCATGAAAATAAGCCCGGGTCTTATATTCATTTTGGCTACAAAAAATGCATTAGAGCTTATTTTCAGGGGATGTCTTATTTGTCCTCTGTCTTCCCTTCTCTTGTCAGCTCAGGAGTGAGCATCTGTGTAATCCCCAAAATAAACTCTAGTTAAAGTCCTTGTAAAATAATTTAATCCATTGTGTAAATGGATTAGATAATGTCCAGTGTGTGTCTTTATATAACATTGTAGAAAATACCTTATTTACAGCGCCGCTCTGAGCACTGCTGGGGGAGATGCCGAGATTCCGGCTGACATCAGCCCTGCTCTGAGCACTGCAGAGGAAGGGACCACTGATATCAGCCCTGCTCTGAGCACTGTAGAGGAAGGGACCGCTGAGGTCAGCCCTGCTCCGAGCACTGTAGAGGAAGGGACCGCTGAGGTCAGCCCTGCTCCGAGCACTGTAGAGGGAGAGGCCAGTGAGGACAGCCCTGCCCCGAGCACTGCAGAAGGAGGGGCTGCTAACATCAACCCTGCTCCGAGCACTGCAGAGGGAGGGGCTGCTGAAGTCAGCCCTGCTCTGAGCACTGCAGAGGGAGGGGATGCTGACGTCAGCCCTGCACTGAGCACTGCAGAGGGAGGGGCCGCTGACATCAGCCCTGCTCTGAGCACTGCAGAGGGAGGGGCCACTGACATCAGCCCTGCTCCGAGCACTGCAGAGGGAGAGGCCGCTAATGTCAACCCTGCTCTGAGCACTGCAGAGGGAGGGGCCGCTGACGTCAGCCCTGCTCCAAGCAGTGCAGAGGAAGGGGCCGCTGACATCAGCCCTGCTCCGAGCACTGCAGGGGGAGAGTCTGCAAACGTCAACCCTGCTCCGAGCACTGCAGAGGGAGAGGCCGCTAATGTCAACCCTGCTCTGAGCACTGCAGAGGGAGGGGCCACTGACATCAGCCCTGCTCCGAGCACTGCAGAGGGAGGGGATGCTGATGTCAGCCCTGCTCCGAGCACTGCAGAAGGAGAGGCCGCTGAAGTCAGCCCTGCTCCAAGCAGTGCAGAGGAAGGGGCCGCTGACATCAGCCCTGCTCCGAGCACTGCAGGGGGAGAGTCTGCAAACGTCAACCCTGCTCCGAGCACTGCAGAGGGAGGGGCTGCTGAAGTCAGCCCTGCTCTGAGCACTGCAGAGGGAGGGGATGCTGATGTCAGCCCTGCTCCAAGCACTGCAAAGGGAGGGACCGCTGACGTCATCCCTGCTCCAAGTTCTGCAGAGGGAGGGGATGCTGATGTCAGCCCTGCTCTGAGCACTGCAGAGGGAGGGACCGCTGACGTCATCCCTGCTCCAAGTTCTGCAGAGGGAGGGGCTGCTGATGTCAGCCCTGCTCTGAGCACTGCAGAGGGAGAGACAGGGGACATCAGCCGGGAGAAGGAGAAGAGCTCCGGCTGGTCACATGAGCTCCCAGTGGCGCTGTTGGTAAGGTATTTTCTACAATCATGTGACATAAAGACACACACTGGACATTATATAATCCTTTTACAGCGTGGATTACATGATTTTACAAGGACTTTAACTAGGGCTTATTTTCGGGGTAGGGATTATATTGCAGCCATCCTATAAAACTGAGATAGGTCTTATTTTCGGGGTAGGTCTTATTTTTGGGGAAACACGGTAGTTTCAGCAGAGCCCAGAGAGGTAAAAGGCAAAAGAGACATTCAGGTATGTTGCACTGCAAGGAGCATGCTGATGGGGGAGAGAGCAGAGTTACGAAGAGATAAGCTTGTCAGTGTGCTGCTTTTACTTTCACTGTCTACTTACAGAGTGGGGAGGAGACCTGCAAGTGAAAGTGAAACTGCAGTAGAGAAAGGTACCAGGCAGGGCTTTGCAGTGCCAGAGAGCTGTGTAAATCTTGTCTGCGTGCTATTTTTATTTTTACTCTCCAGTTACAGGGTAGGGAGGGAACCTATAAGTGAAAGTGAAATGGCAGCAGAGAAAGGTAAAGTCCCCCTCCCAGCCAGGCAGGGTTGTGCTATATGGGAGAGCTGTGTAAATCTCAGAACTAGATGTAAATGTAGGGAACCTACCTTAACCACTTGGCCTCTGGAAGATCCCCCCCCCTTCATTACAAGGCCATTTTTTGTGATACTGCACTGCGTTACCTAAACTGGCAACTGAGCAGTCGTGCGACGCTGTACCCAAATAAAATTGATGTCCTTCTTTCACACAAATAGAGCTTTCTTTTGGTGGTATTTGATCATCTCTGTGTTTTTTTTTTTTTTGCACAATATTGAAAAAAAACATATATTTTTCTTACTTTCTGCTATAAACGTTCTTCCATCTACAAACCATGAGACATTTTTTTTTATTTTTTATTTTTTTACTAGTAATGGCGGCGATCAGTGACTTATAGCTGGTTAAATGTGTGCCTAGCCAGTGTTTATGTGTACTGTATGTTGTGCTTTTACTAGGGGAAGTATTTGATTTCATTTCCTGCTTTGCGTGAAAAGAAAATCTATTACTTCGCCACTGACAGGACAAGGCTCTGCCTTGTTTACATAGGCAGAACCCTGTTCTGTGTGTGTTTTCCGGACGATTGGCAGGTTCCGGCCATAATCTATTGGTCCGCACCCACTGATCGACATCTGCTGTGCAAAATCAGAGCGGAGTCAGGCCGCTGCCGGCAAGAGCGCATGCCCCTACCCGAAAGTGCCAGATCACGTACTAAGTACATGATCTGGCTCAGGAGAGCCACATTGCTGCCTATATCTAGGTTATACGGTCGGCAGGCGGTTAAAGCAGAAATAAACTCTTTCAATCAACAATAACTTTTTTTAATCCTTATGTTGCTGGCATTAGTAAATAGATGAAGGTATATTATATATACTTGTGTTAAACATGTTTTTACATTTCTTCCGATGCTTCCTGGTTTCTGGCCTAGGCAAAAATCATATCATGCATCCCAGGAGTTTTCATTGGCATTTTTTTCTTTCATTTGGAGGAGGGGAGGAGGGGCTTTCTCAGCAAAGCTCACCCTCCTACACGTATGACTGAGCCAAGGGCAGGTGGATTCCAGGAAGTAAATGCTACATGAATTATTTGCTCTTACTAAAGATGGCCACAGCTAGAAGTGCTAGGGGAAGGGGTGTTTTTCAAAGAGATTTCTCAACAAACTCAAGCATTGATGGATGGGTGAGGTTGCTTTGAATATTAATCACTTGCCGCCCATATAACTTACTTATACAGTGGCAAGGTGGCACTGCTGCACCGGATCACGTATCTAGTGCGTGATCCGACACAACCGGGTCTGGGACGCACCTGTGCGCCACTGGCAACTCGCTCTCGCTGTGAATATATACAGTGGGAACTGATCTGTGGGTACCGCAGACTCGATGTCTACTGGCACCCACTGATCATCCAGCACAGAGGCAGAATGGCGATCTTCCTATGTAAACAAAGCAGATTCGCGTTCTGTCAGTAGGGATAGGCATGGGTCCTGTGTTCCTGCAAGAACCTAGTTACATTCTGTGTTTGATTTAGTGGCTAGGCTACTACTACTTTCTGTGCTTTGTATATTTCTGATAAGCTCCTTGCAAGGTAATTTGCTTCTGCCTGCTACTGTTGTTCTAGTAGCCAGAGTGAGAAGAAGCAATAGTTATGAACATTAAGGCTCCGTTCACATGTGGGCGTTTTGGGGCGTTTTTGGGGCGTTTTTCTGCTCTAGGATCAGCTCTCAAAACGCCCAACAAGACAAATCCTATTCATTTCAATGGCCCCTGTTCACATCTGAGCGTTTTGACGCTGTATACAAAACGCCCAACGCTCAAAAAAGTACATGAGCTTCTTTTTGGGCAGATTACAGGCGTTTTCCATTGATCTCTATTCAATCTAAAAACGCCTGCACAAAAATCGCGGTAAAAATCGCGGTAAAATCGCGGTAAAATCGCGGTAAAAAACGCCACAAAAATCGCTGTAAAATCGCGGTAAAAAACGCGCGAAAAACGCTACGCTCAGGTGTGAATGTAGCCTTATCCATTGCAGCCAATTACTGAGGAGTTTGTTCAGTGGTGTGAGCTAAGGTAAAATGATAAAAGTTTGGAGCAACCTTCCAGAGTGTTCTCTGCCCCAGACAGAGCCAATGTTAATGCTCTGCTGAATTTTGGTTGCTTTGCTGGAGGGTCCATCCAAAAGGATAGAGGAAGAACATGTCTGCCTTTAGGGAACATCTGACTCTTCTATGTTGGAGAGTTTCCAGGGAGAGCTAAGAAATGCTGTTGCTGATGGACATTACAAGGAGTATTCACTGCTTACTAGTGGCTGTTCTGAAAGGGTCAAGAAACTGTCTACAGAGAGAAATGGATCTATTGATCCAGTTGAATTAAACTTTTCAGGTCCCCCAGGAGTCATAATGTACAAGTATACACAACATGTTTGCACATTTTGCCACTCTTAGGGCTCTTTCACACGGGCGTTCAGTTTTTTTTGCCCGATCAGGTCCTTTTTTTTTTGCAACGGACACGGATGACACTTGTGTCATCCGGTCCGTATGTCCGTTTTTCTTCCCATCCTTTTGCGGATGAAAAACGGACATAATGTATCTCTATTAGAGATGTGCAGAACTGTTCGCCGGCGGACAGTTCCCGGCGAACTTAGCATGTTCGCGTTCGCCGCTGCGGGCAAACATATGCGATGTTCGGTCCGCCCCCCATAATACATCATTGAGGCAAACTTTGACCCTGAACTTTACAGTCAGCAGACACATTTCCAGCCAATCAGCATACCTCCCTCCCACACCCTCCCACCTCCTATAAATAAGCAAGGGCAGCATCCATCTTAGATCATTCTGAAGCAGTGTGTGTAGTGAGAGTAGGGAGAGCTGCTGCTGCTGCTGCTGCTGCTGCTGTTAAGCTAGGGACAGTTAGTCAGTGTTCCTGGTCTTGCAGTGTTCTTGGTCCACTACTGCTGTAAGGACAGCACCCCAAAAAGCCCTTCTAAGGGCTGGTATTTGTGTAATTTTTTTTTATATATATATATATATATATATATATATATATATATATATATATATCTAGCGTCCCCAAAAGCCCTTTTAAGGGCTGGAAATTGAGTTTTTTCTTATATATATATATATATATATATATATATATATCTAGTGTCCCCAAAAGCCCTTTTAAGGGCTGGTAATTGAGGAATTTTTTTTTATTTATATATATACATATATATATATCTAGTGTCCCCCAATGCCCTTTTAAGGGCTGGTAAGGCAATAGAGTTTTTTCTTTATATATATATATATATATATATATATATATATATATATATATATATATCTATCTATTGTACACTGCAGTTGCCTGCCCGCTGTGTGTGAGAGGTCACAGACCTACCACAGACTGTACTGTGTGCACACCACACTCCATTCGGGTAGCACAGGCACAGTACCTTGCATTTTAAAAAATATTTTTTTTTCCTCTGTCATAATTGCAGTGAGTGCTGTGTCAGGTCCACAGAGTGCACTGTACCCACTGCAGTGCACTGCCCACCACTGATATATATACGGTGGCACAGCATCTTGTTGCAAATTGAAAAAAAAAATATTTTTTATTATTGCAGTTGCCTGGGCTGCCAGTGACTGTCAGGTCCACAGAGTGTACTGTGCCCACTGCAGTGCCACTGTGTGCCCACCCACCACTGATATATAAGGTGGCACAGCATCTTGCAAAGTAAAAAAATATATATATATTTTTTAATTGCAGTTGCCTGGGTGCCAGTGACTGCTGTCAGGTCCACAGAGAGTGTACTGTGCCACTGCCCACCCACCACTGATATATAAGGTGGCACAGCAGCTTGCAAAGTAAAAAAATATATATATATTTTTTAATTGCAGTTGCCTGGGTGCCAGTGACTGCTGTCAGGTCCACAGAGAGTGTACTGTGCCACTGCCCACCCACCACTGATATATAAGGTGGCACAGCAGCTTGCAAAGTAAAAAAATATATATATATTTTTTAATTGCAGTTGCCTGGGTGCCAGTGACTGCTGTCAGGTCCACGGAGAGTGTACTGTGCCACTGCCCACCCACCACTGATATATAAGGTGGCACAGCAGCTTGCAAAGTAAAAAAATATATATATATTTTTTAATTGCAGTTGCCTGGGTGCCAGTGACTGCTGTCAGGTCCACAGAGAGTGTACTGTGCCACTGCCCACCCACCACTGATATATAAGGTGGCACAGCAGCTTGCAAAGTAAAAAAATATATATATATTTTTTAATTGCAGTTGCCTGGGTGCCAGTGACTGCTGTCAGGTCCACAGAGAGTGTACTGTACCACTGCCCACCCACCACTGATATATAAGGTGGCACAGCAGCTTGCAAAGTAAAAAAAAATATATATATTTTTTAATTGCAGTTGCCTGGGTGCCAGTGACTGTCAGGTCCACAGAGTGTACTGTACCCACTGCCCAACACTCCTATAGGGTGGCACAGAACCTTGCACTCATAGTACAACACATTAAAAAAAAAATGACAGGCAGAGGCAGGCCACCCCGCAAGGGCCGTCGTGGTCGTGGTGCTGTGATTTCCTTAGGCCCTAGAATAATGCCCAGTGTTCAGAGGCCACCACAGACCCTGAACTCAAAAAATTCTGAGGCCATAGTTGACTGGCTTACACAGGACACCCAATCGTCTACAGCTTCCGCTCGGAACCTTAATGCACCATCCTCCTCCAGCTCAGCTTCGGGCACCTCTCAATTTACCACTCGCCAGCCCGCCGGCACCACCACCAACACTAGCACCACAGCCGCTTCACTTGATCCGTCAGAGGAGTTATTTTCACATCAGTTGGAAGAAATAAGTGATGCGCAACTATTAGTGCCAGAGGATGTAGATAACGGGGATATGTCTCAGTCAGGCAGCATTATACACATGGACGTACATTGTGATGATGATGATGATGATGTTGTACCTGCTGCTGCTGCCTTTGCTGAGTTGTCAAGTGAAGCGGCTGATGATGACGATGTGTCTGTGGATGTCACCTGGGTGTCTGCTCGAAGAGCAGAAGAAGAGGGGGAAAGTTCAGATGAGGAGACAGAGAGGAGGAGGAGACGAGTTGGAAGCAGGGGGAGGAGGTCATCGCAAGGAGCTAGTGGCGCAGTCAGACAGCATGTAGATTCGGCACCCGGGGTCAGCCAGACAGCACGCCAATCAACGCAAGCTGTTGCCACCACCAGAATGCCGTCCTTGCAAAGCTCAGCAGTGTGGCATTTTTTTTGTGTGTCTGCCTCTGATATCAGCGATGCCATTTGTAACCTGTGCCAAAAGAAACTGAGTCGTGGGAAGTCCAACACCCACCTAGGTACAACTGCTTTGCGAAGGCACATGATCTCAGATCACAAACGCCTATGGGATCAACACATGAGTAAAAGCAGCACACAAACTGAAAGCCACCATCCTCCTCCTGGTCCAGCATCTTCAGCCACATCAACCACTGCTGTCCTCCATGCCCCCTATCAACAACCCGCCCCTCCGCCTCTCACCTTCAGCAGTTCCTGCTCGTCACCTGCCCACAGTCAGGTGTCTGTCAAGGAAATGTTTGAGCGTAAGAAGCCAATCTCACAGAGTCACCCCCTTGCCCGGCGTCTGACAGCTGGCTTGTCGGAACTCTTAGCCCGCCAGCTTTTACCATACAAGCTGGTGGAGTCTGAGGCCTTCAAAAAAATTTGTCGCTATTGGGACACCGCAGTGGAAGGTACCCGGCCGAAATTATTTTTCACAAAAGGCAATCCCCAACCTGTACTCTATTGTGGAAAAGGAAATCATGTCACGTCTGGCACACAGTGTTGGGGCAAGGGTCCATCTGACCACTGATAGCTGGTCTGCAAAGCACGGTCAGGGCAGGTATATAACGTACACTGCGCATTGGGTAAACCTGCTGGCGGCTGCCAAGCATGGAATGCGTGGCTCTGCTGCAGAGGAGTTGGTGACACCGCCACGACTTGCAGGCAGGCCTGCTGCCACCTCCTCTACTCCTCCTACTCCATCCTCTTTGCTAACCTCCTCGGCTGAGTCCTCTTCTGCTGTTGCGTCTTGCTCCACACCAACTGCACCCCCCCAGCTCCCCAGGGGCTATTCCACATGCCGGATACGACAGTGTCATGCTGTCTTGGGGTTGACTTGCCTGAAAGCAGAGAGTCACACCGGACCAGCACTACTGTCCGCCCTGAATGCACAGGTGGATCAGTGGCTGACCCCGCACCAACTGGAGATCGGCAAAGTGGTGTGTGACAACGGGAGCAATTTGTTGGCGCATTGAATTTGGGCAAGTTGACACATGTGCCGTGCATGACACATGTGTTGAATCTGATTGTGCAACGTTTTGTGCAGAAGTACCCAGGCTTACAGGACGTCCTCAAGCAGGCCAGGAAGGTGTGTGGCCATTTCAGGCGTTCCTACACGGCCATGGCGCACTTTGCAGATATTCAGCGGCGAAACAACATGCCAGTGAGGCGCTTGATTTGCGACAGCCCGACACGTTGGAATTCAACACTGCTAATGTTCGACCGCCTGCTCCAACAAGAAAAAGCGGTCAACGAGTATTTGTATGACCGGGGTGCTAGGACAGCCTCTGCGGAGCTGGGTATTTTTTTGCCACGTTACTGGACGCTCATGCGCAATGCCTGTAGGCTCATGCGTCCTTTTGAGGAGGTGACAAACCTAGTGAGTCGCACCGAAGGCACCATCAGCGACATCATCCCATATGTTTTTTTCCTGGAGCGTGCCCTGCGAAGAGTGCTGGATCAGGCCGTAGATGAGCGTGAAGAGGAAGAGGAAGAGTTGTGGTCACCATCACCACCACCAGAAACAGCCTTACCATCGCTTGCTGGACCTGCGGCAACACTGGAAGAGGAGTGTGAGGAAGAGGAGTCAGAGGAGGAATGTGGCTTTGAAGAGGAGGAACACCAACCACAGCAGGCATCCCAGGGTGCTCGTTGTCACCTATCTGGTACCCGTGGTGTTGTACGTGGCTGGGGGGAAGAACACACCTTCAATGACATCAGTGAGGACGAGGAATTGGACATGAGTAGCTCGGCATCCAACCTTGTGCAAATGGGGTCTTTCATGCTGTCATGCCTGTTGAGGGACCCTCGTATAAAAAGGCTGAAGGAGAACGACCTGTACTGGGTGGCCACGCTACTAGACCCCCGGTGTAAGCAGAAAGTCTCTGATATGTTACCCAATTACCGGCAGTCGCAAAGGATGCAGCAGCTACAAAATAAGTTGAAAAGTAAGCTTTACACAGCATATAAGGGTGATGTCACAGCACAACGGGAATCCAACAGGGGAAGAGGTGAAAATAATCCTCCTCCTACCACCACAACCACGCCGGCAAGGACAGGACGCTTTACAGACGTCTTGTTGATGGAGGACATGCAGAGCTTTTTTAGTCCTATGCATCGCCACAGCCCTTCGAGGTCCACCCTCAGAGAACGACTCGACCGACAGGTAGCAGACTACCTTGCCTTAACTGCAGATATCGACACTCTGAGGAGCGATGAACCCCTTGACTACTGGGTGTGCAGGCTTGACCTGTGGCCTGAGCTATCCCAATTTGCCATTGAACTTCTGGCCTGCCCCGCTTCAAGTGTGCTGTCAGAAAGGACCTTCAGCGCAGCAGGAGGTATTGTCACTGAGAAGAGAAGTCGCCTAGGTCAAAAAAGTCTTGATTACCTCACGTTTATTAAGATGAATGAGGCATGGATCCCGAAGGGACTGACAGTGGGGGATGCATTTGACTAATAAAGGCCTGGTGATGACTGAGATGCCTTGGGCTAAAAATGGTCCACACGCTGCTGTATTTAATCATTCTCTGCATGCCGGATGACTTACGTGACGTCTCCGCCACCAACTACGGTTCAAGCCGCAATGTTTTAGTGCACTTTCTGGCTTGAAAACCTCAATTTTTCAGGCCGCTGCAACAATACCTACTTTTTCATGCATGTGTACATGCCTAATTTTTCTGGCCTCTGGTGCTACACTGTGGCTGCAAAAAAACAAAAAACGAAAAAAAAAGGCACATACATGTGTCAATTCCCCTTCGTGATCGTTACCTTGTCGTGGTGAAGGGGCTTGCGTATCACAATGAAGCGATCACCTCTAGAAGTGTGTTGGCACACCCCAGATGATAAGGTCGTTGCTTCATTGTGAACAGACCAAAAGCGATCCGCAGGATAATTTTTCATAGAAAAAACATTCATTTTCTTTCATTCTTTCTGCGGAGCTGGGTATTTTTTGGCCGCGTTACTGAATGCTAATGAACAATGGCTGTAGGCTCATGCGTCCTTTTGCGGAGGTGACAACCCTGGTGGTCAGTCGAACCCAAGGCAACATCATCGACCTCATCCCATATGCGTTTTTTCTGGAGCGTGCCCTGCGAAGAGTACTGGATCAGGCTGTAGATGAGCATGAAGAGGAAGAGTTGTGGTCCACTCCCCATCACCACCAGAAGCAGCCTTGTCGTTGTCAATTGCTGGACCTGTGGCAACGCAGAGAGAGGAGTCTGAAGAAGAGAAGTCAGAGGAGGAAGGTGGCTTTGAGGAGTTGAAATAACAGCCACAGCAGGCGTCCCAGGGGGCTTGTTCTCACCTTTCGGGGACCCTTGGTGTTGTACGTGGCTGGGTGGAGGAAGAGACCTTCAATGATGTCAGTGAGGACAAGGAACGGGACATGGCTAGCTTGGTATCCAACCTTGTGCAAATGGGGAGTTTGCGGTTGTGCAAATGGACTGACTGACTGTTGTTAAACGGGGAGTTTGGTCTGTCAGAGTTTGGTCTGTCACTGTGAAGCGGGCGTAACCCTTACACTACTTGACCGATAAAACATCATACCTGATCGTATTCACACACTGGATGTTTTAAAGCACGTTATTACAAACAATTTAGGAATGTTAGGTGATTTATGCCCTTTATGGATCAAAACCCGACTCTGCGTCAACTACGTAATTTTCCATGGGAGTTTTGCAATGGATCCCCCTGCGGCATTCCACAGTCCAGGTGTTAGTCCCCTTGAAACAACTTTTCCATCATTATTGTGGCCAGATGTCCGCGTTCGCCGTTCGCGAACGGCGAATTTTAGGTTCGCGACATCACTAATCTCTATATAAATACGGATGTCAGCGGATGACACCACTGACATCCGTTTTTGCATCTGTTCCGTTTTTTGAACGGAAGAAAAAATAGGGTTCTCTTCCGTTCCAAAAAACTGAACTGAACGGAACGCATGAAAAAAGGATGTCAGCAGATGATCATCCGCTGACATCCGTATTTACATAGTGATACATTATGTCCGTTTTTCATCCGCAAACGGATGGGATGAAAAACGGACATACGGAACGCCTGTGTGAAAGAGCCCTTACCTTGCAAAGTGTCCCCCTCCAGTCCTGCAATGTCTGTGATCTCCCTCATCGCTCCATTATAGATGCTTCTTCTATATCTTTTTCATCTTCTTCCAGGGTCTTCACCCACCTTGACTGAGTGGGCTTATATTACATAACTCCAAGATATGCTTATGGGAGTTCATTCATCCCAGTAATTTCATTCATGAAATTGAAACCATAAAACAAATGGTGCATTATCCTAAGATATACTTTATTACGGTAATTATTCAAGTAAAAGGTAATAAACCAACATATGTACAAGCTTGTCAGATTATTTCTAACTTCAGACCATCAGCACAGATCATCTTATCACACAGAGGAACGACCTAGATATGGAAGGCTAATGCGTTTCAAGGGACTGCCCTCTGCCTCAGAGCCAAAGCCTTAGGTCCTTTGGCTCTGAGGAAGAGGGTGAGTCCCTTGCTGCTCATAAAATCTTGCATTTATTTGGAAAGCCACAGTGTACAAATTACAGATACAGTGAGTTGACACATTTCAGCCTACATGGCTTTAGTCATAACTAAACTAAAGCCGTGTAGGCTGAAACGTGTCAATTCACTGTATCTGTAATTTGTACACTGTGGCTTTCAAAAAAATGAAAGATTTTAAGAGCAGCAACGATCGTGCGGATCTTTTTAATGAAGTATTCTCTGAATGAAACTGGTGCTTACTGGCCGACTCGTTTGGTACCGCTGTAGGTTGCATTAAAAATTATATAAGTTGTATATAACCTAATAATATGTACTTTAGCTAGTAAGATTGTGATTTAATGTTTAGACATGTGCGATTTGTTTCATTACAAATTGAAATTCAGACAAAGTTTGCGTGATTCGGATGAATCCTCATCTCCGTATCACAATAGTATCAAATTCCAATGAATCCGAAATAAATTATAGGGGAAACAACAAATTAATTTGTATTAATTTGTTTCATTTAGATGACAGATGCAATAGTTTAGCATCTGAAATAATGTAATGACAAAACAAATGATCCCAACTAATTCAGATCAATTTGTTTTTATTCTAATGAGTGTATCATGAATATTATAATAAGATTCTTTTTGTATTGGGGTTGAACAACAAGGAGAGAACATTTGTATAATTTGTAAGTGCATGGCCCAAAAAAGTCAGTTGGAAATGGGGAAATGAATTCAACTTTATAACATAACTAATAAATACATATTATTTATTTATTTATTTTTTGAATGAGAACATTGCGGTAATCTTTGACTCTTAGATAATAATCCAATTCTTTTTGCAATAACATTTTTCATTTTTATAAAAAATGCACTTCACATGAATTGGAAACATATTACAATAGATACAGTATGGTATAAAAAGTTCAATAAGATAATGCCTACTTCCCCCAATGACCAATCAGAATCTTCAAATCATAAAATAATATAATCTATAAATAATTTTGTTCCATTCGTTACTTTTTTTTTTATGATCTAAAGCATTTATTGATATACTATATACTCTCAATACAGGAAAAAAAAATGCGATACTTTAAAATGGGTTCTGCTCATTCGTTACTTTTAGATGCACACAACCCCAGTTGATATTATCCAGTCAGCTCATTCCATTTCTCTTTGTGGATTGGACTAGCAGGGATAACTCAGAGTGCATAAATAATTTCCCGAAATAACGAAGGAACATATTAAAACGAAAATACCCATTCGTCCAAAATAATGAAAGAATAACAGAACCTCCGAAAATACGAATCAGTTTGGAACAACAATCATATACTCTTCCAAAATAATGAACATATTCTAAAAAACAAATTATTCTAACATAGCAATTATGACAAAATGAAATGATTTATTTAACAAATTAAGCCATAATATAACGGAACAAATGTTTCTGTTGTTTACATCTCTATTGGTGTGTGCTTATTGATATATTTGTATATTGACAAATTTGTCAACATTTTAAAATGGGGGGTATTTTCTACTAGCCTAGTGCACCTAAGCTAATAACCAGTTTTCTGTCAGGTACTTTAGTCCAGTACCTTCATAAGTCCTGTTAAATCCCTGACTGGTCACATCTTACGGTAACAGTATCATTTTTTAAGAAAGCTCTAGCTTTTATCATTAAAAATCCTTCCTAAAGCTCCAGTGATGTGATGTTGCCAAAGCTGAAATTATGTTATCACTTTTTGCTGCAGGCAAGAGGAAGCATTTCTTCAGTCTTGCCCCGCCCCACCCAGCAATCAGAGTGCAACATGGTAACTTTATAGCAAGTCACATGAGAGGCTGCAGCAGAAGGTTGATCTGTGTTAGACATTTGTGGCTCCAAAAGTTAGATAATCGAGCCGTCTCTGAGCCAGCATGTCAGTCCAGGAAGTAAATGTTGACATTGTATAATGCCTGAACAAAGATGGTGCATCCTTCCAGCAAGAAAGCAAGGAATGCATTCTCAGAGGTAGTACTGTGATCTCTGTGAGAGCTAATAATTGCCAGTAATTATTACTGTACATGTACACCTTACTTAGCATGCATGCACTTAACCTAAAAAAGATGCAGCGCCCTCCTCTAGTTAGGCTGCTCAAATAAATTTGGTTTTTGGTTTAATTGTAATCAGTGAAGCAGTGGTCTATTATTCTTATCTAATCAGGGATTCCTAGCTGGGTGTTTGATTTCTCTCACCTGCTTCTAGAATAAGCATCTAGAATACAAGGCAGGGGCAGTCAAATAACCAGTATGAATATCTATCATTCCCCAGCCAATCCCTGAAAGGAGGCATCCAGAAGATGGCGGTGGGGGGGGGGGGGGCTTTCCAGAGTGTTCTTTCCTCTCCAGGGAGGGTTCCAGTTCTCCTGGGACAGCTGTTCCTAGGACATGGTAAGTGAGACAAGAAATTGTAGTCTGGGCCTTAGCAGTGCTGGGATTAGGGCCTAGAGAGTATTGCTAAAGGATTATTTGCAGAGACCTGGTCTAGAGATGGATTTTTGTCTCCCTCACTGAGGAACTACCCGTGGATGCTGGGTGACAGACAGCTCCTGGGACAAAACCTTGCTTTGTATATTTGGGTGCACAAGTTCTAGAAGGGAACTAAATGCCAGAAAATGCTATTGGGACTGCTCTTTTAGAGTCCTAGATATACTGGCCAATCTCTGTTACCTCCAGGAAAGGCAAGTTGTCTTCCTGTCATTTCTACTATCGTTTAGAGCAGGCATCACTAAATGGCAGACCGCAGTCTGGATCCAGACAAAGTCACCGTCCCATCTGGACACAGCAGAAAGGACTACTTGGGGGTGAAAAAAGGGGCAGGGCACACTACTGTGTGTGGGGGGGGGAGATTGTGAAGGGGGTCAGAAAGGACTACTGGGGGGGGTTAAGCAAAGGGGCAGAGAGCCGTACTGTGGGAGGTGATGTAGAGGGACAGAGAACTCTACTGTGTGTGTAGGGGGTGATGTAAAGTGGCAGAGAGCACTGCTGTGGGGGGGGGGGGTGTAGGAGGGCAGTGCTGTTGAGGGGGTAATGTAAAGGGGAGTGATGTGAAAGGGCAGAGGACACTACTGGGGAGGGCAGAGGACACTACTGTCGGGATGAAGTGAGAGGAGCAGAGGACACTACTGTGGGGAGCTGATGTGAGAGGGGCATAGGACTCTGCTGTGGGGGGAGGTGGTGTGGGAGGGGCAGAGGACACTGCCGTGGGGGGGGAGGTGATGTGAGAGGGGCAGAGGACCCTGCTGTGGGGGGGAGGTGATGTGATAGGGGCAGAGGACACTGCCGTGGGGGGGGGAGGTGATGTGAGAGGGGCAGAGGACCCTGCTGTGGGGGGGAGGTGATGTGAGAGGGGCAGAGGACACTGCCGTGGGGGGGGGAGGTGATGTGAGAGGGGCAGAGGACCCTGCTGTGGGGGGAGGTGATGTGAGAGGGGCAGAGGACACTGCCGTGGGGGGAGGTGATGTGAGAGGGGCAGAGGTCCCTGCTGTGGGGGGGATAGCGATGTGAGAGGGGCAGTGGCCACTGCTGTGGGGAGGTGATGTGAGAGGGGCAGAGGCCACTGCTGTGGGGAGATGATGTGAGAGGGGCAGAGGACACTGCTGTGGGGAGAGGTGATGTGAGAGGGGCAGAGGACACTGCTGTGGGGAGAGGTGATGTGAGAGGGGCAGAGGACCCTGCTGTGGGGGGGGGATGTGAGAGGGGCAGAGGACACTGCTGTGGGGAGAGGTGATGTGAGAGGGACAGAGGACAATGCTGTGGGGGGAGGTGATGTGAGAGGGGCAGAGGACCCTGCTGTGGGGGGGAGGTGATGTGAGAGGGGCAGAGGACACTGCTGTGGGGGGAGGTGATGTGAGAGGGGCAGAGGACCCTTCTGTGGGGGGGGGGAGGGGGTGAGAGGGGCAGAGGACACTGCTGTGTCAAAACATGAGGACACTGATGCGTCAAGACATGAGGACACTGATGTAAGAACAGGAATGTGATATAAGATGAGGGCTGTGATGTGAAGGACCTGAGTCATTGGACAAACCTGTGAATCAGACCTCTGCTGGAAGAACATTTTACTGATCGGACCTCTGTGAATTTTAATTCAGTACCCCTGGTTTAGAGTATCTTGATCTCTGAACCCCTCTCCTATTCAAGCTATTCAGAAATAAATTCTAAAACAACATCCCCTAGACAGCCTGTTTTGTCAGTGTGCATTGAGCTAAGTCTGTGGAAGGCACCCTTTAGCAAGGAAGTATACCTGGGTATATTCTCTGCAGCTTCTGCAGGGTTAGTGCTGCAAATATTTATGCCGCTTTTAAGAGTATGGTAGAGACAGAGGTCTGTGTCAGAATCTGCAAATGTATTATATAATTGAATACATAATCAGCCTTCCTCCATCACCAAGATGTACCATACAGTTTACACTTGGGCCCCATCAAAAGATATCCAATGTAATGTAGTTATTGCACCCACAGTGATTCCATCACTAAACATAGGCAGCATACCCAGTTAGGGGCAAACCTTTCATACATATGCACATACATTTTGTCACTTTCCTTCAGTCAGATATTCTTACGTCTCTTTATGATTTATTACACAAAAACAACAGTCTAGCAGACGTTTAGCAGCAGCCAACCAAGCCCTGTGTCAGCAGATCGCTTTAATTCCTGTCTGGAAGTTTTGGACCCTCTCCATCTAGCAGGCAACCTCGCATGCCATAAAAACTTGCCGGATATAACAATGCAATAATATCTTTTAGATGATATGTTAAAACAAAGTTTTCCAGGGATTAACAATTACATGGTCCATTTAAAATGAGAAGAAGTCGTAAATCTCATGTCTTGACTAAATTCGCAGTGCGACCTCTCCTACACAGATTGGGGGAAGTAAGAATTTCTACTCAAAGGCGTAGTAGGCAGTGAAATCTGCTAGAAGATTAACGGATATCTAATGCTATAGAACATGGTGATAGAAACCATTTTTGGTATGCAGCACTTTCATGGTTGAATTAGAGCAGGGCTGTATGGTGGACAGAAAATGCTGAATTATTTTCTAAATAACAACAATGTGCAGACTCAGTGTAAGTCTTGTTAGGATGTCTGAATATTATCACCAAGCTGGAAATGACTGGGTTAGATAATGACAGAGAGATCTGAAATATTTCTAGTAACACTGACTGCTATACTTAATTAAGTATCTTCGTTAATAGGTACTTTACATTAAGGATTCATCAAGGTGTGTATACTACTCTGTGCAATTTAGTTTTTATAGGCCTGAGGTTTAATATTAACCACTTGCCAACCGCCGCCCGACTATATACGGCGGCGGTCAGCCCCTCCCAGGCAAAGTAACGTACCGGTACGTCACTAGCCTGGGAGCCAATAGGGGGCGAGCGCGCACCGCCGTAGGTGCACTCCCGCCCCCGCTCGTACCCTAAGAAGCCTGCGCGTGTGACCGGTGGACCCGATGTCCGCCGGGTCACTCGCGATCATCGGGTGGAGAGGGAGAAAGGCAGGCGGCTAATGTAAACAAAGCTGCCTGTCATTCTTCCCTGTGTAAAAGCACAGATCATACGGTCCTGCTATGTAGGACCGTTGATCTGTGCTGTTACACACACAGCCACATCCAATCACAGTTAGAAGCACGCCCCTAGGGACACACTTAACCCCTCCCTCTCCAATAAAGTTAACCCCTTCCCTCCCAGTGTCATTTTTACAGTAACAGTGCATATGTATAGCACTGATTACTGTAGTAATGTCACTGGTACCCCAAAAGTGTCAAAAATGTCAGTCAAGGGTCCGATCTGTCCGCCGCAATGTCGCAGTCCCGCTAAAAAAATCGCAGATCGCCATTACTCGTTAAAAAAAAAAACAATAAAAATTACAAAAATCTTTCCCTTAGTTAGTAAACGCAATAACTTTTGCACAAACCAATCAAAATACGCTTTTTGCTATTTTTTTTACCAAGCATATGTAGCAGAAAACAAATTGGTTTAAAATGTTAATAAAATTAGCTTTTTACATTTTTTGGGGGGGGAATTTAATGTAAAAAAATTTGAAAAATATTGTTATTTTTGCAAAATTGTCGCTTTTTTTTTGTTTATAGCGCATGATCAAAAAATCGCACAGGTGATCAAATACCACCAAAAGAAAGCTCTGTTTGTGGGAAAAAAAGGACATCTATTTCATTTGGGTACAGCATTGCACAACCGTGCAATTGTCTGTTAAATTCACGCAGTGCCGAATCGCAAACTAGGCCCTGATTAGGAAGGGGGTAAAATCTTCCGGGGCTTAAGTGGTTAATAAAACCTTCCTATGAAAATTACCCAGCGAATCTAATGCACAATTTAGCCTCCATAGCAACTGTCTACCAATAATGTACAATAATGTACTTCCTGGCCTTTCAACTTTGCTCAGATGGCTTAGAAGAGCGAATAAGGGGCATTTGGATAAGCCAGCTCCGTTGTTATTGGATGGGTTTCCAGCTACTATATTGACAACGTGATTTGCAGTAATACAGAAAGTATAGAACAGACATGTGTAGCACATGTACTGTAGTCACTGGTCTCTTATAGTAGATGTAAACCTTCACTAAATATCCTATATATGGGGGTGGAAAGCAGGAATGACTTTTACTGTTTAATGCTGTTAATGTGTGTCCTACACATTCTCTACAGCATGTACTTTAGTCGTAACAGGCTGCATGTGTTTTTTCACAGGGTATATTTCCAGGGGAGGGCTGGCAGCCTTAGACCTGGGGGGCATGTCCAGTCAAGTGGCCCACTGAACCATTGAATCAGCTCACCATCCATGCCCACCTGGTTTTATAACAGATATTGATGTTATGAAGCAAGACAAACATGATGCAATGTGGTAACATAATTTAATGTTAATAGCAACAAAGGAGGTTTTACAAAAATACATGGCATCAAGCCAGACAGGGAAGTGACTGTGTTAGTATTGTGCTGGTCAGGTGCAGGAGCGTACTCTGCACACTCATTTCGCTCCGCTGCAGTTCTGCATATATAAGATTGTGTATCGGCGACCGGCAGCTGTATACAGTGTCTGGCCCCTACATTAATCCAGCCCTGAGTGTGTCCTTTTTACGCTGCATCAGAGCGTCCCAGGGGCCGATTGCCACCCTGCCCCCCTTCCCAGTCCTCCTCTGTATATTTAATTGTTGCTGGCTGCAATTGATTTTTTTTTCACAGTGATAAAAGACTGCATTTGGTTGGGTTTACATCCACCATAACAAACTATGCTTGAGTTCTTTGAATTGCAGTAGGGTACTTTTATCTTAATTGCAAACATATTAGCTTATTTTACTATTAATTGTGACTGTTTTCCTTTTTTGCATTGTTTGAAAAGAAAAAAAATATAAGTGCAGGATCAATGTCCACTTAAACCACCTCACATTACATCACTTCCATTCAATAGAAAAGAGAGGAGAGGGGAGTGATAGATTCCCACAGTTCAATGGGGTCTCTCAACCTCTCAAATGTATTGGGACTTTATAGGCTACTAGTAAGTGCTGATCTTGGTGGGAATAAATATAACAATCATCTAATAAAAATACATATCATTTATTTCACATGGACGTACAAAAATGTAACAATAGACATGTGTTCAATAAAACATGGTAAATACATGCACATGAATCATAAGACATAATCTTTAACCACTGGAGCCCCAATGCCTCTATTGACTAAGACAACTCATAAAAATATATGACAAGTCATGATAAATCATGATGAAAGATCATACAGATATAGGGTTCACTTATGGTAAACGTGGAATCGCGACGCATTTCGCTTGGTCACTTCCTCAGGCGATTCCTGAAAGGTTGTCTAAAGAGCGGACATTTTTATACTTAGCCCCTTGGTCAAAGTGGGGTGTCCAATTAATGTGCAAGCATATCTCATATGGCTCCACCATTATGTCCCTTATTAGCCGCCAAACGAATACTGGTGGTCACAGATATGGTTGTAGGGAACATCCGTTTGTTGCAGAGGAATCGATTTATCCAGTGCACCCTTCACATTAAGGCAGATGCTAAGGAGAAATTGTATTGCCAAAAGGGAAACCCGGTCCTGTGTGAAAACACCAACGACCTCTCCTCAAGGAGCTCACGCTTTCTCTGGCCTTTTCACTGCACCCCCTATCCCCACAGATAAAATTTAGGCATACATAATTTAGGCTTATTATCCCTAATTATAAATATTATTATACAGGATTTATATAGTGCCAACAGTTTGCGCAGAGCTTTACAACATGAGGGCAGACAATACAGTTACAATACAATTCAATACAGGAGGAATCAGAGAGCCCTGCTCGTTAGAGCAGGAGATAATCGGACAGATTGGGGTAAGGATTTCCATAGGATTTTAGAGGCTCTGGAAAAGTCCTGGAGGCAAGCATGGGAGGAGGTGTAAAGGGAGCTAGAAAGCAGGAGGTCTTGAGAGGAACGAAGAGAATTTTTAGGTTGGTATTTTGAGACTAGGCTAGTGATGTAGCTGGGGGCTACATTGTGGATGGCTTTGTAAGTTGTTGTTAGTATTTTGAATGTAATTTGTTGGGTGAGTGGAAGCCAGTGGAGGGATTAACAGGAAGAAGTAGCAGACACTGAGCGATTGGTAAGGTGGATGAGTCTGGCAGCAGCAGCATTCATGATGGATTGAAGGGAGGATAGCCTATGTAGAGGTAAGCCAATGAGAAGGGAGTTGCAGTAGTCGAGGCGAGAGATAACCAGAAAGTGAACTAGGAGCTTTGTTGTTTAGTTGGTTGGAATGGGGAGTATTTTGGAAATGTTGCAGGAGTTGAGGCAGCAAGATTTGGACAGTAATTGGATGTGGAGCTTGAAGGAGAGCTCAGAGTCCAGGACTACACCTAGGACCTTGGCATGCAGGTATTGGCTGATAGTTGTGCCATCCATTTTGACAGAGAGATCAGGGGAAGGAGCACATGGTGGAGGAAAAATTATAAGTTCTGTTTTGGATAGATCGAGTTTGAGGAAGTGGTGTGACATCCAGACTGATATATCTGCTAGTAAATTAGTGATACGTGAGGAGACTGAGGGAGTGAGCCGAAGGGTAGAGAAATAGATTTGGGTGTCGTCAGCATAGAGATGGTATTGGAAGCCATGGGAGGCTATCAGCTGACCCAGAGAGGAGGTGTAGACAGAAAATAGGAGAGGTGCAAGAACAGAACCTTGGAGAACCCCAACAGAGAAAGGAAGAGGAGAGGAGGAAGTAACGCTAAAGGTGCAGTTGGATAAGTAGGAAGAGAACCAGTAAAAAGTACAGTCACGGAGACCAAAGGTGTGGCGTTTTTGAGGAGGAGGGGGTGGTCAACCATATCAAAGGCAGCAGAAAGGTCCAGGAGTACGAGTACAGGATAGTGTGCATTGGTTTTGGCCATTAGTAGATTGTTTGTTAGTTTTAGGAGAGCAGCTGCTGTGGAGTGTTGAGGACAAAATCCAGACTGAAGGGGATCAAAAATGTCCTGCTGCTAGATGGGAATGAGGGACACCTATTAGCAAAAGTATCTAGGCACACCCCCTGCCACACATCCTTAAAGGAGAATTAAACAAAGAAATAGATTAGTTAACCTCCCTGGCGGTATGATTATGTCAGGAATTACATACCAAAAGCGGTACAATTTTTTTCATGGATATTTGGCGTTATGTATTATAGGCCTACAATTCTTAGTAATTACTGACTTAAACCTGACCAAAACAAGAGTCTAGTAGACATCCCAGATGTGATAAATTTGAAACACAAACGCATGAATTATAATTGAATCAATAATATAATTTTATTATATAATATATAATATATATAATAAAATTATATTATTGATTAGATTATAATTCATGCGTTATATATTATATATAATTATAATCGAATCAATAATATAATTTTATATATATATATATATATATATGTATATGTATATATATATACGTGTGTATATAGGTATATGTATATATATATATATATATATATACGTGTGTATATAGGTATATATATATATATATATATATATATATATATATAATATAAAATGTGTTATGTGTTTGTGTTTGTGTTTTGTGCAACGTTTTTTGAACTTCCCTCCCATTGCTGCTGCAGGGAACAGAACTAGGATGTCATCACACCGACGGAGGACTGACGAGCAGCGAGACTCTCGGCTGGTGGTCACAGCAATGAGAGATCATCGCTGGATCGCCAGGAGAAGGTAAGAGACACCGCTGCGCTCTCTGCACATTCACCCCGAGCGTGACTCGGGGATACCGATCCTGGACTAAAAAATCCACCCCGAGTCACGCTCGGGATTACCGCCAGGGGGGTTAAACACATAAGTGCTTTTTTACCACTCGTATTACTTTATACTGGATTTTGATATTTACAAATGAAGCAATTTAGAAATGGGATGAAAGGTTTCACACTTCTAAACACTATTTGAAAGATAAATAGTGGATTTTATATACAACTATGTAGATCAGACCAAAGTGGGGGACAAATGAGAAGGAAAAAGGGACACACGGACATTGTTCCAAAACAGGGAGAGTCCTTTGAAATCTGGGACAGTTAGGAGCTATGGTAAAGCCCCAGGCTGTGCTCTTTATTTCTAATATATTGGGTCTAGCCTTGCTATTTCAAATTGTCTTGGTGCTAGCCAGTTTTACATAGCTGAGTGGTCTCCTAATTCTTGTAGTAAAACCCTTACCTGTGCTCTTTGTCTGTAAAAAATATGCGCCTAAAACTGCTATATAAAATTGTTCTGCTGTTGGATACGTTTGTACTAATGTATCCTCTGTGGTCTTTTAATTCTTGTATTAAAACCTCTACCAGTATTCTTTGTCTATAGAAAATTTGGGTCTAAAATTGCTATTTAAAATAGTCCAATTTTACTTTGTTGTGTCATCTGTGGTTTCTTAACTTTTGCAGTAAAATACCTGCCTGTACGTCTTGTCTCTCTTTTATCTAAACAAGTCCTGCTGCTTGCCAATTGTTTTCTAGATGATAACATTTAGCTTGCGGTGATTAGTGCACATTAGGCAGTTGTTGCTGACAGTCTATTCAAGAGCTGTCTTTTTTGTTGCAGTATCTCACTGAATCTTTTGGAAAAATATAAAAATACTGTGCACCCAAAATACTGCACACCCTCCCCCCAAGTTTTTTAAAGTGGTTGTAAAAGCAGAAGGTTTTTTAACTTACTGCATCCTATTCATTCTAATATAAAAAAAAAAATACATTCTAAAATTAAAAATAAATCAAATTCAGTAATATAGTAATAAATAGTGGTAGTGGGATTCAAAATGGCTTCAGAGATGGACTTTTTTAAACCACTGAAGATATTTCCTTCTCACCCTTAACCTAGTCCAGTCCGTAATCCTTGTAGCCATCAGGGGTCTGCAAGGCCAGTTTCTGAGCTTGTGGCCTTATCTTGCAAGTAACTATTTATTTATTTTTGCATAGGGTCAGGGTGGCATTTAGGCCTAGGACTTCCTTTATAAAGGTAGTTCCCAGTTTTCAGTGCTGCGCCTGCCCTTGGCTATAAATTCCCCACTTGGGAATTGTTAGATTGGGTTTTTGAAGCTTTTTTGTTCACTTTGTTTTGAGGTTTTTTTAAACCTTTTGGACAATGCAAAGAAGTTCAAAATTCATATTGTTAAACTGTTTTGCCACTGGCCATTCTGTACAAAGTTGCAGACTTTAATTTCTTAAGAGCAAACTTTCCTATTGCTTTTAAATCTTTTGTAGCTCCTACTTCCACTGTTCAATTCAGGCCGTTCAGGTTAGCACTGTCACATGGATGGTGCTGACCAAGCAGAATCCATCTGGTCCATTCTTGAAGTGCTGGACAGATAGGAGAGAAACCAGCAGGGATTTCAAATCTCCAGACCATGGGAACAGCTTGCGGGAAACCTGACAGTTCAGGAGGCAAGTACAGCAGGGACCGGGGGGTGGGGGCTGTTTTAGATCACATTTACAGATTTTCTGAAAAGGTGAACTAACTTGTTAAGTGACTTCTGGATGTTACAAAATCTAATTTCCTACTCATTTCTACCCCCTCCCCCCCATGACGAAGTCAGAAATGATGAAACGCATTGGGATGTGACTGTACGGCATCTGGAAACAGCTGATTGTGACTGGCGGGTGTCTCGGAATGATCGAATCACCAGCGTGGAGAGAGTGTGATCCGCGGGATATGCTCATCTTGGTCATATATGCACATTTTAAATATCAGAATATGTGAGTGTAACAATTATTGATTAAATAAATGTGATGATTGCTAAAACGGTATCACACTAGTAGAGGTGAGAGGCTAGAGAACGCATATCAAGCATCCAGGTGTTCGGGATGAATTATTGGAAGTGAAGTTTGCCTTTTCCATCAGAGTGTAAGGCAATTTCTTCTGGTGAGTGGCCAGTTTATTGGGAGTGTGAATAAACATCGAAGGCGGAGTGTGAGGGGTTTTTCTACTTTCGCATCGGGATACCACGGTCTCTTCCAAACTAAGCTATTTTAAACCAAGCTACTCACATTGTTTTTAATGGTGTTGATGGTCTATTTCCCATGGACTATCTCTATGAATATACATGTACTTGGTGACATGTTAGATTGTACTACTGATTTCCTTTACATGTAATATTTAGTTGCATGTTGGATTCTCTTTTTATGGTATATATGTTTATGGAATTAGCAGCATTGTAATTAGTATATTCATTTATTTATCTTAGCTTGGGGGATTATTGTATTGTATTTTGAAAATCTCATTTAAATTAACCTGGACCTGTTCTTGTGCTCCAAATAGACTCATCATTACTTTTTTTCACAGAAAGAAAAAGAAAACTGATAGCAAAAAACTAACACAATTTAGGGCAAATATACACAATTAACAAACAAATACACACACAAAAAAAGGACAAAAACATTAACCTAAACAACATTAAATAAAATAAACTACAGTACAATGAACTAAAATACACCAAAAAAGAAAGCAGCATTTCAATCAGTCAAATCAAGAATTTCCACATTGGCAAATTGTGCCCATAGTAAAATTGTCAATCTTACTGCATCAGTTTTGCGCAAACAAGTTTTGCAGGAAATCACCCTGCTCATTTCTACTCAATACTTCTACCTCCTTAGGTGTTGGCACTAGCTGTTACATCCTGGTACAGTATATCTTCTTAGTTGGGGATTGGCTCCATTTTACATGCAAAGAAAAACACAAAACAATGTTTATCTAAGATGTTCATTTTACACATGAAAACTAGAAGAAGAAAAATCATTTATATTTTCATGACAAAAATGCATACATTTTGCATGAAAAAATCTTAGTATAACAAAAACATAAGAAAATGTGAATGCACAAATATAAGTATTGTGTGGAAAAAGAAAATCAACAAAAAAAAAATAAATAAACAAAAGCAATACAAAAGCCATAATCCCCTTTCATGCATCAGGCCCATTTGATGCAAAGTTTTATGAAATATGTATGCAATGATCCAATCACCAATAAAACGCTAATTCATTTTTTAGGTTCCTGAAAAATTACACATTTAAAATATATTAACCACCAGGGAGCAGTCAATAACTCTGACATAAACATTGCTAAAGAAATAAATGTTCAAGAGAGAACCTAAATATAAAACTAATAAAAAGTACATTTACTTAGTCCAATTATTAAATTATCAGCAATGTTTGTTTTTTAAGACCTTACATGGGAATTGCAATACAAACATGCACAAACAACTGATGCTTTATAAAGTTGCCTTCAGTAATTAAAATATTTGTTTGACATATTTGTCATGGTGAGTTTCACAGAACAAATCGTCTATGTTAATACAGATAAAAATCTATTCTATAAAAAATTGTTATAATATCAAATTTAAAAAAAAGAATATTATTCCCATTGCACCAACAAATAGTTTATGTGTGTTTTTTCTTGAATGTGCTTCTAAGGAAGGAATGACATTTGGAAGGTAAACATATAATGGGTTGAGGTCAATTTTTTTTTTTTTTTTCACTAATAATAATTTTAAACTAATGTTTAATCGTTTTACTTTTTATTTAAAATAATTTTACAGTTAAACATTTTATAAAAGATACAACCAGGACAAATGATTCACACAGTATTATGTGTTTTCTAAATTAACCACTTGCCTATTGTGCACTTTTATTCCTTTCCTGCCTAGGCCAATTTTCAGCTTTTAGCGCTGTCACACTTTGAATGAGAATTGCGCGGTCATGCAACACTGTACCCATTTGAAATTGTTTTCATCAATCATTTTTTTCACACAAATAGAGTTTTCTTTTGGTGGTATTTTTTCACCACTGGGTTTTTTATTTTTTGCTAAACAAACAAAAAAAAATACATTTTGCAAACAGGTCAGTTTTCTCCTTCACTGATGTGCACTGATGAGGCTGCACTCATGGGCACTAATAGGTCGCACTGATGGGCACTTATAGGCTGTACTGATTGGCACTGATGACATGCTACTGATGAGGTGAAACTGGTGGGCACTAATGAGGAAGCACTGATGAGGCTGGTAGGTGGCACTGATGGGCACTGATAGGTGGGCACTGTATTCAAAATTCTGTAATCAAAAGGCTTTTTTCAGCAAAGCAGATAAGGAAAAACAACAAAACTACTCATATTTAATATTTCATAGCTTGTTACCTCCTGACACATTTAAACTCTGCTTGAGTGCCCTTTGCTATAAAAGCTTTCCTGCCGTTTCTCAATGTATAAAATATAAATATTGTGAGAACTAGATGTGAGTGATTGGCAAATGCAGATATATGACTGTTCCTGTTAATCTCAGACTTCCTTGCAACCCATATATTGGTGTTGTAATGGAACCGCCGACCCACACTGTACTTGTGGTCTTCCATCAGTATACGGCTTCCTTGCAGTCATGAACATATATCCCAGATTTTCCCAGCCGCCCTCATACAAAGCTAGCCAACAACTTAGCTCGTACAAGTTTTGGAACCTTCTCCTTTATTGAACAGTTTCACACTCAATTTATACACACAAGAGCACATCCCCCTCCTGATCCAATTTCTACACACAGGTCAGGGGTTGCCTAATTACATTATCCTATGCAGATGAAATTGTATACAGAAATAGAATTAACATATCTAATGAACAACCAACACAAACAATATTTTTCCACTCAGCAACTAATAGATGACAGTGATTCAATCAATCTGAGCCAATTAAGTAGCAGACTTTCCATCCTCGAGCTCCTGCAATACAATACACAAACAATAGTGTAAATACAGAACCTATTGTAGATAACAGGTGAGTACATCAGTATATTCAATGATGTCTGGAAGACAGGGGGTTGAGCTGATGATATTAGCATATTGTATGTCTTTGATTCCCAGTGACAGCGAGTACTGTCGCAGGTGTCCCTACTGATCTATTCCCACATGCAGCCAGACAGGGTTCCAAACAGCTGCAGTAGTACAACCTTCTACCATCAGACACATTCACAGCGTGCTGGTTGTCCTCTCAATTGGTGGCATTATATCATCTTCATGCGTTATCACAGGCAAAGATGGTATATTTGGTAGTTGCTGATGTATACAACTTCTTACTTATTCTTACTTCTCAATAAGTGACCTGTAGTTTCATACAGATGGACTAGGAGGCATTAGGCAGGATCAGTTTGAGGAACTGATAAAGTCTGAGGGTCAAAGTTAGGCAAACCATAGATGAATCAACCATGGGTGGAAGGAAAACAAATCTCTCGATTCTTCATCAAAGCAGTCTGATAATAAGGGAATGCCCCCCACAGAGCTATCGTATTCTGTCAGGTGGGGGGCGAGGGGAGCCTTCTTTGCCGGCAGAATACAACAATTGCTGCTAGCGGCTGTAGCCACAGGCAGTAATCGCATGTGGAAAATCTGAGAGGCTGGTTTTAAATCAGCCTGCCCATACATGGATTGAAATTCAGCCGGTTCCTGTTGAACCAGCCAAATTTTAAACCACATATGGCCGACTTCATAAAAATAAAAGTTTGCTTTAGGGACAGTGTTAGTTTATTGAAGGATCTTGGGATTTACCCATGTGTAGTACAGCCAGTGGTGTGTTGAAGGGGATACCTTTCCTTTCTCTTCCCTTCTTGGGTACAGTTTACTCTTTAATCTCGCCTCCTGAAAGCTGTGAAAGCTGGTGGATCATAGGTGGGAAATGTTAGGGGGTACCTGAGGTCTAACTTTACTCTTCCTTCTACTTCCCAACTTCAGTCAGTCTTTTCTCTTCTTGACTGCCCAAAGATTATTATTTTTTTTTTTTTTATCATCCATAATAATAATTCTATTAACGAAAAAAAAAATGTATTTTTAGTCCTCATATAGTAAGAAAATGCACTGCTCAAAAAAATTAAAGGAACACTTTGAAAACACATCAGATCTCAATGGGAAAAAATATCATGCTGGATATCTATACTGATATAGACTGGGTAATGAGTAAAGAACGAAAGTATGCCACATTGTTAGATTGAAATTAAAATGATCACCCTACAGAGGGCTGAATTCAAATACACCCTGAAAATCAAAGTGAAAAATGATGCAGCAGGTTAGTCCATTTTGCTGAAATTTCATTGCTGCAACTCAAAAAGGCACTCAGTAGTTTGTATGGCCTCCATATGCTTGTATGCATGCCTGACAATGTTGGGGCATGCTCCTAATGAGATGACAGATGGTGTCCTGGGGTATTTCCTCCCAGATCTGGACCAGGGCATCACTGAGCTCCTGAACAGACTGAGGTGCAACCTGGCGGCAGCGGATGGACCGAAACATAATGTTCCATATGTGTTCTATTGGATTTAGGTCAGGCGAGCGTGGGGGCCATTCAATGGTCTGCATACTCTCACAACATGAGGTCAGGAAAAACCATGCACCAGGACGAACCAAGGACCCACTGCATCAGCATAGAGTCTGACAATGGGTCCAAGGATTTCATCCCAAAACCTGATAGCAGTCAGAGTGCCATTCTCTAGCCTGTAGAGGTCTGTGCGTCCCTCCCTTGATATGCCTCCCCAGACCATCACTGAACTACCAGCAAATCGGTTATGCTAAACTATGTTACGGACAGCATAGCATTCTCCACAGATTCTTCAGACACTTTCACGTCTGTCACACATGCTCAGGGTGAATCTGCTCTCATCTGTGAAAAGCACAGGGCGGCAGTGACGCACCTGACAATTCTGGTGTTTAATAGAAAATGCCGAACGAGCTCCACAGTGCCGGGAAGTGAGCACAGGGCTCATTGCACTAGAGGACGTTGGGCCCTCAGGCCACCCTCATGAAGTCTGTTTCTAATTGTTTGGTCAGAGACATTCAGACCAGTGGCCTGCTGGAGGTCATTTTGTAGGGTTCTGGCAGTGCTCATCCTGTTCCCCCTTGCACAAAGGAGCAGATACCGCTCCTGATGATGGGTTAAGGACCTTCTATGGCCCTGTCCAGCTCTCCTAGAGTAACTGCCTGTCTCCTGGAATCTCTTCTATGCTCTTGAGACTGTGCTGGGAGACACAGCAAACCTTCAGGCAATGGCACATATTGATGTGCTATCCTGGAGTTTAACTGCCTGTGCAACCTCTATAGGGTCCAAGTATTGCCTCATGCTACCTGTAGTGCACTGACCCTAGCCAAATGCAAAACTAGTGAAAAACACTAAAAAGATTATTAGGGGGAAAAAATGTTAGTTGCCTCCACCTGTAAAACCATTCCTGTTTTGGAGGTTGTCTCATTGTTGCCCATCTAGTGCACCTGTTGTTAATTTCATTAACACCGAAGCAGCTGAAACTGATTAACAGCCCCCTCTGCTACTTAAAAGATCAGATCAATATCCCAGGAGTTTAATTGACTTGATGCTATACTCTGATAAAAAATAAGTTTTCCTTAAATTTTTTGAGAAGTGTATACAAGAAATGTATACAGTTGGCCAGTAATCTTTTACACACACACGCACACTTATTACATCATTTTTTTTTTTGTTTGGTACTGTAAGATTTTTACATGCATGCACTGTGGGTTCTCTCAATCAACATCAACTATTTTAATCTTCCTGCTAATAGCATTAGTAAATAGATTTTGTTTAGTTTTTTACATTTCCTCATTTGCTTCCTAGTTTCTGACCTAGGCCAAAATGATGCCATACATCACAGGAATATTTATGGGCATTTTTTCTTTTCTTGGAGAAGGGGATGGGGGTTTTCTCAGCTAAGCACACCCTCCTACTTGCATGTCTGAGCTAAGGGCAGATGGATTCCAGGAAGTAAATGCTACATGAATCATCTGCTCTCAATCAAGTTGTCCATATCTAGAAATGCTAGGGGGTGTTTTTTAAAGTGATTTCTCAACAACAACAAAAAAAGCATGGATACATGGATAGACAGAAAAGTCTGATTTGAAAATTAAAAATGAATTAAATTGTGTTTTCAGTTTGTGGCGCTCAGATGCAGTTAGGTTCCTCTTTAAAACCACTTCTGGATCAGAAGATTTTCCCCCTTAATGACCAGGCTATTTTTTACAATTAGGCACTGCGTTATTTTAACGAAAAATTGCACAGTCGTGCGATGCTGTACCGTAATAAAATTGATGTCCTTTTTTTCTCACAAATTGAGCTTTCTTTTGGTGGCATTTGATCACCTGTGCGATTATTATTTTTTGCGCTATAAACAAAAAAAGGGCGACAATTCTGAAAAAAAAAACTATATTTTTCACTCTCTGCTATATAACATTCCCAATAAAAAAGTGACCTAAAGGTTCAAAGATGTACATGTAGAACACATTTTGTGTTATGAAAATGAGAAAAAAATGGTAATATTTCAGTATTACCATTAATCGTAAAACAGCAACCCAACAGGACTTTACTTCTGTGTGTTAAAACTATGGGACAGCACATAATTCAGTTACATGTAGCACCCTCCTAGGTAAGTGATAGTGAGAAAGTATAGTTTTGAGCTCTGTCTGCTTACCAGAAGGACTGCAGGTAAATCTATATCATTGTCTGCCTACCAGAGAGCAGGATCTGTTAGTAAGGTCTGCTCATTGTGCCCAGTATGCAATTCATTCAGTCTAGAGAGTGTTTCACACTGGTTTAATAGGGAGGCATGTTGGACAGTGGGAGGAAATCTGAGGAGTGAGTGCATGGGCTTTTGATACAGTCCTGATGATTGGCAGAGGGCAGGTCACCTGGGTGCATTTTGGGATACTGTATAAAAGCCCAGAGCACATGTGCTCGAGGTCTTTCATTGGGGAGTGGAGTCCCGTAGGTAGGGGGCGGTTGCCTCCTCCTCTGTGGAGGTGCCATGTGGCTTCAAGGAGTCGTCCTGAGGGCCTGGAGAGTAGCAGTGAGGAGCTGAACCCAGGGGTCCAGGGAAGTTGACTGAGAGGGGAGACACTGAAGGATCTGTCTCTGCAGTACAGTGAGTACAGAATCTCATGTCAAGGGGCCTGACCTGAGGAAGGCCACCCCTGCTCCTAGGATAGTCAATGGACGGGTGTCAGCTGAAAGGGTATGCTAGTGAGAGTGTCCTGTAGATAGGATATCGTTCATCGAGTCGTTTTGTCAGAGAGTAAAGAGAGCAAGAGACTTAACCCTTGTGGCAGTGTGGATTAACAGCCTGGCTGTTCCTAAGTACTTAAGAAGTTCTGAAGATAGAAGACTTCATCTATGTGGATAGTTCAATTGGAGTATCCCACTATTCCCTTCTCCTATCCCAATTACCAATAAACAACTAAAAAACAACACCCCTAGACTGTTTATTTCTGTGAAGAGCCAACAGGAGCAAGGAGGGATCCAGGAACTTTATCTAATCATAACCGTGTGCTGGTAACCAGGGGAGCTCACAGAGTAAGTATCTAGCAGTTCCTACAGGGGGCAGTACTACATATAAATCAGCTAGAGAAAAAGATATGTAGATGTTTCATTTTTTAGCTCACAATGGGGTTGATTTACAAAAACTGAAGAGTGCACAATCTGCTGTGCAAGCAGCTTTCAGGTTTATTTTTTTTTTCAAAACCTAATTGAACAAGCTGAAGTTAAAAGCTGATTGGCTACCATGCAAAGCTGCACCAGATTTTATACTCTCCCGTTTTATTTAATTAAAGTGTTACTAAAGCCATAACAGTAAATTCAGTGTGTATATGCAGTAAGGCATGCTTGTTCTACTCACCGTGGAACCTAAGCGGTTTATCCTCTGCATTGTGTAAAAAAAAAAGCTGTTTGATCCTGTCTCATCTGATCTTCCCCTTCTTTTACTGCCCCCAATCCATCTGCTGATAGTACAGAGCCATGGAAGCACATTGCGCATGCTCAGTTTGGTGTGTATTGCTAGAGGTTTTTTTGGAGGGTGCATGTGTTTAGTACAGGGCCATTCAGCAAAGGGTCAGGGGTCATGCAGCCTCATAGGACAGTCAGAGGAGAATGAAAACTAATTTTACTAGTTTTAAGACTCCTGACTGCCTTTAAAACACCTTGAAGTTTCTGAGGCCACATGGGAAAAGGTGTTACGGGCAGATGAGAGTAAAACTGAATTATTTGGCCTTAACACCCTACAATATGTCTGGCGGAAATCCAATACAGATCACCATCTAAATAACACCATTCCTACAATAGATGAAGGAGGTGGTAATATCCTGTCATGGGGGTGTTTCTCTGCAGCAGGGACTGGAGCACTTGTCAGGATAGAAGAAAAATGCATGTAGCAAAATACCATCAAATTCTTGAGGAAAGTCTGCTGCCCTCTGCCAGAAAGTTATCTATGGGAAGAAGGTTTACCTTCCAACATGACAATGACCCAAACCACACAGCAAAAATGAGCACACAGTGGCAGAAGGAGAAAAAGGTGAATGTCCTTGCATGGCCTAGTCAGAGCCCAGACTTAAATCACATTGAAACTCTGTGGAGTGACTAGAAGACTGCAGTCCACAAACAGTTAACATCAAATTTAACTGAACTTGAGCAGTTCTGCAAAGAAGAGTGGGCAAATATTGCAAAGTTTAGATGTGCAAATTTATTAGAGACATATCCCAACAGATTAAAGGCTGTCAATAAAGCAAAATATGGGGTGATCCTTTTTCCAACTCAGTAATTCTGTTTTTGATTTTTTTTTCTGACATGTTGGTGTTATATCTTTCACTTGGATGGTATAGGTTGCACTAGTAAATACAACTGGATAAAACTGTTTCTGTCTTCACTTCAGGCTGCAAAGCAACAAAATGTGTTTATTTTAAAAAGGGGGTGATTCTTTTCTATGTCCACTGTATAATCTATTTTTAGTGGCCAGAAGAGCCAGCTATTTCTTTTGGGGGGAAACAAAAACACTGACTAATGTTTTATAGTGAAAAAATATCAGGTGGAATATCAGGATTTATTTTGATTTGCCCTGCCAGTTTAGGGCTTTAAAGCACTTATTTTCTGACAGTAATAGTGAAGCAAAATCCAGAGTACTATATGTTTAGTTTGGAGCTAAGCCAAGAAGTAGTTTATTTTATTGTTACATCTTTTTGCAAATCTAAGTGGAATGCAAGTATTATTGCTGAATCTATTTCCTTCCTGAAACTCTTTAGTCTTCCTAAGACAATTCTCCCCACTATTTTTACCACAGACTTTCACTAGTTAAGGCCCAAAGGTTTTCACCCCTTTATGACATGAGTGTTTTTAAACATGGTAAAGACATGTTGGTTCAAATGGTTAAAAAAAAAAAAACTTCTCTTTCCAACCCAGAAAAATTATGGTAATTATGTTTCTCAACATTACTATAAGGGCTTCTTTTAAAGGGAAGCTATAAATGTTGTGGGTTCATTCTATATTACTGTTTTTTGTAGTTAATACATTTTATACTGTAGATGTATATGTTTTGTTTTTCCTATATAATGTACAAACAATATTTGTTTTACAAATAAACATTTAACGGTTTATCACGAGCATGAGTTTGGGCTGACCATTGGCTTTTCAAAGAACACCTGAATTATCAGGACTTTCGACTGTTTATTTGGTCCGCCAAATAACCACAATGCACTGCGCCTGAACTCATGTTGAACCCAGTATATTTCAGTGTGTTATGTGCCATTAACCCAGTATATTTCAGTGTACTATGTGCCTTTTAACCCAATATATTTCAGTGTACTATGTGCCTTTTAACCCAATATATTTCAGTGCATTAGTGAACATTTAACACAATATATTTCAGTGTGTTATATACCGTTTAACGCAGAATATTTCTGTGCGTTACTGCACGTTTAATGCAGTATATTTCAGTGCATTAAGTGCCGTTTAGAGCAGTATATTTCTGTGCCTTACTGCACATTAAAAGCAGTATAATTCTGTGTGTTGCTGCATGTTTAACGCAGTACATTTCTGTGCATTACTGCACGTATAACACGGTATATTTGTTTGTGTTCGTGCATGTTTAACATTTCAGTGCGTTACGTGATGTTTAACTCAGCATATTTCAATGTGTTACGTGCTGTTTAATGCAGTATATTTCTGTGCATTAGTGCATGTTTAATGCATTATATTTCTGTGTGTTTATGCAGTTTTACTGCAGTATTTTGTAGTGTGTCAGTGGCGTGTGTCTGTGTAGTGATTACTCAGGTTAATGTGCACCAAACACCACTTTCCATTGAATAAAGTACATCCACGTACATATTTCCACATGTTTACTACCTTTTGTTAATAAGTACCTTCTTATCATGTCTGGAAGGTAAACAAGGAGAGACAGATGTTTCCATGGCACTGTGAGGGGGCCAGCAGTGTATGTGTCCACAGGGAAAGGTGGACATGGTCAGTCCTCAGGCAGGGCATTATTTCCTCTATTTAGTTCTGTTGCCTGTGCTATCCAGCCACAGCATGCAGAGGAGGTGATGGACTAGCTTACTAAACCATACTCATCCTCCATCACCCAAGCAGAGACTAGTGCGCAGTCCATTGCAGCTGCCAGAGTGGCTTATTCTGCCTTCTTGCCCACAGCTACTCCTGCCATAGCGCCAGAATCAGGCATGGAGGAGTCAGCTGAGTTATTTGAACACAGCGTCAGCCACTTGGTCCTTGGCAATGCACGGCCATTACTTGATTCAAATGTTGGTTCTGAGGTTGAGGAAGGTAGGAACATGAGCCTACAGAGAGGCAAGAACACTGGATTAAGAACAAATTAGCAGTCATGTTCCCCCAGCCGCAGCGTATTGCCAAGTTGTCTCCAGTGGTAATGAGGATGAAGGAGATGATGATAATGAGGTCACTGACGTGACTTGGGCACCGGATGGAGCAGAGGAGGAAAGTGAGGCAGCTATCATGGAAGAGTACAGAGCAGCCCCCCTATTCCTTCATATTGTGGAGCTGTTATCTCCAGGCACCCTTCCCACAACTCAGCTGTCTGGGCCTTTTTTAGCACATGTGCAGCTGATCGCACTGTTGCAATTTGCAAACTTTGTCTGAAGCACATCAAGCGTGGCAAAAACACAAGCCATATTGATACCACATGCTTGACAAGGTATTTAACCTCCCACTACTCAGCCTAGTGGCAAGAGCATCTGAAAGCCACACAAAAGGGATGCAATTCTGTTCCTCCTCCTTACTCACCTCAGCTTACCCCCTGTATACCTCATGACCTCTCAGCAGCCTCCAATAACAGGAATGATGGTATAGTGTAGGGTGTCCCAGGTCCTTGCAGCACATCTGCCAGTAGCACACCACCAGCTGTAGACTATAGCCGGCAAGTTTCTCTGCCCCATCTGTTGCAGCGAGAAAAAAAAATACAGTCACTGCCACCCACATGCCCAGCATCTAAATGCAAGCTTGTCAAAGCTTCTGGCTTTAAAACTTCTGCCTTTCCATCTGGTGGATTCTGCCCCCTGCCGAGAATTTGCAGAATGTACTGTATCACAATGGTAGGTTCCCAGTCAGTATTTCTTTTCATGTAAGGCCATTCCAGCTCTGTACCATCACATGGAAGGCAATGTTGTTGCATCGTTGGGCAAGGCAGTAAGCCGCAAAGTCTAGGTTACTGCTGATACATGGTCCAAAAAGCATGGTGGAAGGATGCAGGACAGGGCTCAGTGCTGCATCTTGTTGTGCCGCCACATCTCCATACAGCTAGTGGTGCTGATGTGAGATTTGACAGCTCTGCTCCCCCCTCCTCCTCCATGTCCTTCTCTGTTGAATTGTCCTACAAACCACAAGTACATCCTAAGTGTTCAAGGGGCTATTCAATGAGTCAGGCTTAAAGGTGCCATGCAGTGCTTCAGTTGGTGTGTCTGGGGGATAGGAACCACACCAGAGCAGAGATTCTTGCAGCTCTGCAGGGGCAGGCCCAGAGGTGGTTCACACCATGCCAGCTGGAGCCAGGAATGGTGGTGTGAGATAATGACACAAACCTCCTGTCTGTCATTAGACAGGAAAAGTTGACACATGTGCCATGCCTGGCACATGTCCTCAGTTTGGTGGTGCAGCATTTTCTGAATAAGTACCCAGGGTTGGAAGATCTGCGAAAGCAGACCATAAAAGTCTGTAGTCATTTCAGGCATTCATACACAGTCAGTGCTCAGTTGGCTGACATTCAGTGGGAATTGCACCTGCCTGTAAACCGCCTGATTTGTGACATGCCAACTAGGTAGAACTCGACTTTGGCAATGCTGCAACAGCTGCAGCAGAGAGCAATCAATGAGTACCTGTGTGAGTATGACACAATGACAACCTCATCGACTTTTTTCTCCACACCAATTTCTGCTGATGAAGAATGCATGCATTGTGCTGTCAATGTTCGAGGAGGCCACAAGGATGGTGAGCCATGACAATGCATGCATCAGTGACAAAATCCCTTTTGTGTTCCTGCTGGAGCAGACTCTGTGTGGCATTATGGACAGGGCACTCGAGGCAAAACAGTGGGAGGAGGAGGAGGCCCGCTTTTTGCAGACACCATTCTTCCGACACTACAGAACACACAAGTGGAGAGGGAGGAGGAGGATTCTGGCAAATTTGGAGGCATTGAAGCAAAGGAAGACATACTTCAACCCTCAACAGATGGTTTTCCATCCCCAGAACCCTTAGTAGTAGTTTGTGGCTGGGAGGAGGCAGTTCCAGGTACTGTAATCCTCAGTGATCCATAGAAGTCTGCTTCCCATGCCTCCGCAAACTTTTAGTGTATGTGCTACCTCATGTGGCATCAAGGAGAAGGATCACTATTGGTTGGCAACCCTCCTTGACCACCATTATAAGGGGAAAGTCTCAGAACCCATCCTGTCCCCACAGAGGGAGCAGAAGAAGAAATATCTTGAGGACACTTTAAAAAGGAGTTTATCTAATGCTTTTCCCAGCTTTGGTAGGTTACAGTGTCGTGGAAAACATAGATTTGAGGCTTCTGTTCGTCAAGAGAGGAGCAGTGGAGAAGGGGGCCGCCTAAGTGATGCATTTCACAATTTTTTTAGTCCTCGCCACCCAGGGCTCTAAGCTTCCACATCCCATAGGCAGCATCTGCATCATATAGTGGACGATTATCTAGGGGCAAAAACAGAGATTGAGAGTTTTCCAGTTGACGATCCACTGGGTTACTGGGTCATGAGAATAGACCACTGGCCAGAACTTGTCCAGTATGCAAGTGACCTGCTGGGCTGCCCTACATCCAGTGTGCTTTCCGAACGGGAATTCAGTGCTGCTGGAGGTTTTGTTACTGATAATACAACACGTCTGTCCACAGACTCCGTGGACCATCTGACATTTATCAAAATAAATCAGTCCTGGATTACCAGCAGCTATGAAACTCCAGATGCTGATGTCACTGATTAAGTGTTTTTGGGATGTGGAATCTCTGCAAGACTTGTAGTCTGCCTTCTTGCCTAGTGTTGTGGGTGTTGATTTAATCTGTAAGAATTTTGTTGGTGTAGGTTTCATGGGCACAATTAACACCCTAAGACCAATTTTTCCGTACCTGTTTGACAGGTGCATATCATTTCAAATTTTGACAGCAAAGCCAATTCTTGCATTTATCAAGAGTATCTCTATAGATTTACGGTTTGAAGGGTGCCACAGTCACCCAAAGACCAATTTTTCCACATCTGTTTGACAGGTGCATATCATTTCAATTTTTGACAGCAAAGCCCATGCTTGCTTTCATAAAGAGTACCTCTATGGGGTTACGATGTGAAGGCACCTTTGACACACAAAGACCAATTTTTCCACACCTGTTACTTCTATCCAAAGTCTGCGAAAGAAACACCAGAATTTATCCCAAAAATCTCTAATCTTGTTCCCAGTGCACTACATTGTGACCTCATCACACAGGCTAGCTCCCTAAGCTGTTGTTTACAAAAATAAATTAAGCTTGCAGGGAAAATGTCATTTTTTTGGCTTCATAAATGCAATTATTTTTGAAGCAGCTTCTATACACAGTACAGATGTGCCAATTTACAGGTCAATTTAGGGGAACCCCCAGGCATTATATTGAAAGTAATTTTTAATTTTTATTGTTATTTTTCATTTTGATTATTTCACTTTAAGCATCAGTAAATCACTGCTCATTTAAAAATTATGTTTTTTACAAACTTTTTTTATCATTGATACATGTCCCCTAGGGCAGTACCCAGACCACCATAACCATTGTATGCCCAATTACTTGCATATAAGTCTTCAAAATGGGCACTTTTGATTTTACCAGTTTGGGTCCTATAGACTTCAATGGGGTTCATTATTCAGTTACGAACTTTTGCAATGTTTGAAAGTTCTTGTGTGAACCGAACAGGGGGTTGTTCTGCCCATCCCTACACATCAGTAGCTTACCGCTTTTGTTCACTTTGTCTGATTGACACCTCAAACAATGACATCTAATATGGGATAAGCCTCTGCAGTGACTTTTTCAGTTCTGTATATAAATTGCATTCAGGAAATAACATTGCCACAAGGGAGACCAGAGGTTTTACAGATGGTTAAAAATTACAAAATATATATCTATTACACTATATATATTCCCCATGTATGTTTGTGTGGCACTTTCTCCCTCACTACAACCCTGCTTCTTTTCCAACTTAAATGGTTTTTAACATCATTCAGCCCACTTCTTGCGATTCCAGGGCATCCAGGCCATGGAGGAATATCATCAAACTGCCCTGGAATCACAGGAGAATGCTGCAGGGCATAGCACTACATGGTGCTGTCATTACATAGTGCTGCTGTCTGCAACAAGGAGCCACTCACCCAGGGCTGCTACTAGAAATCACGGGGCCCCATACTGCCTTCCCCCCAACAAATTTCAAACAATATTTTTGTTAAAATGCCATGGCCGTGATGTTATGCTTTGCTGCCATGGCAAAAATTTTACACCTGTTGGACAAGACTGCAAGTGCCCTGCAACCTGCACTTGTGCAGGGTTAAAGCAGGCTGTGAGGAGGCAATATGTTTCTCCTCAGCGCATGTCAAATGCTCTCTGAAGAAAGATCCAAATGATGAATGCTCCTGAGAGAGCAAAACACATGTGAACAAGCCATTAAATTTTTTTTTAATTGCTTTTTAGAACTTTAATTTTTTTGACATTTTTGTTTTTGAATTTTTTTTTACATTTTATTAACTGCCCTTGCAAGGGTCTTTGGTGAAATATCAGGGGTCTAAACCGACCCATGATGTTTAACATTTGAGACAGAAAAAGAGAATGAGGACATAGATTCATCAGCCCCTTTTTCTGAAGCCTCAACTGCACTGGACATTCTGAGGATTCCTGTTCATTCACAACCTGAATGCATAGTAAAAAAAAGTTTACTATGCTTCCGTGATAAATAGACACAGTGAGTGATTGGTACCAGCTGCTCAGTGTGTTCATTCAGGAAAGGAAGGGGTTGGTAAATTTGACATATTTACTGGTCCTCTGCTTTCCATTCTATAAACTGCCTCTCCCGCAACTGCTGTGCCCTCAGCAGTTGCGGGAGAGGCGGGAATCTGACAGCGCTGCAGGGAAGAGGGGCCAAACAGCAGGTGGAAGGGGGCACAGATAATAAAACAAATCCCTCTGCAGCGCAGCTGATGGGAGGGAGAGGATGAAAAAGCGGCAGTGCTGCAGGGGGATCCACAAGATTCACAATTCTCAGCAAAAAGGCAGTAGAGCCAGCCCTCCTGCTCAGCAGGTGCCCGAGCCTCCCTTTTGAACTGATGGGGCCTGGGTCCGGTAAAGGAGGGCTGGCTGTACTCCCTTATCAGTGGCCCTGTGCTCACCATGGGAAAAGGAAGGAGACTTGTGATATCTTGTGATCAAAGATCCTCTTTGAAAAGATGTGTATATAGTAATCTCTAAAAAAGAAATGCTGGAGGAAAGTCCGGAGGGGGGCGGGGGGGGATATGATAGGTGGCAATTGCAGCAACCGCATCCCTTTCTGTTTATTTTTGGTGGTTAGTGGGGTCCTGATTACATGCATGAGATTGTTTGCTGTCGGTGCTGTTCACCCTGTTGGTGCTTTTCACCCATAAACTAGTACAAATTTAGCAAACACTTTTTGTCAGCGCTACTAATAAGAAAGGCCCTCAGGTGTACAAAACTATGAGTGGGCTCAAAGTAAGCTTCTCTTCACTCTTGTCCATCCAAAACTGGCAACGCCATTGGACACCGCCACACTGCACACTTTATCGGCCTTGCTGCCCACTTCAGTTCGGGGGAAACCAGGTACTGAAAAATAAACAAATGAAGAAGGTGCACCGGCCTCATGCAATACCATAAAAACTCTTTATTAAAAATAACTGAATGTCAATGTACTCACAAAGGTACATACTAGAGTGCATGTAACAGATTTAGTCCCAGCACTGGAAACGTATCCATCTGCAAGAGCATAGCTGATATGTTTAAAGGGCAGATCCCTCTTCTTCAGAGCTGACCAGAACCCCTTGACCAGCAAGGGGCTTTGGTCAAGGGGTTCTAGTCAGCTCTGAAGATGAGGGCTCCGCCCTTGAAACGCATCAGCTGCGACCTTGCAGATGGACATTTTTCCTGTGTTGGGACTGGATCAGTTACATGCACTTTGTTGTGTACCTTTGTAAGTTCATTGGCATTTGGTATTACTAGTAAAAATACATGTATATATATATATATATATATATATATATATATATATATATATATATACATATATATATATGTATATGTATATATATATATATATGTATATATATATATATATATATACATATACATATACATATACATATATATATATATATATATATATAGAGAGTTGGCCCATGCTTTGCAGCTATAACAGCTTTAACTCTTCTGGGAAGCTGTTCACAAGGTTTAGGAGTGTCGATGGGAACGTTTGACCATTCTTCCAGAAGCACATTTGTGAGATCAGGCACTGATGTGGACAAGAAGGCCTGGCTCGCAGTCTCTGCTCTAATTCATCCCAAAGGTGTTCTATCGGGTTGAGGTCAGGACTCTGTGCAGGCCAGTCAAGTTCCTCCAGCCAAAACATGCTCATTCATGCCTTTATGGACCTTGTTTGTGCACTGGTGAGCAGTTATGTTGGAACAGGAAGGGGCCACCCTCAAACTGTTCCCACAAAGTTGGGAGCATAAAATTGTCCAAAATGTATTGGTATGCTGATGCCTTAAGAGTTCCCTTCATTGGAACTAAGTGGCCAAGCCCAACCCCTGAAAGACAACCTCACACCATAATCCCCCCTCCACCAAATGATTTGGACCAATGAACGAAGCAAGGTTCATAAAGACATGAATGAGTGAGTTTGGGGTGGAGGAACTTGACTGGCCTGCACAGAGCCCTGACCTTGACCCAATAGAATACCTTTGGGATGAATTAGAATGGAGACACATTAATGCCTGACCTTACAAATGCTCTTGTAGAAGAATGGTGAAACATTCCCATAGACACTCTCATAAACCTTTTGGCCAGCCTTCCCAGAAGAGTTGAAGCTGTTATAGCTGCAAAGGGTGGGCCAACTCCATATTGAACCCTACGGACTAAGACTGGGGTGCCAGTAATGTTTATGTGCGTGTAAAGGCAGAAGTCCCAATACTTTTGGTAATATAGTGTGTGTGTATGTGTGTGTATATATATATATATATATATATATATATATATACACACACATATATATATATATATATATATATATATTTTTTTTTTTTTTTTTTTCACAAAAATCTTTTAAAATATTACATTTTGGAGAGAGACAATTTCATAATATAGTTTCAGTATTAAAATAGTTCAATTTAACATAGGGGATTTGCGGCTCTGTAAACACTAGTATATAGAAAGGACACAGAAACAGTAGTTGATCCAGCTCGGAGTTCTATAGTAAATATCTCACATGTGAAACAGTGAGTAGATAATCTCAAACATAAACCATGGTGCAGCTCCATCCTACAAAAGTAAACTGTGTCTATCTCTTCCTTGTTTATTTGTGTAATTAAGGCAATTGATCATAGTAGAACAAGTAAATATGGGTTATCTAGATTTTTATAAGGTGTTTGACACCTCTATGCAACCCATGTAGACAATTGATAGGGAAGTTGCAATGTTTGGAGTTTAGGTAATTAAAAAGATAAGATATTTTTTGGAGGCTATGCAAGAGAAAAATGTGTTAAATCCTTGCCAAGTTACCTACACTGGCCTGTGAAGTCATAATTAATCATGTGACCTAAAGGTAATCTGTAACACAGTGGACTGAGCCAAACAGTCCAAATGGTTCATGACCTGACAAAAGTAAAATTTTTAGGATTCCCTCCATAGTATGCTTCCTTGTGTCTGTGTAAAGATTTATGACTTGTGGTCATTGTTCTGGAGAATCAATCTAATACAGATTGACTAGAGTAGAATCATCATTACAAAATTATTTTTGAATTATTTACAATTAAAAAAGATGCCTATTAGTCGCTGAGATCTGACGGCACCCTGACATTTACATAGTTTAATTACTTAACAAATGTTAACTAATGCAGACCATACGTGGGTCAAATTCTGATAAATCTTTCTTTCGAAAATCTGAAATTTTGTGTTTTTTTTTCTAATCCGATGATGCCGCTACTGATTTCAAAATTCGACCAACCAAGCCTTCAGTTTCACCTCATGTTGCTACAGAAAAGAAATGTTGTGGCCGGTAATCTTCTTTTTTTTCCAGGTCACAGCTGATGCACCTTTCTTTTTCGATTATATTTCTCACATGATTCTCCCATCATTAATTAGAAATTTGTTCGTTTTAAAAAAAATTTCCAACATCACTCAAATTCAATGGCCACACCGCAGTTGCTGCAGCCCGCTAATGGTGTGAAATTCAAACCAAAATTCTTAGTTACAATTTTCTCAGAATTCAACCCATCTATGGCTGGCTTAAGACAAGTTCTCAAAACCCTTGTTGATAAGTGTATTATCAATGTATTAACTGTTGGGAGACCCAAATCTATGTTTAATCTCAATTGAGAAGCCAGTGGCAATTCTACATAGTAGCTTGATAAGGAACCACTTGAATTTGTGCATAAAAGTGCATAAAGACCTTTTAACTAAAGAAATGTGATGCTGCTATCCAAATAATAAATGCACATGGCTGAATGAAGTAAATACCTGTGCCTGGACCACGACTGCACAAACTGTATATCAAAACCTAAAACTCCATGTCATCTTTTTTTTTACATCCTTTACAACAAGGGGAATCCAATACAAAGCAAGGTTGGCTCATTTCAGCCCTTTCCTGGGCCTTAATTGTCATAAAGACCTTTTGCCTCATGTGGCATTTTATGGACTGATCAGGGAACATTCTTATGTCTGTAGGCCTTGTCTAATGGTTGACACTCCTGGGTGGGGGGATCATTTGGGATGAATATTCCTTGGGGATCATTAAAGTTTTGCTTTGTGTTCCCACTTCCTATCTATAAGCACATATGTAAAGTCAGGATGTATATGCCATACCACCTAGATCAACTGTATTGTGCCACCCACACCTTACCTCCTCTGACCACTAAGTCTTAGTATTATACTATCAAGATTACATATCAGAGCTACAAGTATTTAGGGGACATTTCCCTTACCCTGCTTTCCTACCTCCGGGAGCCTGCTCCTCATACTCCTCCTCATAATCTCTCCTCATACCCCAATCCTCCCACTATTTTTTTGTACTTATTTTTATTACAGCCTTTTCTTCCTTCCCTCCATTCATTCTACTAGTTGGAAGAAACTCATTCTTGCACACATCCCTGGTCCATTACAAGGTCCTATACTGTAATATAAACGTTTACCCTATTATATGACTAGGACAAAGAGTAAACTAAGTTACTAAAGTGGTATATTCACCAATATAGTTGTCCTGGGTGCAATTGCTTTCTACTTTTAAATCCTACAATAAATGTATAACAATGTACAACATGGTGTATATCCATCTTATGCTGCTTTACTTTATGCAGGTTAATGTCAATAATTTTAGGGATCTGCTATGTATTTGGGGGTTGGTGCCCTCTTTAACCACTTACCGACCGCCGCAAGTACATATACTGCGGCAGTCAGCCCCTCACAGGCAAAGTGACGTATTGGTACGTCACTAGTCTGTGAGGCTCTGGGGAGCGAGCGTGCGCCGCCGTATGCGCGCTCCCGCTCCCGCTCCCGCTCGGTCACAGACCCCCCCGTGCGTGTGCGTCACTCGCGATCGTCCGTTACAGCGGGAGAAAGGCAGGCGGCTAATGTAAACAAGCCGCCTGTCATTCTCCCCTGTGTAAGAATAGTGATCATACGGTTCTACTATGTAGGACCGTTGATCACTGCTCCTACACCTCAAGCCACAACCAATCACAGTTAGAAACACGCCCCTAGGGACACACTTAACCCCTCCCCCTTAATTTTGATTTTTTAATCGTACATTTTTTTGGGGGGAATTTCATATAAAAAAATTTGAAAAATATTGTTATTTTTGCAAAATTGATGCTCTTTTTTTGTTTATAGCGCATGATCAAAAAATCGCACAGGTGATCAAATACCACCAAAAGAAAGCTCTGTTTGTGGGAAAAAAAAGGACATCAAATTTGTTTAGGTACAGTGTCGCACGACTGCGCAATTGTCCGTTAAAGTGACGCAGTGCCGAATTGCAAAATAGGCCCTGGTCAGGAAGGAGGTAAAATCTTCCGGGGCTTAAGTGGTTAAGAAAAAAAGCATGAGTTAGATGTAATTTGCCAGTAATTTAAAACTCTTTTTTTTTCCTTAAGGGCTCTTTCACACGGGCGATCCAATCAGATCCGCCTGTCAGTTTTTTAGGCGGATCTGATCGGTTCCTCCATGCAGCTCTATGGGGCAGCGGATGTCAGCGGAGACACCTCCGCTGACACCCGCTGCCATCCGCATCCGATCCTGTGCGTGAAATCTGGACGGATGGAAACCCTATTTTTCCATCCGTTCAATAATCGGATCGGATCGGATCTGATGAGAGCGGACAATCGGTCCGCTCTCATCCGATCCCCCATAGAGGGCAGCGGGGGCTGAGACACCTCCCTCTCCGTTCTGCAAGCAGAGACGGAGCTGTCATCCGCCGGCTCAGCGTGGATCACGGATCGATCCCCGCTGAGCAACACGGATCCGCCTACGGAGGCGGACCGTGTGAAAGAGCCCTAAGTGTCAGTGCTAAAAAAAATATTTTATTTTCATTGGAATATGATCCTCAGGGTACTGCCCACCCCTAATTCTATTTTTTGACACTCCTTGCCTATTAGCCCAGAAAGATTGTATTTTCAATTTGGCAGATTCACACCTGTTGATTTGAGTCGGGTTTGGGTTTGGCATCCGAACCCAGGGCAAGTGCTCGATCAAAAAGTGACTTGAGTAGAAGTACTAAAGTATTCAATATTTTTTGTACTTAAGTATTGAAAGTAGTTTTTTTAAAAGTGTTGCTACTCAAGTACTAAAGGTAAAAGTACCAGTAGTTTTGAAAAAAAATTGCTACTCAAGTACTGAAAGTAAAAGTACAAGTACTGTGTTATGTAGTTATTAAAGAAAGAAGTCAAAAGTTTGAACATCATATTGTTTTTTTTATTATTTCAAATGCAGCTTTTATTTATACATACAGTAGCATTTATTTTCGTATGCGCTGATAATACACATTTTTTGAGCTTCATGAAACCTGCCATCTACTGCTCTGGCAGTGGTAATTTTTATAATTGTAACGAGTAACTATGCAGCACAGAAAAAAATATCGGAGTAGAAGTATTGAAATCATCGAAAAAATGTAGTGAAGTAAAAGTGAAGGTAAGAGAAAAAATTCTACTCTAGGAAAGTAAAGATATCGCCTTTCGGTACTTAAGTACAGTAGTGAAGTAGTTCTACTTAGTTACTATACATCTCTGTTAGTATTAATAATATAGGTGGGAGATTTCTCTCTGAATGTATCTACTGCTCCTTAAAGCAGAACTCCCCCCAAAAGGGGATGTTCCGGTTTAAGGACTCATTCCCCTGTTCCTCTTGCACAATTGGCACTTTTGAGGAGTGGGGGGGGGGGGGGCAGGTATCCAATTTTGACAAGCACCTTTTCCCACTTTTGTTCCAAGCGCCATGGCGCTCGGTAATGGAAGTTCTCCTCCCTTCCTCCCCCTGCAGTCTTCTGGGACACTGACAGGTCCCAGAAGACTGCATCCACCAATCCAGGATGAACCACGTAGCTCACACATGTGCAATGGGCACCCGCCTGTGAAGACGCAAGTTGTCACAGCCGGGTGCCCATAGTGAAGATGACAGCACCGCCAAGGGAGGACAGAGGATACGATGGCTGGGGTGAGCTCCCCGGTGGACCATGGGACAGGTGAGTGGCTGTTTTTTAAAAGTCAGCACCTACACTTTTTGTAGCTGCTGACTTTTATTTTTTTTTTAAAGGTTGCTGGAGCTTCTCTTTAAATGAGATTCTGGAGTAGCAGGAGCAACCACAATGCCAGTCTGATGGTGGTTATTGTGCATGGAAGGGTGGTTCTATCATTTTGCCTAATGTTATGTTGCACAAGACCCATTTGAGAATATAGGTTTGATTTACTAAAGGGAAATAGACTGTTCGCTTTGCAAGAAAATTTTCACTTTGTAAGAGAATTTTCCCTTAGCTTATTGATTCAGGTGAAATTCTAAAGATTTTCATAATCCAATCATGTGCAGGAAAAATACTGTTTGTTTTGAATTTTTGTTGTAACTGAGTGGGTATTCTTTACTAGTTACTACATTCACTGAACTAAGAAAAAATTCCTAGCAAAGTGAACAGCCTATTTGCCTTTAGTAAGTCTACCTCTCTCTGTCTTGCTATACGTAGATAGTACATTTTTGTGCTTGAAGAAGTTGTTGATTGAGGGGAGGGGGACAAATTGTTCTTACCCTTTGGTAACTTTTTCTGCCACTCTGAGCATGCATGGAAATATAATCTTTTCCTCCTCTCTCTCTAGTAGATGAAAATGCAATGGTTATTTAGAGTTAGGTTAGGGTACTCAAATCCCTGGAAGGAGATTGAGTAGGAGCAGTGCTGGTAGACTCTGCAGGCACAATTGTTCTCATGGGTAACAGAATGGATGGACGATTTTTTTAAACATGCTTTTTGGCTACTCTCCAAAATATTAAATTATCACTTTGGTCAGGAGCCCCATCTGAGCCTGCCAAATCGGGCAACTATTAAGAGTGTTGGTTACTTTAATCTCTAAAGAGAGAATTGATTCCAGATTTAACCATAAGTCTCCAAAGGTAGCCAGAAAAGGCAACAATAGCTGAGACAAATCTTGTATGTGGTGCTGTCTCAGCTGTGATATTTTAGGGGTCTGGATCCTCAGCTAGCCGCATCTTTTAAAAAACAAACAGTCTTTATTTCTGCAAACAAAACAGTCCATACACGCTGGTATAAGCAAAACTTTGGCTCACCACCAGCATACCCTTGTCCCACAACAGGGTTTAAAGTCCTTGCCTGCTTCAGCAAAAGGTCACAAGTAGCCCAGCAACGTCTCAGCAAAACAGACAGCTCACTCACCACTGTATCCTGTTCTACACACAAGTCCTCACTGACAGCTGCTGGTTACTTCTTGCCCTTTTTAGCACTCTCCCATGGGTGAGGTAATCCTGAGTACTTGAAACTGTTCTTATTGCCTTACCCCTTAAAGGGAACACAACCCAAAAGATGGTGATTCATAACTACCACCTAGGACCCATCCCTGGCATCCTGTACACCACTTAAAGAGTAACTCTACTGATGTTGAGAAAAAAAGAAAAACATTCCCCTCTGGGTGATCTTTGTACATTGCAAGAATTTTACCAAACTTTGTTGCAGATTCCTACCTTTTGCTATACTGAAGAAATAGCTGTTTGTTTGTGTCCCTGTGCAAAGTGAATGTGAATGGGAGTGACTTTTTCATTATTGATCAGCTGTAGCACTTTCAGGGTTCTAATAAGGAAAGTAACAGGGTCTAGATGTGATTAATCCATTGGAAGTACCACCAAAATGGAAATATATGTTGCAGAGGATGCCCAAAATCTAAATTGTGTCTGAATGTAGACAATCAGTGAGCCATTCACACAAGCAGGAAATTACATTTCCGGGGGGCGCTACGCACATCATCTGTGTACAGAACGCATCTAGGCTGTCATGTTGCATTGTATTTTACAGAAAAGGAAAAATAATTATTAGCAGCATTATATTATAATTTGGCTTGTGTCTCAATTGTATATGTTATTTTTATTTTTTTTATTTGCAATATTTTTTCAAACAAAAGTGGAGAACTTTTTTAACCTGAAATGGGCAAACAACTAAATAAAACATTGAAATACATATGCAGAAGCTGTTTTAGCTGCCAAGGAGTTTTTTTTTTTTTTTCAGTTTTTTCTGATATTCACACAGCACTGCCAGATATCTGCCTGGTGTTCAGCTTTAACAATACTGCCTTAGCCACAGGCAGCAAAAGTTCTCTGGAAATAGGAGACTAAGAACTGGTTCAGGAAACAAAAAGCTACTCATATTTTAGGACTTGTGGCTCTTTAAGTGTGTATAATACAGATTATACTGTTGCATTGAATTTCCTCTGATTATATAATTATCTTCATTGTAAATCTACCATGCAACCCTATAGTACTAAAGACTGATAAAAGAGGGTTGGATTAGATCACTGGACAGAATATGATACCTGTCTGTTTATTTATTACATGTAACATCTCTGAATTGGTTCTTTATAATATCACCTGATTTGTACTTTTACATTTAATGATAATCAGAGCACAGAATAACTTTGCAATATAAAAAGAGTCTACTTGTACAAGACGCTGGAGTGGTCTTATTCGAACAGTAAAGATTGTATTAGGCTTTCTAATGTCTAAACATCAATTCAATTTCTAAATTAAAAAAGAATTTCAGGTTTAGAAAAATCTGATAAGAGTCCTCCATCTGCCAGGGGCTCCACATGACAGATGCTTCTCTTTGCATGGCGAAGATAACCCTGACATTATCCAATCAGCCTGCTATTGGGATAAGTCTGATTTGCTGACCATGCGTGTGTCATGTCTGCAAAACATTCTAATCCCCTTTTCCTTCCATTTACCCTACATAAATTATACTTAATATGTATTATGCTCCCTGACTTAACTTTACACTCTTACAGGGATAAACTTTCTCTCTCAGAGGCTTTTTTTTTTTTTTTTTTTCAAAAAGCAAATATGAAATGCAATCAAATATTAAGTTTAACAGCATTTAGTAATTGTCTGATGTGTTTTAACCACTTTACCACTGGAGGATTTTGCTGTCTTACGTCTGGGCCACTTTTTGCGATTCGGCGCTGTGCGACTTCAACTGACAATTGCGCGGTCGTGCGACGCCGTACCCAAACGAAATTTACGTCCTTTTTTTCCCACAAACAGAGCTTTCTTTTGGTGCTATTTGATCACCTGTGCGATTTTTACTTTTTGCGCTATAAACAAAAAAAGAGCGTTTATTTTGAAAAAAATAACAATATTTTTAACATTTTTTATATGAAATTCCCCCCAAAAAAGATGTAAAAACCAATTTTTTAAAAAATTTTTGGCCAAGTTGTTTTCTGCTACCTATGTTTGGTAAAAAAAATTGCAATAAGCGTATTTTGATTGGTTTGCGCAAAAGTTATTGCGTTTACTAACAAAGGGAAAGATTTCTGTCATTTTTGGTGTTTTTTTTTTAACGCGTAATGGCGGCGATCTGCGATTTTTTTTGCGGGACTGCGACATTGCGGCGGACAGATCGGACCCTTGACTGACATTTTTGACACTTTTGGGGGTACCAGTGACATTACTGCAGTAATCAGTGCTATATATATGCACTGTTACTGTAAAAATGACACTGGCAGGGAAGGGGTTAATTTTATTGGAGAGGGAGGGGTTAATGTATGCCTGGTGCTTACTGACGTGTAGGGGGGGAGGTGACTGAGTGAGTCATGGACAGATCGGATGTCCAGCTATGCTGAACAGTCCGATCTGTCACTCCCTGTCACTATGTAGATCCGCCCGCTGTGTTTACACACAGCGGGCGGATCTCCAGACTCGATCCCCGACGATCGGGTAAGAGCAGCGGCGATCGCCGCTGCTCCTCCCCTGGCCCGACTCCCGCTGTGAATGATAACAGTGGGAGCGAGCCTCCGGCGGCGCGCAAGCGCCGCCCAGAAGGGGGAGTGTCTGACGACGTAGTACTACGTCGTCAGATGATAACGAGCCACTCTGCCGCAGTAATATTACTGTGAGCAGTCGTAAAGTGGTTAAAGTTCACCTTTTGGGGAAAAAATAAATCCTAATATTTTTGCAGGAAAAAAAACTGAATTTTTTTTCCCCCTAAGAAGTGTGGAAAACATTGCACCAGTGCACCAGTGGTTTAGGGGTGCAATTCTAGACTCCTGCAAAAAAGCCCTGCAGGGCTTGTGAAAGAACTACGAGGCCACTCGTCAGCGACCTCGCAGTCTACTAGAACTACAAGCCGTCAGCCACTGACAGTACTTGTAGTTCAAATCATTCACTGTGAATAAATGACGTTGCCGTGTGGGTGAAGCCCTGCACAGCCATATTATTTGCAAACAATGACAGCAGGCACTGGGAGATGTTCCCCACTCGCTGTCACTGGCAGGCGGGGGGCTGCAGCTACTGGAACATGTTACACCCTAAATATGGGAGGAACATGTAAAATGTTCCAAAACGTGAACTTATCCTTTGAATTGGACTGCAGAGTTTGACAGGGGGCACTGCCTACCAAACAAACCCATTGAGGGGCCACACCACAACCACAACCAAAATGCTTGGCTTGCAGTTACATCACAGTCCTGCAATGTAAATTTGCCATTCGCTAACTGTGAAAAAAAAAAAAAAAAAAACATGGGTCAGGAGGCAACAGTAGCGCCTCCTGAAGGCCTGCCAGTCCCTGCTATAAAGCCTTCTGAAAAACAATCCACGGTGGATCATTTCTTCAGAGGATGGTAAATATTATCAACTGTCTAAAAGAGACACTGTCCCACGACTATCATGATCCTTAAAAAAGGAGTCTTATGTAAAAAAAAAAAGACCAACTAATATTTTCATTTTTGGCTTTAATGTGTTTTTAAATATCATTATTGTCTAAAACAAACCATGTGAATTATAAAGTGTATTTAAGTGTATCAAAATTCTGTGTCTTGACTTTTCAAGTCGGTTCACATTGCAGCGACCCGACTTGCCGGGGCGACCTGTGAGGTCGCGGTGCGCAGCTCGCACCGTGACCTTGGAGCGGCCGGCACGGACTTCATATCATTGAAGTCAATGCAGGTCGCTCCAGGTCACCCCAAAGAAGCTCAGGACCCTTTTTCTAAGTCGGAGCGACTTGTGTCGCTCCTATTAGAAAGGGTCCTGTACTAATCTATGGCAGGCGACCCGTGGCGACTTGTCAGGCGACCAGGTCGCCTGACAAGTCGCCCCAGTGTGAACCGGCTCTTCACTTCCAAAGAGTATTTAGTCAAAATGTGTGTTATCAAAATAAGTAAAAAAAAAAAACAGAAAACTATTGTATCAATGATATGTGACAGAGTAGCACAGTTTACAACAATCATATTCTTCCAATACAAGTGAATGTAAGACCGCATTCACATTGATCCGACTTGGACTGCGACTTGTCAGCCTGACAAGTCACGCTCTCGCGGTCCGTCACGCTCCCATTGTGTAGTACAGGAGCCGTTCTAATAGGAGCGACACAAGTCTCTCCGACTTCGAAAAAGGGTCCGGTACTACTTCGGGGCGACCTGGAGGTGACTTGCATAGACATTAATTTTATGAAGTCCGTGCAAGTTGCGCCGAAGTCGCGCTGCAGGCGACTTCACAGGTCTCCCCCTAAGTCGGAGCGACCTAGTGTGAACCGGCACTAACACCGTTACAATAATATAAATAAATATATGAAAAGTAACACTTAAAAAAGTGTACTCCCCGCGCCTAGGAGTATTTAAATTTTGGTGTTTTAAAATTTAAAATGTAAAAATTATAGTGACAATCTGTGAATATAGCAGCAGCAGTAGTATAAAAATTGTATATAAAAAGAATAGTCCTGGTAGGGGCGATCTACAGCGCTTGCTAAATATAAATAAATGTGCAAAGGTGCAGAGGATATTGTGCAAACAATATATGCAAATGTGGTCTCAATATTTTCATATAATTATATATATAAAAATCAAAGTTGTGACATAAAATCATACAACATTTGTAATTATTTAGAGTTCATCTCATGATATAAATAAATAAAAGTGCAAAAAGTCAAATTTTCTGTCATTTTTCCTTGCTTCGGGAAACTGGATGATATAGTGAAAATGCTCAGTGATATTAATCCACAATTATGTATAGTGATTTATTGTTGTAAAGTACAAGTGCTGAATTCCTTCTTCCCTTTACGGTGGGACACCTCAGAAGAGGCAAAGTGTTTTTGAATTTTTTTCTGTTTTTCGGGTAGGCGGGCTTTGTGATTGACAATGGATTTACATTGAGGGACTTTTTTTTTTTTTTTTAATTAAAGGACTTGTCAAAAACTGTCTTATGTGGTTTCTCATTTTTTACATTTTTTAGGTGAATGGGTAGGGGTACAATGTACCCATGACCCATTCACATGGGGGGCAGTATCTGGGGGATCCCAGATTCCGATAATCCCCCCACCCATAGACCCCCACAACCACAGCTCAGGGTTGTCGGGAAGAGGCCCTTGTCCCCATCAACATGAGTACAAGGTGCTTTGAGGGGCACCCCAAAGCACCCTCCCCATGTTGAGGGCAAGTGGCCTGGTGTGGTTCAGGAGTGGGGCCCTCGCTCGCCCCCCCCCCCTATTCTGGCCTGCAGGCTGCATGCTCTAGAAAATATCTGGTATGGATTTTGGGGGGGACCGCACACCCCTTTTTTTTAATTTTGATGTGCAGTTCCCCTTCAAATTTGTACCAGACCTAAAGGACCTGGTATGGATTGGGGGGGAGGGGGGCACACCGTTTTTTTTTTGGCATGGAGTTCCCCTTAAAATCTATACCAGACCCATAGAGCTTGGTATAGATTTTGGGACCCCATGCAATTTTTTTTTAACTCTGTCATAGAGTTCCCCTTAACCACTTAAATACAGGGCACTTTCACCCCCTTCCTGCCCAGACCAATTTTCAGCTTTTAGTGCTCATTGGCATCTATGGGAAATATTCGTCAGCTTGGCATGACACTGCTCCCTGTCTTTAACATTGGTGTCTATGGGAACTCTTAGTCAGCTTGGCATGGCACTGCTCTCGAACTATAAGTGATAGGGACAAAAACTTGGGGAGTACCAAGAAGGGACCCAAGACTATAGCCTTTCTATACATTTTAAAAGTGGGGTATGCCTGTTCAGTACACTGACTGCGCTAAACTAACTCAACACCCTATCCACTAACTACCTGCCTAATCTCTATTGTCACACACTATACACGGCTGCCGTGTAAACAGCCTTATATAGTGTGGGGCGTGGACTTAGCCCCTGAGACATGATTGGCAAAAGGCACCCTGCCTTTGGCCAATCATGGCCCTAACAGGACATTGTGCTATGATTCGCCAAAGCATACAGGTCAGGTGCATGCTTTGGCCAATTACAAGCACTTAATGCACTGCAATCGCGCAGTGCATTATGGGGCGCTCATCGGCGGGCGAACTTACACATTTGTGTTTGGATGTGTGTGCTTGAGACAACAGAGTGCTCTAAACGTTTATTTTTATTTTTTTTTTTGTTAGATTTAATGTTTGTTAGCACTTTATTTTTTTTAAGGACAACTTTTGAACAAGACCCCTATGTGACAGCATTGAGCATGAAACAGGTACTCTTTATTGAGACATCGGGGGTCTATTAGATCCCTAATGTCTCTCTTGCTTTTTGCTCCAGCCAACAAAGCAGAGAAATGTGCTCAATCAGCTGTTTAACTGGTTTTCTTGCCAGGTATTGGCAGCTATTAACCAAAAGTGCTCAGAACTGAGCTTTTCCTGATTCACAGCTTGCTATCCTTCATCCTACATCATGTGTTGTTCTCCTGTGCTCCTTGGAGCAGAGTGAGACCTCAGAATCCAGGAACCACACGGGGGGGGGGGGGGGGGGAGCCACACAGAACTACATTTACACAAAAGTCTAGAGCCTGCCAATTAAAAACCAAATCAGGATCACAGCTGTTACTGCGGCCCTGAGCTCATGTAAACTGTTCAGACTTCTAGACTCCTGTCCAAAGAGCTGAAGAGGCTACAGGCTAACATAAGTTTTACTGTGACTGGTCCAAGCTATTTCCTTTACTAACAGATGTGCCCCCTAGAAGCAATGTATAAACTGTATATTACAACAGCTACATACAGTATACAGTGCTGTGTTTTAGCAGCGGTATGGGGACTTCCCATTCGGTTCCTGGAACAGATTTTAGTTGGAGTAAGCACTGCACAGACATTCAGATGAAGCTTTGTATTTTATGAACGAAAGGATGCTTCCTCTAACTGAATTGAAGATTGTGCCGTCATCCGCTTGCCTCTCTGCCTCAGCCAATCAGAAGAAGCCCAGTATTTATTCATAAAATACAAAGCTTCTACTGAATGGCTGAGCAGTGCTCAGCCCGACTTGGTTTTGTTCCAGGAACAGAACAAGAAGTCCCTGCCCACTGCTGGAGCACAGCTCTATATACTGTATGTAGCTGCCTGGCACTTCATACAGTGCTTCCAGTAGACGCATCTGTTAGTAAAGGAAATCGTTTTTTTGGACCAGCTTAGTCCAAAGAAGCTTTTTGAATGCATAGTAAACCTGGCCTTCAGCTTTAATGCAGATTTTAAAATATTAGACAATATACAAAATAAACATATTACTTTATGGCATTAACAAGTTAAAACCCATACAGTATGAGATTCTAGAGAGTGGATTTATCTATATATTATTGCTGGATGTTCATGCATTGCAATTGTGTCCGATAACGTTCCCGGTTGTTTGAGAGATTATTCGTCAGTAGTAGGGATGGAGTTAGCATTCCTGGCTGCACAGGATTCAAGTGAACTTTGTGTGCACTCCACACAAAAAAGAAAACAAGAAAAAAGTGCCCCCCACCAAAAACCCTTGGCAAAGAACCTTGTCCCCATATGGAAAAGGTCCTCTTCTTCACATGCCTGGCCTAATGGAATGGGGGGTCCTTGGGAGGGGAACTTATCAGAAGTCTATCAGTTTGCTTTAAAAAGTAACATGTTCTACAATGTAAATCTATAGTTAACTATGTTGCTCAATGATGAATATCCTTGTGAATCATGATGTACGATCCCTGCCAACCTACTGAAAAAAACAACTCACCAGAAACATCTGCTCCCGACAGATTCCTTGCTGCACATGATATTTTCCAGGCCAAAGGCTGAAAGTAAACACAGAGGTGGGGTTCCTGAATAATGTCATTGATTAAATGATTAAATATGGACACGGCCCCTTTGTTTATGCTCTTATTCATGGCAAGGAGCCTCTAAGTAGCTTACTGTTTGGTTCGAACACAAGTTCAGACCTGAGATTTTGCTGTTTGGGTATTCATCTGAATGTAAAACTTTTTGCTCATTTAGTGTGAGCTGAATGTCATATATGATAGCAGTATTTCTATCCATACCATATATGACAGTTGTATTCCTGTCAATGGTTGTTAAGGAAGCAGTGGATGCCAGCGCCCACCATATCCTTAGCAACCAGTGGTGTCATCCAGCCCCATTCATTTACTGGTTGAAAATCCCTAGACATCTAAACAAAGGGGCGGGGATAGGGGCTGACATCACATTTTTTGGTTGGCTGGCAGGCATTGCTTATCAGGATTAACATGAAACTGCATAGTTAATGGTGTCATTGATGATGGATGTACACTTGTCAAAAAGTGTAGTGTTAATATTTAATGTTTACATTCTTTTATTGTCAATAAGTGTTCCTTACTTGTTCACATGGGGGGGAGTAGTATCTAGGAACCACCTTATCCTAAAGGGACATTTTGATTCCGGTAAGCCCCCTGCCCACAGATCCCCACAATCCCCACAACCACTGGGCCAGGGCTGTAGAGCAGGGGACTTTGTCTTCACATCAACATAGGGACAAAATGCTTTGCCAGGTATGGTTTAGGACAGGGGGCGCACAGATGCTCAGATAAGGGTCTGGAATGGATTTGTTTGCACTTTTCCTCCTTTTTTGTTTCTTGTTTTTTGCATGGGGTTCCCCCTTGACATCCTTACTAGGCCCTTATCAAGAATAAGCGTCTGGTGCATAGGGTCCCCCTTGTCATCTATACCAGATCCCCATAAAGGACAAGGGTCCAGTGTGTATTTTTAGGGTGAATCCCATGTCTTTTTTGTTTGGGGTCCCTCAATAATATCTATATCAGACTCTCATCCAAGATAAGGGTCTGGTATGGATAAATCAAATCCCTGGCCATTTGTTTACAAACAGAAGTAGAAGTAAAGCAAATGAAGCTGTCATGTACCAAATATAAATGCTTATTTTTCCATTGTAAATGTCGGTTTTGCTCTAGTAGGTTGTATACATCGTACAAATATGCCACTTCACAGGCAAGTTAAGGGCATCCCCCAGGTATGCTATTTAAACATGTAACTGGCGCCAGGTATGAATGCACCTAAAGGAATATTGCATTTTTATCATTTTTATGTTTCCTTGGAAGCATTTTTAACATTACTGCTCTCCACCAAATGGAATTTTTAAACAATTTTTTTTTTTGCTTTTAAACATGTCCCACAAGGCAGTGCCTAGTTCCACATACCATTTGTTTTACAACCCCATGTCTATTAGTCTAGAACATGGCCATTACTAGTTTTAATCTTTCAGTTCCTATTGACCTGAATGGGGTTTGGATGAAGCACCTGAACTTCAGTAAAATTCACTAAACCCATCTTGAGCTGAACCCAGACGCATTTGGCTCATTCATGTGGCCTGGTATGGTTGTAAAGGGAACCTCACAAAAAATAGGCCTTGGGACCCTCTTAAAGTTCATTACTGACCCCCATCAAAGATAAGGATCTGGTATGTAGTTCATGTTTTTTTTTTTTTTTTTTGTGATGTTCTTTTAACAATTCACACTATAACTTCACCTAGGATAAGTGTTCAGTATAAATGGAGAGAAACATCGGCCACTTATTTTACAAAGAACAGAAAACACCCAGGAAATACCATTAAGTTGATTTTAATTTAAATTATATATTTTTTATTTGGTATTATCACTTTTATCTCATGTTCATGGTACAGGCATGCCACTTTACAGGAAGGTTTAAGGCATCCTCCAAGCATGGTATTTAACCCTTTCACCACAAGAGCTGTTTTTGCATTTTTTTAAGACACGTTTACACACTTGCTGACTGTGTTGTAGCCAAAAGTCTGCTACAGCACGATCGTCCAGTTCTGGCAGGGTATCAGTAGATGTCCCCCCAGAACACTGCCCCCTGCTTACCTCCTACGGCGCGCATTGGGCGCACTCTGTGACCGCTGTGTTCTTCAGACACAACTGATTACAAAACAGGGTAAAAGGCCAATCACAGTGGCCATTTACCATGTGATCAGCTGTGTCCAATCACAGCTAATCACTTGTAAAGAGACTTGCTGGTTATCGGCAGTCCTTTCCTTCCTCGCTGTGTCTGTGGGAAGAAAGGAGAGCCGTTACCGGAAAGCCTGTCAGCACATCGTTCACACTGATAGGGCACTGATAATTAGTGCCCTGATTATCAGTGCAGCCCTATTAGTGCCCATCAGTGCCACCTATCAGTGCCTTTAAAAGATAATTTTTCATCCAAGTACGTGGTTCAACAGGCACATATCAGGAATATGAAATGCTGGGCTAACAAACACTTTATTTTAGTGCACATAAACACAATCTATTACACATTTTTAAATTAAGCTTAAAAAATGTTTAAAGCAGCCAGGGAATGACAACATTGAATCTAGAAGAGTTGTAATACGCATTGATTTGATGTTCATGGAAGATCAGTGAAGAAATGTTCACTGGTTCTCCTTCTTTCTACCTACATGCCAGTCCAACCAGGTGGGACATAGGAGCCTGAGAAACATGGTGGTGCTGTCTCACCGGATAGGGGGAAGTGTATGAAAGTAATTGGGTGGGCTTTAAGTGGTTATAATCCTTTACATATACCCCGTGAAATGACTAGCCTCCAATGACACACAGAGAATAAACAAATCCTCCCACATAAGTTGTACCTGTTTATCTGAATGTGTTTCTCTATTAGAGCTTTCTATAACACATACAGTAGATAAAAGGATTTTTTTCAGTAGTAAAAATCGGGGGGCAAGGATCTGGCATCACAAACAATGCACAGTTAGAGCACAGAGCTAAGTATAATTTGAGAGCTAACGAGATCACCTGTCAAACCCCACTTTTCACAAGCTCAGAGAAACATAGAACCAATGGTATGAATCGCCCACTGTGTACTAGAAGGGGAGCAGGCTTTCTACCAGGATTCAGAGGTGTTGGCTTCATCTATTAGGAGTGGCTCAAGCAGATAACAGAGAAAGAAGAGATCCGTGAGGAACCGCACTGCTTTAGATTCAGATCAGCACACACTATAGGGGGATGTGCTTTGTTCATTTTTCACATCTGAGAAAGCTGTATACCAATGATCAGATTATTGTATGATCGCTTTGAAAGCAGTATTTTTCGTACAATTTTCTGATTATGTGTATGGGCCATTAGTATTGGGGGGGGGGGGTTGGGGGCTACTGCACACAGAAGGTTTTTACCTTCATAAACCTTGAGCCTTTACAACCACTTTCATTCTTATTTGGAATCAAGGTAAGCAATATGGGGACCTCCCAAAATTCCCCAAGTTATTCACAGACAGTAGTTTACTGTAGATTTAGTTACTTTCTGTCCTCTGGCTAGTAATTGAATATTATTTACATAGTTGGAAAGGTTGAAAAAAAGACACCAGTCCATCCAGTTCAACCTGTGGCATGTGAGTGTGCTTGTGTTTATGTTAATAGTACTATGAATATCCCTGTATGTTGTGATCATTAAGTTGCCCATCTAATAGTTTTTTTAAACTATTGACGCTCCATGCTGATACCACTGCTTGTGGAAGAGAATTCCACATCTTTACTGTTCTGACAGTAAAGAACTCTCTACGCGGTTTAAAGTTAAACCTTCTCTTCCAATTTCAGTGAATAACCGCATGTCTTTTTAAATTCCCTTTCACTAAAAGCTTTTTCCCTATGCTATCATATCCCCATTCAAGTGTCTCCTCTCCAGAGAGAATAAGTTCAATGCTTGTAGTCTTTCCCCATAGTTGAGATCCTCTAGTCCCTTTATTAGCTTTGTTGCCCTTCTCTACAGTTTCAAAACATCCTTCCTCAGGACTGATACCCAGAACTGGACAGCATACTCAAGATGCGGTCGGACCAGAGTCTTGTAGAGTGGGAGAATTATTGTTTTATCTCTGAAGTGATACCACTTTTTAATGCATGCCAATATTCTGTTGGCTTTTCTTGCAGCAGCCTGGCATTCCATGCCAATACTGATCCTTTCATCTACGAGGACCCCCAGGTCCTTTCCTATCCTAATTTCCCTCAGAGGTTCTCCCCCTAGCGAGTAACTTGCATTCATATTTTTAGCACCTAAATGCATTACCTTACATTTTTTAACACTAAACCTCATTTGCCATGTAGTTGCCATTATTTTATTTAGGTCTTCATGTAAGGTTTCCACATCCTGCGCAGAAGTGTTTGCACTGCTTAACTTTGTATCATCCGCAATTATTGAGATTGAGCCATTCATCATATTATCTAAATCGTTTATGAATAAAGAATTGGTCCCAGGACAGATCCTTGGGGGACCCCACTAACCACGCTGGACCATTCCAAGTACTCGCTATTTATCACCACCCTTTGGACCAGCCCCTGTAGCCAATTTTCAATCCAGGTATTCACCCTATTGTAAATGCCGACAGACCTTAGTTTGTAAAGAAAACGTTTGTGTATCAAAGGCCTTTGCAAAATCCAGATACACCACATCCACAGGCCTTCCTTTACAGTATCTAGATGGCCGCTCTCTTCTTCATAGAATGTTAATATGTGATTGGTCTGGCAAGGTAGGGCCTTGTTCTCCTTAAAACTGTAGCTTTTAAATACTGCAACTGCTTTTAAATAAAGACATACCAAGTGACTTGCAAGTATAAGCTCTAGCTTTCTTTCCTGTGCATTAAAAGCTGTCTTCAAACCTTAAGTTGCATGCAACCTTAAGTTGTATGTTGCACATAACCTTATGCCCCGTACACACGTTCCGATAATCATACGATAAAACTCGCCTTCAACCTGATCGCACGATAATCTGACCATTAGTACACAGCTTTTGACAGCCGATCACGACAGTTCAACCAACAAAATCCGAAGGGACAAACAGGAAAACTTCTGTCCTACGATAGCCCCGCGAACGACAATCGTTTCATCAGTACACTATGCGTCCGCTAAAAATCAATCGACAAAGACTGCGCATGATCAGAAACACTAAAATAGCATGGAAAAAGCCTGGCTGCTATTGTTTTTGTTTTGCACCATCTGATATGTAGCTAAGCAAGCAGGAAGCTTTTCCCGAATCGTACAACAAAAATCATATGGTTTGTACGCATTGTTGAATTCGATGTTAGTATCATGCAACAAAATGCGAACGATAAATCGTCCGATTATCTGAACGTGTGTACGGGGCTTTAGGTGATATGTAAGTTGTTCATAATCACCCGCTAATGCTGACACCCCCTCCTTGTTGTCACTCTAGATGCCACAAAGCCAAGTTTCGGCTTTGGATGTTAGTAATTTAGAGGACAGGACCTTTTCAGGTAGTTCTCCTGATGCTCAAGAGCATACAGGCTGATATCAATACTGTGGGAGACCTGCATGCATGCAGCCTTCGAGCATTAGGGTGCCTGGAGTGCCCAGAATGGTTGTCTTGAGTGTTTGGTAACATTCAGGTGGGTCCATGTGATGAATATTAACCCTATTTAAAAAATTTAGAGAAATAAAACCTACAGCAAGAAAAAAATCAATTAAATACCAGTGGTTGAACTTTGGATCACAAAAAATTGTAAATTTCATCCAGCAGAAAATCAAATCCCATTTTAGGAAAATAGGTTAACTTACTTTTAACTTGGCAATACAGTGGCCCTACAGAGCTGGCAGTTCACTTCTCAATGCTATTTGGATTAACAAAGTCAAGAAGTTTGCAAGCTTCTTCATATTGGTGCGGGTTTCTCAGGGTGCTCCAGCTTCATCCAAAAACTGGTGAGCTAGATTCTGACCAAACTGGACCTAGACCATGTGTTTTTGTATATCCATTATAACCATTATTAGATTGTTAAAAACTGTGCTTCGAGGACTAATATAAGGATTGTTTCTGTGTTTTATGTAAAGCACTGTGGAAACTGTTAATATATATAAATTATATAATACACGCTCTCGTGTATTATATAAAATTTAAAAGAGTTATTTTTGGTAAATGATGTGGGATCCACGTGAACCAGATAAAATTTGGATGACCCCATGGTAAATTGAGCCAAGAATGAAGAAAATTGCATGTTTAATGTCGTTACATAGAACTATTCATTTGGCTTTCCAGGAAAATGAAAGAGAAGTGGTAAGCTCGCACCTTTTCCAAAACTCACTAAATTACTACTGTGGCATGAAGAAATTAAATAAAAACAAAAGATTAATTACAACATAAAACAGTAAGTGTACATTGTCCAGAAAATAAGAACATTCATTAATCTCTCTATTAAGGGTGCAACTGCATATATTTAAAAAAGTTCACGTCAAACAACAAATAAAGAGTGTTTTCATAAGGGGTTCACTAGTGGTTCACCCTTAATTAAAAAGAGACTTTAACCACAAATCACTTTACCAGCTTTGTCATATTGAATTAAATCTGTCCATAGTCCTATAAGGAAATAGATATTTTCTTACATCCTTTACGAACTTTTACTTAAATAGGAACGCACCTCATATTAATGTTTACAACCTCACAGAGACTTCAAACCAACCAGACTTTTCCAGTGCTGTATTACTTGTTTCTGTCTGCAAGTGGGTTCTTTAGAGAATGCTTGCACAGGAAGATAACCTCCAAGTAGTCTATATATTGTACAGTGCACCTACTTGGCACTGACACCTGGGTAAACAGCACATTCTGGTACCAGTTCATGCTCTTCATTCATGCAACAGCATGGGCCTTAAAATCAATTTAAAGTGGCCCTGTAAGACTTTTTTTAATTCTAAATCTTGTTCCCTGCAATAGAAACATTACAAGGACTGTATCAAAAGTAATGCAAAAGTGGCCATAACTTTTATATTAACTTACATAGGTCATTGAGTTCATGTGTTGGTAGGACATTTTTTGATACGAGTGCGGAGCAAATTTGCAGTGCAATTTCTGTTTGATAGGTGAAATTTTAAGTCGAGTGTTAAGAAATTGCAGCTGTTCCTAAGCTGGTTGTTAAGGAATGGAGGCTGCCATGTCCTTAACAACCGATGAGTCATTAGCTATCAGCGGAATGTAAACAAAAGAATTTTGGCATTAAAAAAAAAAAACAGCTCGGTAAGGAGCCCACCTACTCCGAAGCACACCCCCATGTTGAGGGCATGTGGTGCCTTATATGGTTCAGGAGGGGTAGGTTCTCATTCATCCCCCCCCTCTTTCTTGGCCTGCCAGGCTGCATGCTTGAATAAGGGTCTGGTATGGGTTTTGGGGGGGGAGGCCGCCTATCTTTACATTTTGGCTTGGCGTTTCCCTTCATTTCCACCCAACAGTTCTTGATGAAGGAGGGGTGGAGGCTATCTGACATTAATGGTCTCCCACTGCCAGGTTTGTCTTCAATGCTTCTTTCCCCTTCTTTAAACTTCTTCAACCATCTGTGCACATTGCTCTTGTCAGTGTGTCATCTTCATAAACATTTTGTAGCCTTCTGTGATTTTGGATGGCCTGTACCCCTCCTTCATCAAGAATTCAATGAGGGCACATTGCTTCTGCTTGGAATCCATTATGTACCTGCAAGGAAAAAGAAGAAGAGATACTATAGAGGAAAAGTTACTCTACCAACATGTGAAATTTGAACGACCTATGTACGTAAAAACGCTGTGCTGCACTTTTTAACCACTTTACCACCGGAGGATTTTCCTGCTAAAAGACCAGGGGTTTTTTTGCGATTTTTTACTGCGTGACTTTAACGGACAATTGCGCGGTCGTGCAACGCTGTACCTAAACGAATTTCACGTCCTTTTTTTCCCACAAACAGAGCTTTTTTTTGGTGGTATTTGATCACCTGTGCGATTTTTTGATCACACGCTATAAACAAAAAAAGAGCGTAATTTTTGCAAAAACAACAATATTTTTCACTTTTTTTTATATGAAATTCCCCCAAAAAAAAATGTAAAAATCAAAATTTTTTAACATTTTCGGCCAATTTGTTTTACGCTACCTATTTTTGGTAAAAAAAATCGCAAAAAGCGTATTTTGATTGGTTTGCGCAAAAGTTATTGCGTTTACTAACAAAGGGAAAGATTTTTGTCATTTTTGGTGTTTTTTTTTTTAACGAGTAATGGCGGCGATCTGCGATTTTTTTTGCGGTACTGCGACATTGCGGCGGACAGATCGGACCCTTGACTGACATTTTTGACACTTTTGGGGGTACCAGTGACATTACTGCAGTAATCAGTGCTATATATATGCACTGTTACTGCAAAAATGACACTGGCAGGGAAGGGGTTAACAGTATTGGACAGGGAGGGGTTAAGTGTGTCCTAGGGGCGTGATTCTAACTGTGCAGGGACAGGTCTACTAGTGTAAAAACAAAGATCAACAGTTCTACATAGGGAGAACTGACAGGCGGCTTGTTTACATAAGCCGCTCTGTCTTTCTCCCGCTGTACCGGCGATCGTAGTGTGACCGGCGGACATCGGGTCCGCCAGTCACACTCCCGCACTCCTCCGTGAACGAGCCGAGGCGGGCGCGCGCCTCAGCGGGCGCGCGCCCGCCCGCTATTGGCTCTAGAAGGAGTGACAGGCGAGCGACGTAGACCTACGTCACTCTGCCTTGCCGGGGCCGACTGCCGCAGTAAATATACTGTGCGCAGTCGGCAACCGGTTAATTACTTTCAGTACAGCCTCGTATTATACGCGCCTTTCTTTTGGTCCAAATGTTTTACCTGGTGGATGTAGTGTAAATTTGTTGTTTTTTAAAAGTGAGTACCCTGTTGCTACTTTTTATTATTAAAACTGGTAAATGATAATGCGCTTCATTTCTTGTCTGCATATACTATCGAGCAGGCTAGAGACTAAAGTAAGAAGATCATAGAGGATACATCTTTAACTCTAGAAGTGTTGGGAGTGAAGGTCAGCACAGAAAGAGTATTTTTAATGCTGTTACCTTACAGCAGTAAGGTGAGCGGCCTGTGAACACGGAGGTGTTACTGCACTGAAGATTCACATATTTGTTTGGAAGTCACCATATGATTGCACTGAAGATTTATGCATACATTTGTTTGGAATCACCTTATAAGTTATTAGTGTTTATTACATGGTGAAGGACACGTTTTGATTGAGGATTTATTTACTATAGATTATTCTGTACAAATATATGTGCGTCCTACAGAGTTATTGTTTATTTTGAGTCCATTTATGTATTGAGTCACATTTATGTTTTTTTACTATTACACTTGTAGCAATATTTCCAGGCATTGGGCCTGAGGTGGGTCTGCCATTGTTACTGGAAACACTTCCAACACATTTAAGTTGAAAACCCACGTGTGAGAACTGAGACAATGACCATTCCGGCATCTTTGGTTTGTGTTGTTTATTTTATAATGGGAATGGGAGAAGGGAATGAGTGGGATACTCCTCTGGCTCAACTACGTAGGTTCAACTGGGACACTTTGTAGAAAAATGCCTATTAGCGCTGTCCTGACACCAGCTGAATGCCGACCAACGATTCCTGGCGCTTTAAATACTGTTTTGCTGAAAGTGCTGAAACTTTGATTTTAACTCCTTGGTTAACTCAGAAGATCCAGGACTGTAATGATCCTTGACTCTCTGTCTAGCTCAAAAGTCCTGTGTATGACTCCCTCCAGCCCTTCACTGACTGAGGTAGCTCCTTGTAACTGCTTGTACTGCTGCAACTCTTAACACTGCACACTTGACTCATCAGGGCCCAACCACTGGCGCCTCCTCTACACTTCCAGGGTCCTCTCACTAGGCAACCCCCTTAACACTTCAGGGTCCTTTCACTAGGAAACCCCCGTTACACTTCAGGATCCTTTCACTAGGCAACCCCCTTTACACTTGCAGGCTCCAGGATCCCTGGGACCTTCACCGGAGTGGTCCCCTCTACACTAGGCAGACCCCAGGGGCAGTTCACAGTACTCACGACCTTGGAAGGCTTTCCTGGAACTGAACCCCTCTTTCTCCACTGGTCCTCAGCACACCGGATCCTCTCTGCAGCTCAGCTCTCCCTTCTGGATACTCAGGCAGCCACCCAAGACACCCGATCCTTCTGACAGGAGGAGAGACAGCAATACTCTCCCTCCTGGGACTCTGCTTCCTGCCAAAGACGCTGCGTCATGCGCTCCCCTCAGACTTATACCCCCTCCCTGATTCCTCTGCGGCAGAATCTGCCTTCTGGGGTAGATACAAGCCCGAATGGGCCACTGATTGGATTTCCTCCACTGCCCAATGCAAATCCTCTCACAGAGCAAGTGGGGAGACTCCACTCTCAGTAACCACACCTGGGAGACATGACAGCCCAGCTGAAAACATGGCCCTGCTGTTAGGCAGCCAAGGCCCATTATACTTTTACCTAGCACCTAGCTTAGGGTACTACACACTATTAGAAGTTTTTCAGATATCTGATTTTATTTGATTTATTGATTTTGTATCATCAAGTTTTTTACATGTATTGATATATTTATTGCTGTATGCAAATTATTATTTTAACAGTGCAGCACCTCATGCATATTTACTTACTTCAAAAAGTTTCCACACTTTTTTATAAACTCTATTTAAAACAAAAAGGTGCAGAAACTTTTGGAAGATCCCTCGTATATCATATTTAAAAAATGTAGGTCACGATATGTTACAAGATATGTTTCTATACTGTATGTATTGCAGGTTTTAAGGCCCTGACGGCTCTAGATTATTTATTGGCTGCATGTCTTTTCCTTCGTGTACAGCTTGTTTAAAGTCTCTTTTCTCTGTCCTTAATCTCCTAAAGTTATTAAGTGCTGTCAATCCTTATCCTTCTCAAAATAATAAAAAGCTAAAATATTTGAGATTTTATATAGAGAGTCAAATGGATTACAAAATATATTAGATAGCTTTGCTAGATAGATTTTCTAAGTTGGTTTACTACAAAAAAGGTACCTAAGAAATTATTGTTTAGCACAACTCAATATGGGTTTGGGAATGGGAAATCTCCTGAGAGACAGCATCAAAAAATACCAGAAGAGATGGAAAATCCTGCGTAGAAGAAAAGAAGAAGGAATTGTCTTGTGCCTAACCAAATATGAAAAATAGGACTGACCCATTTGTGGGTACCTTGATTCACAGATCTCTGCTTGAAAGGATTACCATAATTTCTTTGGTATCCTTTAAAATTAAGGTCTACTCCTAGCTCCGAGGTTTACCAGTATTGAAAATCAGGCTTACAAGTTGGTGTACCAAAATCAAGAGGATCACCTAAATGGGTATGATAATGTTATGCACTCTCTGTTAAGGTTAAGGGCTTATTTGTAATGTACTTTACATTGGTGTATAGTCTTTATGCACTTCTTCACTGGTTGGCAATACATTTTTCACTAACTCCTTTCAATTAAAAAGCGGTTGATTGGTCTTTTATAAAGGCTCATGAACACAGACTTTTCTTTGCATCTGAGCTGTTTTTCATCCTTATTTGATGCAATGTAAAACCAAAAGCAACTTAAAGCGGTGTTCCAGCCTCCAGCTTCCCCCTCCAAAAATTCAAAGTCAGCAGCTACACATACTGTAGCTGCTGACTTTTAGGACATTTACCTCTCCTGGAGTCCAGAGAAGTCGGCACCGCAGCCGAAGTTTCCATCGGCTGTCAGTTGCTGCCGCTGCCATTGTCGGTGAGAGAACCCGACAGTGAAGCCTTACGGCTTAACGGGCGGGTCCCTAATGCGCATGCACGAAGCACGCTGCACATTCGCATTGGCTTGGCAGCGGGGGAAGGTGGAGGGCGCCAAACTTCCAAGGGACAGCGCCGCGGCGCCGTCTCCCGGAAGTGGGGAACGGGTACCTGTCAAAAAAGGTACCCATTCCCCCCTCCCCCCTGAAAGGGGCTAAATGTGGCACCGGAGGGGGGGGGAGTAAATGAATGGAAGTTTCACTTTTTGGTGGAACTCCGCTTTAAAGCTGCTTAAATCAATTCCCTTTAATGTGCTCCTGGGGCTGATGTACGCAATCATGAGCCCTATAGCAATAGTTTGTACCAGAGGCAAAGCTTGAAGCTTGTGCTGTACTGCAATGGGGACAGTATGTAAGAAAAAAAAAAAATTGTGAAAATTTATTTTTTTTCTTTATTTTCCAAAAAACTAACACAAAAAATTACAACTTCAAAAAACTCACCATGCCTCTTACTAAATACCTTGGACTATCTACTTTCCAAAAAGGGATCATTTGGGGGATATTTGTACTGTCCTGACATTTCTGAGCCTCAAGAAATGAGATAGGCCACAGTACATCAGGATTGATCAATTTTCAAAATAATATCATAGTTTGTGGACTCTCCAACAGACTAAATAATATGTGAAGTAATATACACTGATTTAGGTTTTATTAACCAGAGAATTGTAGCAGAATACATTTTGGCCTAAATTTATGAAGAACAATTATTTATTTTTAAAACTTTATAACAGAAACAAAGAAAAAAAGTGTTTTGTTTTGTTTTTTTTTAATTGTCAGCCTTTTTTTATTTATTTATCAAAAAATAAAAAACCCAGTGATGAGTAAATACCATCAAAAGAAAGCTCTTGTTATGTGAATAAAATGATAAAAAATTTAGTTTGGATACAGTGTTGCTTATTTGTAATGCAATTGTCATTCAAGTGCAACAGTTCTGAAAGCTGAAAATTGGCCTGGGCAGAAAGGGGGTAAAACTGCCCGGTATTGAAGTGTTTAAAGTAGAATTTAATTCTATCAGTCAAGAGTGACTATTTGTAATCCTCATGCTGCTGGCATTAGTAAATAGATAGGAAAGTATATCATATTTACTTGTTTCAAACTTTTTTTTTACATTTCTTCAGATACTTCCTGGTTTCCATGCTTAGGCAAATGATATCATACATCCCAGGAGTCTTCGGGGGGAGAGAAAGGTTTTTCTCTGCTAAGCACACCTTCCTGCCTGCATGCCTAAGCTAAGGGCACGTGGGTTACAGGAAGTAAATGCTCCATGAATCATCTGCCCTTACTTAAGATGGCCACTGCCAGAATTACCAGGGGGTTGTTTTCTAAGTGATTTCTCAGTAAAACAAAGCATGGAGACATGGATGGGTTGGCGAGATTGCTTTGAATATTAAAAATGAATTAAATAGATTTGTGGTGGTCAGTATAGTTCTGCTTTTCCTGTTCTTACTATAGTACTGGCAGCTGAGATATGGGTTAAACTATAGGGTGAGCGCAGAAGGTATATATATATATATATATATATATATATATATATATATATTGATTATATCATGTAACTACCCTATTTGCTTTTTATGCAAAGGTGCTGTACTTTTTGTGAAGCACAGTGATTGTTTTTTACTGCACATTGACTTAAGAGAATGTTCATTTGTTCAAGTATGACCTGAAATCCATAAACACTATCTAATCCTTTAGTAGATCAGCCCCATTAACTCCTCTTTCTAGAGGAATTACACTATGATTGATTTTGTTTCAGCAGCCATTCAGTAAGAAAGTTGATTGCACTGTCTGACATAAAGATTGTCACTAAAGGGAGTTTTGTAGAAATCAACCCACAGCCTCTGCCATCTGCTGGGCAATACTTAGCACTGCAGTGAGGTCTTGTTGTGGCTGTACACCCGCCGTCTGACAGGAGAGCTTAAAAAGTTACTAAACCCATAACAGTAAAAGTCTGTATATTCAGTAAAGCATGCTTGTTATACTCCCTGTGGAACCTAATGGGTTTTTCCTCTGCATTGTGTAAAAAAGCTGTTTGATCCTGTCTTCTCTGTTTCTCCTCTTCTTCCATTATTCCCAATCTATCTGCTGATAGAACAGAGGCTAGGGGACAAGCTGCACATGTTCAGTTTAGTTTGTATTACTAGTTTTTTTTTTTTTTTTTTTTTCTTGAGAGGGTGCATGTGATCAGCAGAGGGCCAATCAGCACTGTCCAGACAGAGACTCAGGGATCCTGCAGTCTCATAGGAAAGTCAGAGCAGAATGAAAACTCCTCCTACAAGCTTTCACCAGACACTGATAGAAGTCTCAAGACTGCTATATACTGCTGATGACAAAAGGTATTTAGCAGTTTATATTTATTAAAAATAATTGCATTTCCATGTTCTGTGTACTGTGGGAGACCAGATATAGTGAATTCAGTGTCCTGGGTTTAGTAAAACTTTAAATGGAGATCAGAATATTCAGTCAGTGTTTGAACAAAGGTGTGTTCTACTACCAGTATGGCCTCTACTAGTTTTTGAATCAGTCCTTGACATCAGCATAAACTTCTTTCTATACTTTTGCCTGCTACCTGGTTATGCTTGAATGCATTTGATTTCATCTGTTTAGTCATCTGCTCTTCTTCAGAAACAATAAGGATACACCGCACCCTGTGACTGGTATCTATAAATGTTAAAATACTACTACTACGAAAACAAAGCAAGCATAACTCACATTAAAGTGATTGTAAAGTTTTGAAAAAAAATAAAATAAAATAACAAACATGTTATACTTACCTCCTCTGTGCAGTTGGTTTGGGGGCACCTGAGCCGAGCTGCAGCTCCATGTGTCCATTCAGAAAGTGAGCTGCAGTTCAGCCCCATCGCCTCTCTTTCCTGATTGGCTAACTGACTTTGATTGACAGCCACGTGAGCCAATGGTGCTGCTGCTGTGTCTCAGCCAATCACAAGGGAGAGTCCCAGACGGCCGAGGGACTCATGGACATCGCTGGACAGAGATGGGCTCAGGTAAGTGTGACGGTACTCACCGTCACTGGGGATGAAAGACAGACACTATATCGGGGCCCTTGGAGTAATGTTACTTTGGTTTCAAGTCTATGTCTCCCCAAGACAGTAAGACTCATAGCAGATGCTAATATCATCAGTTCAACCACCTTTCTTCCATACATCAGTGAATATGCTGATTTACTCACCTGTAATCTACTGGGGGTTCTGAGTTTACACTTATGATAGCGTGTATTGTACTTCATGAGCTCAAAGGCAGTCTGCTAGTTAATTGGTTAAGGTTGATTGAATCATTGTCATCTATTAGTTACTGGTAAAAAAGTAGAATACTGTTTGTGTTGGTTGTTCTTTAGATAATTCGTTCAGGTTAATTTTATTTATGTATACAATTTCATTTGCATATGATAATGTAATCAGGCACCTGACCTGGGGTGGTAATTTGATCAGGAGGGGGGGGTGTTTCCCTGTGCTGTATATATTGTGTGTGAGACTGTTCAATAAAGGAGTTGGTTCCAGAACTTATACAAGCTAAGTTGGTGGATAGCTTTGTATGTAGAGCGGCTAGAATATCTGATATCTATGTTCAAGACTGGAAGAAGCCGTATACTGAGGGAAGCCCACAAACACAGTGTGGGTCGCGGTTCCATTACAGTAAGTATTAGGGGGTGCTGGGAAGGCTGCTGTATAAAATGCGTTAAGATAAAAAAAAATCCTTCTACCTTTGCAACTCCATTAAAGCAAAACTTCTCCCTAAAGGAGAAGTTCTGCTTTATGCCCTCCACCACTCCTGTTCTATTTTTGGCACTTGTTTGGGAAGAGAGCAGGTGCCGGGTTTTGACAGGTACCCATTCCTACTTTTGGATGTATCATTGCGGTGATCCACGGGAAGTTCTAGCGGCCTACTGCAACCTTCTGGGACAATTCACAAAGCAGAGTACAGCTCACGCATGACGCAGTGGTCAGCAGGCTGTTAGGGCACTAACAATCACAGCCGGCTGCCTACAGTAAACATGCCGGCAACGGGGACCGAAAGAACCGCAAAGAACTGGTTCAGATGAGGATGACGCTGGACTTCTGGACAGGAAAATGTCCTTTTGGTAAAAGTCAGCAGCTACAGTATTCGTAGCTGCTGACATTTTTTTTTTTTTTTTTTTCAGATAGGAGGAAGAACTGCTTTAAATATGACTTCTTTTATTTATTTCCAAAAAGAAATGTGTACTCATCAAAAATACACTATGACTTTCTCTTAAGTAAATTTGAATGTAGCAGCCCTTGTTTTACCAACAGCTTTACAAAACAATAAACTTCATTTCTTAATTATATATTTTGAAAACATCCCGATCTTAATTATGGCCAAGGAGACTGTCGAATTCAGCTAAGAAAAGTTATAGCAGAATAATTACCACGCAGATTTTGCAAAAAAAAAAAGAAGAAGGCATCGGAAATGTTCAGGTTGTTATAAAGCTGAATTGCTCTTAAGTAAAGCCTCATGGTGAGACGAGCTCATTGTATTATTTCAATGAACTTGTATGAGGGAAATCTTGAAATGGCTATAATAATCTGCCAAGTGTGAGTCTGTGTGCAAAGGTCAATTTTAGATAATATCTTCATATTCTGCCTACTCAGAAAGTGTTCAGATTATCTAAGGGCACCTGCTTGTTCCAGAGCCCATACAGTTTACCGTATTAGCTGCTTTTTTTTTTCCAAAGGCTCAATTAAATTCATTCAGTGCAGTGACGCCTTAGCCTAGCTAGTGCAGGCAGTCAGGGCCCTCATAATTTGTGGTATAATTTACATACCAAGCCTTCATCCACCGTATAAAAAAGGAAGCGCCATGGGCAACTTTACTGCAGCAACCTAATTGCATTGGCAATTCAAGACGGCGTAGAAAGCAGGCAATGACACCCTCACAGTGCAGCTGTCCTTGGTCTCCTGTATGTTTCCTTTTGCTGGTGGCACTTTCAGATTGTGGAATTGGGAATTACAGAATAGATTCAAGAAGCAGTAGACTTATTTTCTCCAGCATCCTAAACCTTAACTGGATGACATTTAGAGGTTGATTTGCTAAAGTTAAATAGACTGTGCACTTTGAAAGCGAAGTTGCTCCAAAGTTTAGTAAATGAGGTGAGCTTTTGCTTTGTAAAGAATACCCAATCACATTCAAGGACAATAAAAAAAAACAGCATTTTTGCTTGCACATGATTGGATGACGGAAGTCAGGATAGCTCCCCATCATTAACTAAGCTCTGGAGCAACTGCACTTACAAAGTGTACAGTCTATTTACCTTAATGGAGCTTTTCCACTGCATGGAACCGAATGGTTCAGCTCGCTTTTGTGCTTTTCCACTGCTGGTACCGCATGGTACGGTGTAGGAATGGTTCGGTATGGTACGGTAAGGCGGCGCTTTTCCACTGCATGGAACCGAATGGTACGGCTCTCTAAAACAGTACCACCTCAATTGTGGTTCCAAGAGGTACCATACTGGTACCATATCCCACAATCCTTTGCATGCAGTCACTACTAGCCACTGATTGGTCAGAGAATCGTTGTTATCCCACCCACTTAACTTTAGTACTACTTTAGTGGAAAAGCAAACCATACCAAATCGTACCGAACCGTTCCAACACCGTACCATGTGGTACCAGCAGTGGAAAAGCAAACCGGGCCAAGCAGGGCCAAGTAGACCTGAGCCGGTACTTGCAGTGCAAAAGTGCCATAAGTAAATCAACCCCTTAATTTGCTAAAGCATTGTGCATCACAAACATCACTTTGTTCATTCTTTTGTTGCATCTCAGTGCTGCTTATCTCCTCCAGCCACTTTCAGCCAAATTCTGTCTGCATGCATTCACTTCAGCATCAACTGTAGATCAATGCTTAGAACCAGCTTCCTGAGAGCAGCAATGGTGAACCATGCCTGCACGAAGTGTTTCAAAGCAGCTATTGTAGTCCCAAACAGGGAAGCATGCGAATGAAAGCACAAGACCTTTGCTGGGAGGCAGTTACCTAGATGCCAGCTGTCCTGGATTTGCAGGGAAATTCATGGATCTAGGTGCTTTGTCCTGATAATGCTGCATACCATGCTCCATCTAGCAATCACCCTTAGTTGCAGGGGAGTATACTGGATGTCCCATCACATGTGCACATACATTTGACGCTTAGATGGTCGTATATGGCTTGTTTTTGCTCTATGTGATAGAATTGGTAAGCATTGTTATTTAAGCTGTAGATATGTATGTTAATGTAAAAAATCTCTTTGTATGTATATTTCAAAATTGTGTCTTTTTCTTTCAAGCTAAGTGACAATCAAAATTGTTGAGGGTCCCTGAAGAAGCAGAGTGGAAATTATCCTTTGCTCTGCAAAACGCGTAGGACCTCCAATTTATGTATTAGCTTGTCACATTTCTGTACAACTTGTTGAGCTGTGAATTTGCCTATTTGCATTGTATATTATAGTTTATCTGCATGTTTTTAATTGACTTTTCAAGATTAAAATGTTTAATGACTTTACAAGTATGTGACTGTTTGCTCACCAAACATGACAATCCCACATCCTTAGAAGTCCTTTTATTTATAAAATGGCTATTTAGCCTTCCACATTTTTTGGTTTTGAATCCTATAACCTTTGGAGGATGGGGATGGAGTGGATTTTCTTTGGAACTGGCTGAATCTATTTTGTGTGTCCACCCTTAGTTGTGTTATTTGCGAGCATGTGCAGTAACTGAAAAAACATAACCTGCCTCTGTAATATGCACAGTTGTGAAAAACCTCCTGTATGTATTGCAGAGGCTGAGACTGGTTTGCACTCCTTGCTAGCACTTTAAGGGCTGCACACACAGGCCAAATATCAGGCGACATCAGCTGGTTTAATAGAAACCAGCCGCCATTCGGGTCGTGTGTATGGCAGCCAGTCTGACAGAAGGGGCCGGCTTCTGTTGAAGGTGCATGACCAAAAAAGGTTTGCCGATTGGCACCCGATCAGAGCTCTCAGCCAATGGCTGAAACCACAGACACATGTATTCTGGCAGGGGGGAAATTTACACTGTTATACAAGCTGTACACTCACTACTTTACATTGTAGCAAAGTGTAATTTCTTCAGTGTTGTCACATGAAAAGATGTAATAAAATATTTACAAAAATGTGAGGGGTGTACTCACTTTTGTGAGATACTGTATATATATATATATATATAGAAAAACAGGAAGAGTCTGAACACAGATGTCCTCTCCCACAACTTGCTGGCTTCCTCTGCTCCAGGGCATGGTCCCCTGCACATGCCCTGCAGTCCCTCTAGCAACATTATGTGGTTGGGACTTAACATGCCCGATGGGGACACTGTGAACAGTGAGTCAGAGCAGGCAGAGACCGCGATTATGAGAAATCTTCAATAAAGTGGTACTCCAAACTTTATGACTCTTGATACAATTAAATCTTTGTGCACAACTAATTTCACAGTGACTTTACATTTGCCTAACTGTACTAGACTTCTTCCACACATTGCAGCACTTTCAAGGTGATACCGCAGAGCCTGTATCCTGCTCCTACAGCCCAGCTTCCACCGTGTCACCTCACCCCCAGGGACACACTTGAGACTTTTCCCTGTATTAAGTACAAACTCTCTACATGTTTGTGAGCTTGTGTACCTCTGAGGATCCGCACTCATCCTCTTCTCTGTGAGGCTTGGTTCATGGAGGCTCTATGCCACAATATCGATCCGTATGTATGGAGCACCAATCGATAGGGAGGGGGTAAAGCTCCGAAATCCTCATACTACCAGAGCACATCATCCCTGCCAAGTCACACTACTCTCCTGCCGGGTGTTTGCTATAGCACCCAACACAGCTCTGGTTACTCATGGCAATATAGCCTTTCACTTCTCAACTTCACCACTTGTAAACCTTTGGCTTCTTTGGCTTCTCTTCTGAATTCCTCGTCACCACCTCTTCTTTGTTATGCCTTGAATGCACCCCCTATCTTAAAGAACTTCAGACCAGGCACTTTTGGACCTTTTAGAACATATACTGAAGAATTCTTGCAAATACAGAATTAATGGAAATTAGTCTTTCACAGATTCTTCCATACACAGCTCTTGTTCATCCTAGCTTAGGCTGCCAGCTCATACCTCAAGATAAAGTAGTCCTTTCAGCAAAGTCCAACACTGACTTCCGACACCCCAACTGGATGCCCCACAAAGTGAAACCACATGATCAGCAAAGCTTTACATTTTGCAGCATTCCTTTCTATACTTTCCCATGCAAAAGGCCCAAGGCCTCCACTTATATTTATACCTCACCACGAGGAGACAGAGCCATGAACATGATCAGGTGGGTAGAGCCTGGGTTCTTGGCCCTAGTACCAAAGTGATCCTGTATGCCAACTTGATTAATGGATGCTGACATTGAAGAATTTTATGTGAGCCATGATTTGGAAACTTATGACACCAATACATGGTAGTATGCGATTTGGGCTGATCACCTTGTGAAGTCCTTCAACCACATTTGTACAGGCTTGCTGTGTGTGATGGCCATGTGGTAATAAACTAGGTCCCCCTCACAGACAGCTCCCAGCTGCTTCCTTCTCTTTGTAAAAAAAAAAGCAGTTTCCCTTCATCAATACCAGACCCTTATCCCAGATTAGGGTCTGATTATAGATGGTAATGGTAACCCCACACACACGTGGGGTTGCCCCTAAAAACACATACCAGGCTGTTATCATTGAGGTCTGGTATGGATATCAAAGAAGACCCCATGCAAAAAAAAAAAAAAAAACAGCGTAGGTCCTTCCCCAAATTCCATATTATATTTTACATAGTAACCCCTACTCATTCACACAAAAAAATGAAATTTTTTTTGACAAGTCCTTGATTAAAAAAAACAAAACAAATTTCAGGGTATAAATACATCAATAAGCACATTAACCAGCAAGAAGATACTCATCAATAATGATGAGTGATGCCTCCCGGCTTGCCAAAACAGAAGATGTGATCGGCCAAAGTGTAGGATCTCATCGTTCTTTCCTCGACATGCCATCTGAAATGTATGCCTGGTATTGGACATATGACCATACTTGGGCAACAATGTCAGCCACTATCAAGCCAGCATATGAATGGGACCAGATGACATCACTTTTTGGTAAGAACGCTGTAGGAACCAGAACTATGGCTTTCTTAACAACCATTGACAGCGGAAGAGAAGAAGGAAGCTGTCATCTAAGGTAGCAGTAGAAAAACCACTACTATATATGACATCTAACTCTATCCCTCCTTCGGTTCATCCTGAAGGCTGCCGCCAGACTCATCCACCTCACCATCCATTTAGAGTCCGTTACCTCTCTCTGCCAATCCTTCCACTGGCTTCCAATCACCCAACAAACAAAATTCAAATTACTATCAACAACTTACAAGTCATCCACAACTCTTAGGCCCCTTTCACACAGGCGGACCGTTCAGATCCGCCTGTCCGTTTTTTTGGCGGATCTGAACGGTCCCCCCATGCATTCCTATGGGGCATCGGATGTCAGCGGAGACATGTCCGCTGACATCCGACCCGATCCGATCCGTCAAATCTGGACAGATGGAAACCCTATTTTCCATCCGTCCAGCGGATTGGATCAGATGGGATCGAGTGAGAACGGACTGACAGTCCGTTGACATCCGATTTCCCCCATAGAGATGCATGGGGAACTGTCAGCTGTGTCTCCGCACACAGCGCGGAGACACAGCTGTCCTCCTGCTGCTCAGCGGGGGATCGGCGGCTCGATCCCCCGCTGAGAAAAACGGAATCCGTCCAAGGGACGGATAGTGTGAAAGGAGTCTAAAAGTGAAACGGTACCCCCGCGGTATCACTGTGTGATGGTACTTGTAACCTACTGCTGCAGGCACCGATCAGCCAATCCATAGCCCAAAGTGAAATAATGTAAAATAATGGTGCTGTGCTGTTGAATAACAGCAAATGCGTGATTTAGAGTGTTATATGTAGCAAAAGATGAAGTGCATGTGCTGAAATTAGATATGTGTAAGTGGACACTACAAACGCACAATATAAACAGTTGATATACCAAATGCAGTGTATACAAAGATGCAGAGATGAAGCTGAAAAAAATAAAAATAAGAATATAAAAATAAGCATATAAAAACTCAAGTAAAAACACTCTAAAAAAAAAAAAATTGGCTGAATGTATTAATCTTCAAAATGAGTCCATAAAAAACGTGAAAAAATAGAAATAGTCCAATGCACATTCAATAAGTGCATATATATCCCTTCACCCAAAGAAGAATGTGACTGGTGTCTGAAAGATCCAAAAAGTGACACCTCTTTGTGTACTGGCCTCTCACCTTACAGCTGTAAGGTTACTGCATAAATTAATAACTTTAAATCCTTCTCACCGCTTTCCGGGGTAGTCTTGTTGTGAACCGGGCTGATGGTAGACTGTGATAAGGGGACGGGTATCCCATCTAAGATGCTCTGACAGGCTCTTTCAATATATCCATGTAGCTGTGGATCATCTGTGTTTTCTGAGTTGTGCAGCTTAATATTAGCTTCTTTTGGTGTGTTTTTCATGAACTCATCTGCTGGACTGCATCCTTGATGTTGCGCCATCTGGCATAAGTGGCATAAGTGGCAGGAGAAATCAGTTAGAGACTCACTAACTACTTGCCCATGAAGGGCCATGACATGCTGGCTCACAGCATCATTTGTCCTTATAGAGGTCTCGGCAGCAATATCCACAGACATGTTAGTCTGGTAATAGGTCCGCATCACCGTCCCAGCACTTCTTAGCCTTTTGACACTGTTAGCGTTCAGGGGCAGAGAAATGCTGACACTCACTGGTAACTTTCTGCGCCTCCTGAGCAAGACGTGCGGGGCTGGATGAGCCACTGTTCATATTGGACTTATCATGACATGGCAACGCTCTTTTAGCTTGACCTTAAGCAAGAGCAAAAGCGGGCTAGGTTGCATCATAAGACGAAGGAAGGGCACTCTTTTTTGTCTTCTTACTTACCAGACTGATGGTCCCTACTTGAGCACATGGATGTCTTGGCAGAAAGTTCCTTTGGAGCAAGGATATCAGCACTGTACAGAAACAAAAAAGAAGGAGTCTCAGATAAAGAAACAAACAGATCATAGACATGTGCCAAAATAACCTTCCTCCTCCCCCCATTCACATGCAGCATAAGCACGGGAAAACAGAGGATGTTTCCAGTGCAAAACCCACCTCACACATGCAAGAGCCTGGACATGCCCGAACAAAGATGGCTGCCACACAAGGCCGTCTGCACATTGAATGACTGTACGCCATAGCCGGCCCTGAGTCCGGGAACAGCCGCAAAACCTGGATCGGATTATACAATAAAGCAGGTCACAGGAAAAGCCACAGATGAAAAGAAAAATCTGCAGACCAAAGAAAAAACCCAAATTGCTACCACAAAGGATAAATTAGGAAGCCTAATGAAGGTAGAGGCAAGGGAGGAAAACAAAAAAGGATATCACAAACCTGTGATATCCCAAACACCAGCTCAGGTGTGCGGAGAAACACATGTAGCATGGACTCCAGCAACCAAACACCAGCTCAGGTGTGCAGAGAAACACATGTAGCATGGACTCCAGCAACCAAACACCAGCTCAGGTGTGCAGAGAAACACATGTAGCATGGACTCCAGCAACCAAACACCAGCTCAGGTGTGCAGAAAAATACATGTAGCATGGACTCCAGCAACCAAACACCAGCTCAGGTGCACCACATGAGATTCTGATGTCTCTAGTTAGAGAACTTCTCAGCCTCAAAAGACCACCAGAAGGGGCTCCCCATCTTGTTGGTGCATTTAGCAACCTAAGATGTGGGACTGCGCTTGGGAGAGACTGAACCCAGATGGACTGTGACTCAGTTGGCAGGTAGGGACTTTTTGCAACATCACGGTCTTGCGGGTGTAGATCTTGAGGACAAAAAGGAGAATGTGGGAGGTTGCTCTAGCCTTTCTATTATAGATTTTAACAGGTCCTGTGGGTGGATATAGGGGCGGAGCTTTATCACATGTATGCTGCCATGGATTGGCGTCAGAAAAAAAAACTTTTCTTTAGTTTAGAAGGGGAGAGGATAGAATCTGACTGGATAGAACCTCTGTCAAACACTTCTTTTGTCTAAGTCCCTTTTGCAGATTTTCCCTCACTTCCTGTCTAATGAAACAGTTGTCAGCAGAACAGGAAGTGAGGGAAAACCTCTATAACAAAGCTCTGGATGACAGTAAAAAAAACAACAGGTGTTCTAATCCTTCCCAACTCTATCAAAAACTAGAAAAAGATTTTGTGTTGTTATAAACTTTAAATATATTGGGGTTGATTTAATAAAACAGGAGAGTGCAACATCTGGGTCAGCTCTACATAGAAATCAATCAGCTTGCAGTTTTTTTTAACCAAAACCTAATTGTACAAGCTGAAGTTAGAAGCTGACTGGCTGCCATGCACAGCTGCACCAGATTTTGCACTCTTCGATTTTAGTAAATCAGCCCCCATTGTATAATATACATATATGTATGATCGCGTGTGTGTGTGTGTGTGTTATGTATATTTACCCAAGGGCATTTTTTTTCGTCTGATAAATGCATTACTGCTTAGATTGCTAGACAGATGTCAGTATAAGAGGAGTAAAATAAACTTAGATTTGTTTAGTGTGTAGATAGGCAGATGGTAATTTGTAATAGTGTATGCGATGTGTAATGATTTATGCATTTTTATATTTCATTTAATGCTTTTAATGCACACAGTGTCTGGAGCTTTTGTAAATGTCTTGCTCAATCCAGCAAACAGACTATGCACGTGTACTACATTATATTGGAGGATACTATTGTTTTCATAAAATGCTTACAAATTTACAATTTTTTTTTATCATATTCATATCATAATATATGTTTGAAATAATGAAATCATTTGTATATGTTTGAAATAATGAAATCATTTGAAGTGAAGAAAAAAATGAAGAAAAAAAAAAATATTCCTTCTATATATACAGAGAGAGACACGGGCACAGGGGTTGATTTACTAAAATGGGAGAGTGCAAAATCTGGTGCGGCTCTGCAAAGAAACCAATCAGTTTTATTTTTTATTTTATCAAAGCCTAATTAAACAAGCTGAAGTCAGAAGCTGATTGGCTACCATGCACAGCTGCACCAGATTTTGCACTCTCCAGTTTTAGTATATCAATCCCACAGTATACTTTATATAAAATAAAATTGGTGCATACATATTTCATTTTTAAAAGTTAAGTATTTTTACCCTAAATTATTTTAGTATATATTTAAAGTATATTTACACTTTTGCAGACAAATTGGAATAAAACCTACTTTATATTTGCTACATATTCCCATTCTCATAGCATAATATAGCATAAATAAAATAAAAATTAAGAACATGCTAATTACTTTTTTACTTCAGTATGTCAAATTCCACTGCTCATATAACCCAACGGCTTCGACTCCTGCTACAGGTGACGATCCTCACACATAATGTGGTGACTTGCATTTTTCCGCATTGGAAGAATGCAGGTCACTGCTAGGATACAGAAAACAATTGCTTTCTGTGTGTCCTATTCACACTGCAATGCACCCTGGAGGAGCGCTGCAGTGAGCTTTGTATGTTCCAGCTGCGGAGAGCCGACAGTAGGGGCGGTGTTATGAGCATTTCATGGCATCACTCTGCTTCCTTTTTTGTATAAACTTTATTTGAAGTGTACAAAAGTGACACTTCATTCATGAGTCTGTACAGCAGTGTGGTGTGCTGTGCTGCTGTACAGTGACATGTGACTCTGCCAAGAACGCTTCCATAAGATGCAGTAAAAGCAGGGCCGGTGCTTCCACTAGGCAAACTAGGCAGCCGCCTAGGGCGTATTGCAACCTAGGGGCGCAGCCATGAGTCGGCACTCTCTGTCCATCATGAATGATCCTTGTGAGCTGAGGGGAGGGGGCCGCAGTGGGGGAGGAAGAATGGACAGAGGAAGATGCCAGGTGTCTGGGGCAGTGGCTGAACTACCAGGCCCTGGCTTTCCACCACTGTTGGGGGGGGTCCCAAGAGGCAGGAAGGGGAGCCCACAGGAGTGCTGCCTGCATGATGATCCTCTTCGGCTGGAGCTGAGGGGTGTAAACCCTGGGCAGGAAGTGACTCTCTGCACTGAGCTGGTGGGCAGCCGTTCATTTCCCTGGATCGGTATTAAGCAGGAAGCAGAGGAGAGCTAAACCTGACCCCAAGCTTGGCACTGGAGGGTGGCACCCTTGCTGGAGCAGAAACGACGAGGCACCGGAATGGTCTGAGGAGGTTGGGGATTAGGGACGTGCGAAGCTATCTGACTGCTGCTTCTCCCTTCACCAGGAGCTGGTTGGAGCTGTGGCGAGCACTATGGTCCTGAAGAGGAGCATCCTAGGAAAAGGAATCAGCAGGATCACGGTGAAGGAGGGCAGAGTGCGGGCCACTCTCTTCATACCGCCCAGTGAGTGTCCCCAGAACAGGGGATCAGGGTCCCTGGGTGTGACATGGAGGTTCCCTGGTGTGAAAGGGAATCAGGTTCACCAGGTGTGCCATGGGGGTTAGGGGTCACCGGGTGTACCAGGGTTTTGGGGTAACCAGGTGTGCCATGAGGAATTGGGGTCCCTGGGTGTGCTATGGGGGATTGAGGTCCCCAGGTGTGCCATGGAGGAACATCAGGGTCCCCAGGTGTAACATGGAAAAACATCAGGGTCTCTGGGTATGACATGGAGGAACATCAGGTGCCCCTGGTGTGACATGGAGGATCACCGGGGTCCCTTGGTGTGGCATAGAGGGACATTAGGGTCCCAAGGTGTGACATGGAGGAATATGGGGGTCACTGTGTATGACAGCATAACATAGAGGAACCATCAGATCAGGGTCACTGGGTATGACATAGAGGAGTTTTTAACCCCTTCCCTTTTTACTTTATTTTTTTGGTGGGGGGGGGGGCGTGAGTAGCTGGTCTTGCCTAGGGCGTAAAATAGTCTAGCACCGGCCCTGAGTAAAAGGGGAAAGCCAGTAGTTTTTTTAGGCAAGTAAAAAGCCCTATCCGGGTGAAACGTGTCATTGGGTGTGTCCTATGGGAGGAGATTAAGCTAAAACCAGTTTTCTGATTTTTTTTTTAACTTGGCTAAAATGAACACTATTCAGCCTTATTTTAATACATGGATATTTGTAGGGGTCAATTCACACATAATGCGGTGACTTGCATTTTTCCACATTGGAAGAATGAATCTCACTGCACCACTCCTCCATGGTGCATTGCATTGTGAATAGGACACATAAAAAGCAATTATTTTCTGTATCCTAGCAGTGACCTGTGTTCTTCCAATGCGGAAATTGCAAGTTACTGTATTATGTGTGAACTGACTCCTACAAATCTCCATGTATTAAAATAGTGCTAAATAGTGTTCATTTTAGCCATGATAACAAAGATCGGAAACCTGGCTCCAGCTCAATCTCCTCCCATAAGACATACCCACTGACACCTTTTACCCAGATAGGGCTTTTTACTTGCCTAAAAATACTACTGGCTTTCCTCTTCTGTTTTATGTTAGGTGGGAAGGGGTTTGGGGAATTATCTTGACCATAATTAACCCTGTCTGTACTGTAATGGCAGATTTCATTACTGACTGTCCTAACAAAGGGTTAAAGTTCTCAAGGCTTTAGTGGGACAATGTATGTTAATGCCCCTTTAAAATGATTGCCCTTCAGTCCCTTGCTGCCTATGCATAAAGGTCCCTTCAGTCCTATGCATAAACCTGCTCCAAAGAAACAACTACGCGGTAGAAATAGTTTTTCTTTATTTATTTTAAGTAAGCTGTGTGATTAGGAACAAAAAAACCTCTACTCTTTCAGTAAACATAGGCCTAATAACAAAAATTCCCCCGGTCTTGGACAAAAGGCCTAGCCCAGTGCAGAAAAAACAAGCGGTGTTATGGCCTAGTGCTCATTCTCACAGTGGGGTCCCAATCCCATAGTGATAGTAAGAGCACCCCCAGGGCACCACATCTGCCTTCCCAGACCCTGGCTTACACGGCAGCACTGCTCAGATCAGGAGCTAATGGGCCCCTCAGAACTCCACACAACAAGGAAGTAATCCGGACCCACACCTTACATGGTGCACACTCAATTCAGTTTCCCTTCCCATTGGGAAGATTCCTCAGGATCCCCTTCATACCGGCAGAAGCACTATACAAACAGCCATCCATGCCATAAGGACAATATGACTGTGGAGCACCATTACTGGACACTGATAAGAACAGATACTACACATGATCTTAGCCAAAGTGCCGAAAAGTAATTTGATCAGTTGGGCTCTGTAAATCAATGGCAATTTTTAACAATGCAGCCAAAGTCAGCATGGTAAACATATGAAAGAGAGCCTGGAGCTCCAAATGTTGACTAAGTGACTGAGCTGATTGAGGGTGAATATAATATAGTCACATGTTAATATTAAAGAAAAATGAAAAAAAAAAAAAAAAGGTAGTTCTAAATGCCCGTTTACACTAAACAAACAGCTGCCACACGGTTAAACAGCAGTGTCAAACAGTTGTCTGTTCCAGCTGCACTGAGCAGGCAGTAGAGGGCGGTGTGGTGCGTGATTCAGTGCATCACCCAGCTCCCTTCTTCTTTCCTTTTTTTTACACAAACTTTATTTGAAGTGTACAAAAGTGACACTTCATTCTTGTCACTGTACAGCCTTGCAATGCTTTGCACTGTTGTACAGTGACATGCGATCCTGTCAAGTGTGCTGTGATAAAAGTGCAGCATGTCTGTATTTTATTGCAGATCACTGCAGCACAGCTAAGAAAAGAAAAAAAATGAAAGAAAAAAAAAAAGAAAGAAAGAAGCTACCATTGCTGACTTATTTTTGAAAGTGTGCATTCCAGAATACTTATACTAGCTTCACTACGTCAAGAGTCTGGGACCTATCATGTGCATATCGTGTGACCCAACACCTGATGTACACATGCTTATGTCAGCTCAGTGACACGCCATAAAAGCCTCAGACCCTACACCTAAAAATGTAACCAATGGAAGTTCCCATATTCTTTAAGGACATAATTCAGTTAAAGTGGTTGTAAACCTAAAATAAAAAATAAAAAAACCTGCAAGACAAAGGCATAATGAGCTAGTATGCATCGCATACTAGCTCATTATGAATTACTTACCTTAGAACGAAGCCCCGACATGGACCCTCGGACACCGCTGCGGGCGCTGACATGATCCCATGGCGTCTCTTCCGGGTTCGGCGGCTCCGGCGCTGTGATTGGCCGGAACTGCGATGACGTCACTCCCGCGCATGTCATTTTCCGGCAAGCTACCGGCAAGGGAAGCTGAAGGTCCGCCGGACCTTCAGAGCGTATGCGCCTCTCGCGTGAGCGGCTGCATGCACTGCAAATATCTCCTAATCCGTGCCAGTTTGGGAGATATTAATTGTACCTACAGGTAAGCCTTATTATAGGCTTACTTGTAGTTAAAAGTGAAAAAAAGCGGTATACTACGATCCCGTACACACGATCCGAAAATCGGGCGAAAAATAACGCTTGTGAAAAGATCGGACAATAATCTGATCGTTAATACACAGCTTACGAGAGGCGATCATGACAGTTCACCCGATATTATCCGGTCGTGCAAGCATAAAAATTTTGATCGTATTATAACACATCGTACGATAATCGTATTATCAGTATGTTGTTCGTTCGAAAAAAATGGTGAGCAGTAGACAGCGCATGAGCAGGAGACATCATTTCCCCTCACACGCTACAGCGTGATTACGCATACCGGAAGCTTTTGAATCATCGTCCGAGAAAATTCGTATCGTAAGTAACCTCTCCCGTTTGCGAATATTATTGAGAGTTCCTAGCAAACAAAAAAAAACGGACGGAACGTCGTCCGATTTTCGGATCGTGTGTACTGGGCATAACAGTGAGTATTGTAATCAATGACAGAGCCTCTAGCTATATGGGTTGCTTGGACCTGAGGCAGTCGTGATGAGCAGTTGGGGTATTGTGTGGCTGTTCACCATTATTGCTGGTATAATAGGGCAGTAATTCACATCCTATTTCTTCATTGTCTAAATGACCTCTTTTGTGTGCTTATCTGGGAGGTTGTTGTAGAGATATTCCAGTGAAAGCTCCAATGGGGAAAGCGCTGATCTAAATGGGCCAACGCACTGTGTAAAATGTTTTTTAAATTGTTAGCAATATTCGCATGAAGTGGAACATTCAACTTCACAAACATATACATGAATAAATATATATATGTATATATGTATATATATATATATATATATATATATATATATATATATATATATATCCTTTTTCCCTCCGTAACTTTTAGTATGCTGCCAATTTTGAGAAAATATAAATGAATTTCGATAAATGTTGTTAGTTCATAAATATATTTCATTATAAATCGTAACTAATCTAATTCTAAGCTTGTAAATAGCCCTCTTACTGCTAACATGTGTGTGTTAAAGTACACAAAAATTGTAATCTGCTCTAATGTCTAGTGATTAGGGTTGAGCGGACACCTAGATGTCCGTGTTCGACGGGTTCGGCCGAAAAAAAAGTCCGGGTCCGTGTCCCGGACTTTTACCGAACTTTTCCCGGACACCGAACCCCATTGAAGTCAATGGGGACCCGAACTTTAAGGCACTAAAATGGCTCTAAAACACCAAAGGAAAGGGCTAGAGTGCTGCAAATGGCAGCAAAACGTAATTAAGAGCATGGCAAGTGCTCTGCAAACAAATGTGGATAGGGAAATAACTTAAAACAACAAAAAAAAAACAGAAAAATAAAACAATGTTCTTCTTCATCTCTGAAGGACGAGGCCCATATGGAGTAGGAGGGAGGTTGAGGTGGTGGTGGATGTGGCGGTGACATAGGCGTGCGCACAGGGTGTGCTGGGTGTGCCTGGGCACACCCTAATCACCTAGGGCACATAGCATTGCCAGTGAGGAGATGGGAAAGATCTCCCTGGGACCTGCTCTGCTCTATTTCTCCTTGCCTACAGGTACATGGCCCCGATACATTACTCTCCCTGCTGGCAAACACATGCATGTGTATTTCAACTTTGGGGTGCACACCTTAATGCAATAGGCTGCGCACACCTATGGGCGGTGTAGGTGGAAGCGGCGGTGGAGGAGGACCAGGGCCGGATTAACAGCATCATGGGCTTGGTGCTGAGGATTTTGAAGGGCCTTAAGGGCCGTGCCTTGCCATGCACCCAGAGGAGGAAGGGTGCAGCCATGCATGCCTAATTCAACATGGGATGCTGTCTCTGAAGCCCATAAACACATCCATGCATCGCCAACTGTCCCTCCTTGTCCGGCCTTCACGCTGTGTGGGGAGGTTCTGAGGGTGCTGCCTGGGGAAGCGAGCATAGAAGCCAGACTTCTGTGTTTACAAGTGACAGAAGAGCGGTTACAGTGAATATGGCCAACCCGGGGCTTATATAAAAGGTAGGGGCCTGGAGCTGCAGCTCCAATAGCCCCTACATTAATCTGGCCCTGAGGAGGAGGACGAGGTAGCCAACACTGCTTCTTTTCAAAAATTTTAAATGAGGGTACACCCCAAAAGAGTGAGAAAGAGCAAAAATGGAACAATGGGTGGGTAAGGTCGGTATCCATTGCTATTCTGCATAAGGTACGGAAAAGTCCCGTGGGATCCATGCCTGGTTCATTTTAATGAACGTGAGCTTGTCCACATTGTCTCTGGACAGGCGGCTGCGCTTGTCTGTTATAACGCCCCCAGCCGTGCTAAATACCCGTTCAGATAATACACTGGCTGCAGGGCACGCTAGCACCTCCAAGGCGTAAAGGGCAAGCTCAGGCCATGTGCCCAATTTGGAGACCCAGAAGTTGAAGGGGGCAGACCCGTCATTCACTACATGTAGGCGTGTGCACACATACTGCTCCACCATGTTGGTAAAATGCTGCCTCCTGCTAAGACGTTCCATCTGAGCTGCTGGTGCTGCTGTTTGTTGTGGCGTGCTGACAAAGCTTTTCCACATTTCGGCCATGCTAACCCTGCCTTCTGAGGTGCTGGCGGTGCCCTGGTTGCGTTGGCGACCTCCTCCTCCTCCTCCTCTGCCTTGTGCTTCCACTGTGGCCCCGCTGTCAGATGGGAATGCCAGCAGCATGGCGTCTACCAGCGTGCGCTTGTACTCGCGCATCTTGCGATCGCGCTCCAGTGAGTGAATTAAGGACGGTACGTTGTCCTTGTAACGGGGATCCAGCAGCGTGGCCACCCAGTAATCAGCACAAGTTAGAATGTGGGCAACTCGGCGGTCGTTGTGGAGACACTGCAGCATGTAATCGCTCATGTGTGCCAGGCTGCCCAGAGGCAACGAAAGGCTGTCCTCTGTGGGAGGTGTATCGTCCGTGTCCTCTGTATCCCCCCAGCCACGCACCAGTGATGGCCATGAGCTGGCCTGGGTGCCACCCTGCTGTGAACATGGTTCCATCTCCTCCTCCAGCTCCTCCTCCTCCTCATCCTCCTCATCCTCCAGAACTGTGCCCCTGCTGGACAATTGCGTCCCTGGCGTTTGCGTGTGCAGGAACCCACCCTCGGAGCCCCTTGCGAATGACTGCCCTGAAAGCCTTGGAAATGTTACCTCTTCATCCTCCTCCTCCTCCTCATCCTGTGCCACATCCTCTTCCATCATCGCCCGAATTGTTTTTTCAAGGAGGCATAGAAGTGGGATAGTTAAGCTGAGAACGGCGTCATTGCCACTGGCCATGTTGGTGGAGTACTCAAAACAGCGCAACAAGGCACACAGGTCTCGCATGGAGGCCCAGTTAAATTAAATAGCGGAATAGAAAATATGATCCAAAAAAAGTGTATGTATATCACACGTACACAACCACACTGGGCCCCAATTACTATTGTTTGTACCCCTAAAAGGCTAGATGAGGAGTAGGGGGAGTATGGAACAGGCAGCACCCTCAAACCTTCAGAAGTATGAGATGAACCCCAACAACTTGGAAAGGTGGATCTCTCTCACACGTACCAACACAGACTATCCCCCAATTTAACTGATCCCCAAAGGTTTTTGATTAAATAGCGGAATAGAAAATATGATCCAAAAAAAGTGTATGTATATCACACGTACACAACCACACTAGGCCCCAATTACTATTGTTTGTACCCCTAAAAGGCTAGATGAGGAGTAGGGGGGGTATGGAACAGGCAGCACCCTCAAACCTTCAGAAGTATGAGATGAACCCCAACAACTTGGAAAGGTGGATCTCTCTCACACGTACCAACACAGACTATCCCCCAATTTAACTGATCCCCAAAGGTTTTTGATTAAATAGCGGAATAGAAAATATGATCCAAAAAAAGTGTATGTATATCACACGTACACAACCACACTGGGCCCCAATTACTATTGTTTGTACCCCTAAAAGGCTAGATGAGGAGTAGGGGGAGTATGGAACAGGCAGCACCCTCAAACCTTCAGAAGTATGAGATGAACCCCAACAACTTGGAAAGGTGGATCTCTCTCACACGTACCAACACAGACTATCCCCCAATTTAACTGATCCCCAAAGGTTTTTGATTAAATAGCGGAATAGAAAATATGATCCAAAAAAAGTGTATGTATATCACACGTACACAACCACACTGGGCCCCAATTACTATTGTTTGTACCCCTAAAAGGCTAGATGAGGAGTAGGGGGAGTATGGAACAGGCAGCACCCTCAAACCTTCAGAAGTATGAGATGAACCCCAACAACTTGGAAAGGTGGATCTCTCTCACACGTACCAACACAGACTATCCCCCAATTTAACTGATCCCCAAAGGTTTTTGATTAAATAGCGGAATAGAAAATATGATCCAAAAAAAGTGTATGTATATCACACGTACACAACCACACTAGGCCCCAATTACTATTGTTTGTACCCCTAAAAGGCTAGATGAGGAGTAGGGGGGGTATGGAACAGGCAGCACCCTCAAACCTTCAGAAGTATGAGATGAACCCCAACAACTTGGAAAGGTGGATCTCTCTCACACGTACCAACACAGACTATCCCCCAATTTAACTGATCCCCAAAGGTTTTTGATTAAATAGCGGAATAGAAAATATGATCCAAAAAAAGTGTATGTATATCACACGTACACAACCACACTAGGCCCCAATTACTATTGTTTGTACCCCTAAAAGGCTAGATGAGGAGTAGGGGGGGTATGGAACAGGCAGCACCCTCAAATCTTCAGAAGTATGAGATGAACCCCAAAAACTTGGAAAGGTGGATCTCTCTCACACGTACCAACACAGACTATCCCCCAATTTAACTGATCCCCAAAGGTTTTTGATTAAATAGCGGAATAGAAAATATGATCCAAAAAAAGTGTATGTATATCACACGTACACAACCACACTAGGCCCCAATTACTATTGTTTGTACCCCTAAAAGGCTAGATGAGGAGTAGGGGGGGTATGGAACAGGCAGCACCCTCAAACCTTCAGAAGTATGAGATGAACCCCAACAACTTGGAAAGGTGGATCTCTCTCACACGTACCAACACAGACTATCCCCCAATTTAACTGATCCCCAAAGGTTTTTGATTAAATAGCGGAATAGAAAATATGATCCAAAAAAAGTGTATGTATATCACACGTACACAACCACACTAGGCCCCAATTACTATTGTTTGTACCCCTAAAAGGCTAGATGAGGAGTAGGGGGGGTATGGAACAGGCAGCACCCTCAAACCTTCAGAAGTATGAGATGAACCCCAACAACTTGGAAAGGTGGATCTCTCTCACACGTACCAACACAGACTATCCCCCAATTTAACTGATCCCCAAAGGTTTTTGATTAAATAGCGGAATAGAAAATATGATCCAAAAAAAGTGTATGTATATCACACGTACACAACCACACTAGGCCCCAATTACTATTGTTTGTACCCCTAAAAGGCTAGGAGTAGGGGGAGTATGGAACAGGCAGCACCCTCAAACCTTCAGAAGTATGAGATGAACCCCAACAACTTGGAAAGGTGGATCTCTCTCACACGTACCAACACAGACTATCCCCCAATTTAACTGATCCCCAAAGGTTTTTGATTAAATAGCGGAATAGAAAATATGATCCAAAAAAAGTGTATGTATATCACACGTACACAACCACACTAGGCCCCAATTACTATTGTTTGTACCCCTAAAAGGCTAGATGAGGAGTAGGGGGGGTATGGAACAGGCAGCACCCTCAAATCTTCAGAAGTATGAGATGAACCCCAAAAACTTGGAAAGGTGGATCTCTCTCACACGTACCAACACAGACTATCCCCCAATTTAACTGATCCCCAAAGGTTTTTGATTAAATAGCGGAATAGAAAATATGATCCAAAAAAAGTGTATGTATATCACACGTACACAACCACACTAGGCCCCAATTACTATTGTTTGTACCCCTAAAAGGCTAGATGAGGAGTAGGGGGGGTATGGAACAGGCAGCACCCTCAAACCTTCAGAAGTATGAGATGAACCCCAACAACTTGGAAAGGTGGATCTCTCTCACACGTACCAACACAGACTATCCCCCAATTTAACTGATCCCCAAAGGTTTTTGATTAAATAGCGGAATAGAAAATATGATCCAAAAAAAGTGTATGTATATCACACGTACACAACCACACTAGGCCCCAATTACTATTGTTTGTACCCCTAAAAGGCTAGATGAGGAGTAGGGGGGGTATGGAACAGGCAGCACCCTCAAACCTTCAGAAGTATGAGATGAACCCCAACAACTTGGAAAGGTGGATCTCTCTCACACGTACCAACACAGACTATCCCCCAATTTAACTGATCCCCAAAGGTTTTTGATTAAATAGCGGAATAGAAAATATGATCCAAAAAAAGTGTATGTATATCACACGTACACAACCACACTAGGCCCCAATTACTATTGTTTGTACCCCTAAAAGGCTAGATGAGGAGTAGGGGGGGTATGGAACAGGCAGCACCCTCAAATCTTCAGAAGTATGAGATGAACCCCAAAAACTTGGAAAGGTGGATCTCTCTCACACGTACCAACACAGACTATCCCCCAATTTAACTGATCCCCAAAGGTTTTTGATTAAATAGCGGAATAGAAAATATGATCCAAAAAAAGTGTATGTATATCACACGTACACAACCACACTAGGCCCCAATTACTATTGTTTGTACCCCTAAAAGGCTAGATGAGGAGTAGGGGGGGTATGGAACAGGCAGCACCCTCAAACCTTCAGAAGTATGAGATGAACCCCAACAACTTGGAAAGGTGGATCTCTCTCACACGTACCAACACAGACTATCCCCCAATTTAACTGATCCCCAAAGGTTTTTGATTAAATAGCGGAATAGAAAATATGATCCAAAAAAAGTGTATGTATATCACACGTACACAACCACACTAGGCCCCAATTACTATTGTTTGTACCCCTAAAAGGCTAGATGAGGAGTAGGGGGGGTATGGAACAGGCAGCACCCTCAAACCTTCAGAAGTATGAGATGAACCCCAACAACTTGGAAAGGTGGATCTCTCTCACACGTACCAACACAGACTATCCCCCAATTTAACTGATCCCCAAAGGTTTTTGATTAAATAGCGGAATAGAAAATATGATCCAAAAAAAGTGTATGTATATCACACGTACACAACCACACTAGGCCCCAATTACTATTGTTTGTACCCCTAAAAGGCTAGGAGTAGGGGGAGTATGGAACAGGCAGCACCCTCAAACCTTCAGAAGTATGAGATGAACCCCAACAACTTGGAAAGGTGGATCTCTCTCACACGTACCAACACAGACTATCCCCCAATTTAACTGATCCCCAAAGGTTTTTGATTAAATAGCGGAATAGAAAATATGATCCAAAAAAAGTGTATGTATATCACACGTACACAACCACACTAGGCCCCAATTACTATTGTTTGTACCCCTAAAAGGCTAGATGAGGAGTAGGGGGGGTATGGAACAGGCAGCACCCTCAAATCTTCAGAAGTATGAGATGAACCCCAAAAACTTGGAAAGGTGGATCTCTCTCACACGTACCAACACAGACTATCCCCCAATTTAACTGATCCCCAAAGGTTTTTGATTAAATAGCGGAATAGAAAATATGATCCAAAAAAAGTGTATGTATATCACACGTACACAACCACACTAGGCCCCAATTACTATTGTTTGTACCCCTAAAAGGCTAGATGAGGAGTAGGGGGAGTATGGAACAGGCAGCACCCTCAAACCTTCAGAAGTATGAGATGAACCCCAACAACTTGGAAAGGTGGATCTCTCTCACACGTACCAACACAGACTATCCCCCAATTTAACTGATCCCCAAAGGTTTTTGATTAAATAGCGGAATAGAAAATATGATCCAAAAAAAGTGTATGTATATCACACGTACACAACCACACTAGGCCCCAATTACTATTGTTTGTACCCCTAAAAGGCTAGATGAGGAGTAGGGGGGGTATGGAACAGGCAGCACCCTCAAACCTTCAGAAGTATGAGATGAACCCCAACAACTTGGAAAGGTGGATCTCTCTCACACGTACCAACACAGACTATCCCCCAATTTAACTGATCCCCAAAGGTTTTTGATTAAATAGCGGAATAGAAAATATGATCCAAAAAAAGTGTATGTATATCACACGTACACAACCACACTGGGCCCCAATTACTATTGTTTGTACCCCTAAAAGGCTAGATGAGGAGTAGGGGGAGTATGGAACAGGCAGCACCCTCAAACCTTCAGAAGTATGAGATGAACCCCAACAACTTGGAAAGGTGGATCTCTCTCACACGTACCAACACAGACTATCCCCCAATTTAACTGATCCCCAAAGGTTTTTGATTAAATAGCGGAATAGAAAATATGATCCAAAAAAAGTGTATGTATATCACACGTACACAACCACACTGGGCCCCAATTACTATTGTTTGTACCCCTAAAAGGCTAGATGAGGAGTAGGGGGAGTATGGAACAGGCAGCACCCTCAAACCTTCAGAAGTATGAGATGAACCCCAACAACTTGGAAAGGTGGATCTCTCTCACACGTACCAACACAGACTATCCCCCAATTTAACTGATCCCCAAAGGTTTTTGATTAAATAGCGGAATAGAAAATATGATCCAAAAAAAGTGTATGTATATCACACGTACACAACCACACTAGGCCCCAATTACTATTGTTTGTACCCCTAAAAGGCTAGATGAGGAGTAGGGGGGGTATGGAACAGGCAGCACCCTCAAACCTTCAGAAGTATGAGATGAACCCCAACAACTTGGAAAGGTGGATCTCTCTCACACGTACCAACACAGACTATCCCCCAATTTAACTGATCCCCAAAGGTTTTTGATTAAATAGCGGAATAGAAAATATGATCCAAAAAAAGTGTATGTATATCACACGTACACAACCACACTAGGCCCCAATTACTATTGTTTGTACCCCTAAAAGGCTAGATGAGGAGTAGGGGGGGTATGGAACAGGCAGCACCCTCAAATCTTCAGAAGTATGAGATGAACCCCAAAAACTTGGAAAGGTGGATCTCTCTCACACGTACCAACACAGACTATCCCCCAATTTAACTGATCCCCAAAGGTTTTTGATTAAATAGCGGAATAGAAAATATGATCCAAAAAAAGTGTATGTATATCACACGTACACAACCACACTAGGCCCCAATTACTATTGTTTGTACCCCTAAAAGGCTAGATGAGGAGTAGGGGGGGTATGGAACAGGCAGCACCCTCAAACCTTCAGAAGTATGAGATGAACCCCAACAACTTGGAAAGGTGGATCTCTCTCACACGTACCAACACAGACTATCCCCCAATTTAACTGATCCCCAAAGGTTTTTGATTAAATAGCAGAATAGAAAATATGATCCAAAAAAAGTGTATGTATATCACACGTACACAACCACACTAGGCCCCAATTACTATTGTTTGTACCCCTAAAAGGCTAGATGAGGAGTAGGGGGGGTATGGAACAGGCAGCACCCTCAAACCTTCAGAAGTATGAGATGAACCCCAACAACTTGGAAAGGTGGATCTCTCTCACACGTACCAACACAGACTATCCCCCAATTTAACTGATCCCCAAAGGTTTTTGATTAAATAGCGGAATAGAAAATATGATCCAAAAAAAGTGTATGTATATCACACGTACACAACCACACTAGGCCCCAATTACTATTGTTTGTACCCCTAAAAGGCTAGGAGTAGGGGGAGTATGGAACAGGCAGCACCCTCAAACCTTCAGAAGTATGAGATGAACCCCAACAACTTGGAAAGGTGGATCTCTCTCACACGTACCAACACAGACTATCCCCCAATTTAACTGATCCCCAAAGGTTTTTGATTAAATAGCGGAATAGAAAATATGATCCAAAAAAAGTGTATGTATATCACACGTACACAACCACACTAGGCCCCAATTACTATTGTTTGTACCCCTAAAAGGCTAGATGAGGAGTAGGGGGGGTATGGAACAGGCAGCACCCTCAAATCTTCAGAAGTATGAGATGAACCCCAAAAACTTGGAAAGGTGGATCTCTCTCACACGTACCAACACAGACTATCCCCCAATTTAACTGATCCCCAAAGGTTTTTGATTAAATAGCGGAATAGAAAATATGATCCAAAAAAAGTGTATGTATATCACACGTACACAACCACACTAGGCCCCAATTACTATTGTTTGTACCCCTAAAAGGCTAGATGAGGAGTAGGGGGAGTATGGAACAGGCAGCACCCTCAAACCTTCAGAAGTATGAGATGAACCCCAACAACTTGGAAAGGTGGATCTCTCTCACACGTACCAACACAGACTATCCCCCAATTTAACTGATCCCCAAAGGTTTTTGATTAAATAGCGGAATAGAAAATATGATCCAAAAAAAGTGTATGTATATCACACGTACACAACCACACTAGGCCCCAATTACTATTGTTTGTACCCCTAAAAGGCTAGATGAGGAGTAGGGGGGGTATGGAACAGGCAGCACCCTCAAACCTTCAGAAGTATGAGATGAACCCCAACAACTTGGAAAGGTGGATCTCTCTCACACGTACCAACACAGACTATCCCCCAATTTAACTGATCCCCAAAGGTTTTTGATTAAATAGCGGAATAGAAAATATGATCCAAAAAAAGTGTATGTATATCACACGTACACAACCACACTGGGCCCCAATTACTATTGTTTGTACCCCTAAAAGGCTAGATGAGGAGTAGGGGGAGTATGGAACAGGCAGCACCCTCAAACCTTCAGAAGTATGAGATGAACCCCAACAACTTGGAAAGGTGGATCTCTCTCACACGTACCAACACAGACTATCCCCCAATTTAACTGATCCCCAAAGGTTTTTGATTAAATAGCGGAATAGAAAATATGATCCAAAAAAAGTGTATGTATATCACACGTACACAACCACACTAGGCCCCAATTACTATTGTTTGTACCCCTAAAAGGCTAGATGAGGAGTAGGGGGGGTATGGAACAGGCAGCACCCTCAAACCTTCAGAAGTATGAGATGAACCCCAACAACTTGGAAAGGTGGATCTCTCTCACACGTACCAACACAGACTATCCCCCAATTTAACTGATCCCCAAAGGTTTTTGATTAAATAGCGGAATAGAAAATATGATCCAAAAAAAGTGTATGTATATCACACGTACACAACCACACTAGGCCCCAATTACTATTGTTTGTACCCCTAAAAGGCTAGATGAGGAGTAGGGGGGGTATGGAACAGGCAGCACCCTCAAATCTTCAGAAGTATGAGATGAACCCCAAAAACTTGGAAAGGTGGATCTCTCTCACACGTACCAACACAGACTATCCCCCAATTTAACTGATCCCCAAAGGTTTTTGATTAAATAGCGGAATAGAAAATATGATCCAAAAAAAGTGTATGTATATCACACGTACACAACCACACTAGGCCCCAATTACTATTGTTTGTACCCCTAAAAGGCTAGATGAGGAGTAGGGGGGGTATGGAACAGGCAGCACCCTCAAACCTTCAGAAGTATGAGATGAACCCCAACAACTTGGAAAGGTGGATCTCTCTCACACGTACCAACACAGACTATCCCCCAATTTAACTGATCCCCAAAGGTTTTTGATTAAATAGCGGAATAGAAAATATGATCCAAAAAAAGTGTATGTATATCACACGTACACAACCACACTAGGCCCCAATTACTATTGTTTGTACCCCTAAAAGGCTAGATGAGGAGTAGGGGGGGTATGGAACAGGCAGCACCCTCAAACCTTCAGAAGTATGAGATGAACCCCAACAACTTGGAAAGGTGGATCTCTCTCACACGTACCAACACAGACTATCCCCCAATTTAACTGATCCCCAAAGGTTTTTGATTAAATAGCGGAATAGAAAATATGATCCAAAAAAAGTGTATGTATATCACACGTACACAACCACACTAGGCCCCAATTACTATTGTTTGTACCCCTAAAAGGCTAGATGAGGAGTAGGGGGGGTATGGAACAGGCAGCACCCTCAAACCTTCAGAAGTATGAGATGAACCCCAACAACTTGGAAAGGTGGATCTCTCTCACACGTACCAACACAGACTATCCCCCAATTTAACTGATCCCCAAAGGTTTTTGATTAAATAGCGGAATAGAAAATATGATCCAAAAAAAGTGTATGTATATCACACGTACACAACCACACTAGGCCCCAATTACTATTGTTTGTACCCCTAAAAGGCTAGATGAGGAGTAGGGGGGGTATGGAACAGGCAGCACCCTCAAACCTTCAGAAGTATGAGATGAACCCCAACAACTTGGAAAGGTGGATCTCTCTCACACGTACCAACACAGACTATCCCCCAATTTAACTGATCCCCAAAGGTTTTTGATTAAATAGCGGAATAGAAAATATGATCCAAAAAAAGTGTATGTATATCACACGTACACAACCACACTAGGCCCCGATTACTATTGTTTGTACCCCTAAAAGGCTAGGAGTAGGGGGAGTATGGAACAGGCAGCACCCTCAAACCTTCAGAAGTATGAGATGAACCCCAACAACTTGGAAAGGTGGATCTCTCTCACACGTACCAACACAGACTATCCCCCAATTTAACTGATCCCCAAAGGTTTTTGATTAAATAGCGGAATAGAAAATATGATCCAAAAAAAGTGTATGTATATCACACGTACACAACCACACTAGGCCCCAATTACTATTGTTTGTACCCCTAAAAGGCTAGGAGTAGGGGGAGTATGGAACAGGCAGCACCCTCAAACCTTCAGAAGTATGAGATGAACCCCAACAACTTGGAAAGGTGGATCTCTCTCACACGTACCAACACAGACTATCCCCCAATTTAACTGATCCCCAAAGGTTTTTGATTAAATAGCGGAATAGAAAATATGATCCAAAAAAAGTGTATGTATATCACACGTACACAACCACACTAGGCCCCAATTACTATTGTTTGTACCCCTAAAAGGCTAGATGAGGAGTAGGGGGGGTATGGAACAGGCAGCACCCTCAAACCTTCAGAAGTATGAGATGAACCCCAACAACTTGGAAAGGTGGATCTCTCTCACACGTACCAACACAGACTATCCCCCAATTTAACTGATCCCCAAAGGTTTTTGATTAAATAGCGGAATAGAAAATATGATCCAAAAAAAGTGTATGTATATCACACGTACACAACCACACTAGGCCCCAATTACTATTGTTTGTACCCCTAAAAGGCTAGATGAGGAGTAGGGGGGGTATGGAACAGGCAGCACCCTCAAACCTTCAGAAGTATGAGATGAACCCCAACAACTTGGAAAGGTGGATCTCTCTCACACGTACCAACACAGACTATCCCCCAATTTAACTGATCCCCAAAGGTTTTTGATTAAATAGCGGAATAGAAAATATGATCCAAAAAAAGTGTATGTATATCACACGTACACAACCACACTAGGCCCCAATTACTATTGTTTGTACCCCTAAAAGGCTAGATGAGGAGTAGGGGGGGTATGGAACAGGCAGCACCCTCAAACCTTCAGAAGTATGAGATGAACCCCAACAACTTGGAAAGGTGGATCTCTCTCACACGTACCAACACAGACTATCCCCCAATTTAACTGATCCCCAAAGGTTTTTGATTAAATAGCGGAATAGAAAATATGATCCAAAAAAAGTGTATGTATATCACACGTACACAACCACACTAGGCCCCAATTACTATTGTTTGTACCCCTAAAAGGCTAGATGAGGAGTAGGGGGGGTATGGAACAGGCAGCACCCTCAAACCTTCAGAAGTATGAGATGAACCCCAACAACTTGGAAAGGTGGATCTCTCTCACACGTACCAACACAGACTATCCCCCAATTTAACTGATCCCCAAAGGTTTTTGATTAAATAGCGGAATAGAAAATATGATCCAAAAAAAGTGTATGTATATCACACGTACACAACCACACTAGGCCCCAATTACTATTGTTTGTACCCCTAAAAGGCTAGGAGTAGGGGGAGTATGGAACAGGCAGCACCCTCAAACCTTCAGAAGTATGAGATGAACCCCAACAACTTGGAAAGGTGGATCTCTCTCACACGTACCAACACAGACTATCCCCCAATTTAACTGATCCCCAAAGGTTTTTGATTAAATAGCGGAATAGAAAATATGATCCAAAAAAAGTGTATGTATATCACACGTACACAACCACACTAGGCCCCAATTACTATTGTTTGTACCCCTAAAAGGCTAGATGAGGAGTAGGGGGAGTATGGAACAGGCAGCACCCTCAAATCTTCAGAAGTATGAGATTGTGTTCACTGTACCCCACAAAGATTGAGTTCACTGCACCCCACAATGATTGTGTTCACTGCACCCCACAAAGATTGTGTTCACTGCACCTCACAAAGATTGTGTTCACTGTACCCCCCAAAGATTGTGTTCACTGCACCCCACAAAGATTCTGTTCACTGTACCCCACAAAGATTGTGTTCACTGCACCCTAAAAGGATGTTGTTCACTGCACCCCACAAAGATTGTGTTCACTGCACCCTAAAAGGATGTTGTTCACTGCACCCCAAAAAGATTGTGTTCACTGTACCCCCCCAAAGATTGTGTTCACTGCACCCCACAAAGATTGTGTTCACTGCACCCCAAAAAGATTGTGTTCACTGTACCCCCCAAAGATTGTGTTCACTGCACCCCAAAAAGATTGTGTTCACTGTACCCCCCAAAGATTGTGTTCACTGCACCCCACAAAGATTCTGTTCACTGTACCCCACAAAGATTGTGTTCACTGCACCCCAAAAAGATTGTGTTCACTGTACCCCCCCAAAGATTGTGTTCACTGCACCCCACAAAGATTCTGTTCACTGCACCCCACAAAGGATTTTGTTCACTGCACCCCAAAAAGATTGTGTTCACTGCACCCCAAAAAGGATTTTGATCACTGCACCCCAAAAAGGATGTTGTTCACTGCACCCCAAAAATGATTTTGTTCACTCCACCCCAAAAAGATTGTGTTCACTGCACCCCACAAAGATTGTGTTCACTGCACCCCAAAAAGATTGTGTTCACTGTACCCCCCAAAGATTGTGTTCACTGCACCCCACAAAGATTCTGTTCACTGTACCCCACAAAGATTGTGTTCACTGCACCCCAAAAAGATTGTGTTCACTGCACCCCAAAAAGGATGTTGTTCACTGCACCCCAAAAAGGATGTTGTTCACTCCACCCCAAAAAGATTGTGTTCACTGCACCCCACAAAGATTGTGTTCACTGCACCCCAAAAAGATTGTGTTCACTGCACCCCAAAAATGATTTTGTTCACTGCACCCCAAAAAGGATTTTGTTCACTGCACCCCAAAAAGGATGTTGTTCACTCCACCCCAAAAAGATTGTGTTCACTGCACCCCAAAAAGATTGTGTTCACTGCACCCCACAAAGGATTTTGTTCACTGCACCCCAAAAAGATTGTGTTCACTGCACCCCAAAAAGGATGTTGTTCACTGCACCCCAAAAAGGATTTTGTTCACTGCACCCCAAAAAGATTGTGTTCACTGCACCCCACAAAGGATTTTGTTCACTGCACCCCACAAAGATTGTGTTCACTGCACACCAAAAAGGATTGTGTTCACTGCACCCCAAAAAGATTTTGTTCACTGCACCCCAAAAAGATTGTGTTCACTGCAGCCCAAAAAGATTGTGTTCACTGCAGCCCAAAAAGATTGTGTTCACTGCAGCCCAAAAAGATTGTGTTCACTGCAGCTCACACACAGAAAAATGGATGTGGATCACTGACACCTGCCTATCTCCAATCCCACACCACACAGCAATATCGATTGTAGTTTGTAGAACACAGTTTCCCTAAAATTCAGCAGACTCTGTCCCTAACAGGATTGAGAAGAGATCGTAGATCAGGATTGAGTGCAGATTCACCCCACCCCCCACACAGCAATATCGATTGTAGTTTGTAGAAGACACTGACCCTATAATTCAGCAGACTCTATCCCTAAAATGCCTACAACTCGCCCTGCCTAAACACTCCGACCTGTCCCTCAATTCTATCCGGACACAAATGGTTTTTTCCTGCCTATCTTTCCCTAATCAGCAGCCAGCACATTGATGTGTGCTCTGTCCCTTAGCTAAGCAGCAGAATGACGCTGCTGCGGCGGCTGCCTCGAACTTATAAAGACTTGGTCACATGCTTCAGACGGCCAATCACAGCTACTAAGACATTTGCAGGCATGGCTGGGATGGCTTAAGGCACACCAGTTAAACGATTGTTGATTGGCTGTTGAAAGCCCGCCATGAAAAGAGCGCCAAAGCATGCAAAACCGGGAAATAAAACGACCGAACACGGATTTTTACCCGAACATACAGTAAAGTGTCCGTGTCCGTGTTCGGGTAAAAAAAATCCAATTATTCGGTACGAACACGAATAATACAGTCCGTGTTCGCTCAACACTAGTAGTGATTCACATTTGTTATTTCCAAGCTACGCTTCTCTTTAATCACTAAGGGCAGAGAAATGGCAGTGACTGATTTTTAGAACATCGTTGCCTTTTCCTATTCATGGGTTCATTAGGTTCCAAGGTCAATATCTGATTATTTTACAAGTCAATATATTGGCAATCTGATTTGGAAATTAGCTTTTGTGTCAAAATAATCAAAGTGAGGGAAAATTGGGTATAAACATAAGGTATAATAAGCATTTCTACGCATTGTGATAATTTTTAGGATCCATGGACACAGGGCTTAAAAAAACACCAGTTATTTTGGCAAGAAAAAAAACACTCATGTAGAACGTCTTTGTACAAGAGTTTAGGATTTTTTTCTGCTCTCAAAATAGCAAACCAGAAGGGCTTTTATTTCTGCCTCTAAATGCTGTGCTTAACCACTTTACCACCGGAGGATTTTGCTGTCTTACGTCTGGGCCACTTTTTGTGATTCGGCACTGTGCGACTTTAACTGACAATTGCACGGTCGTGCGACACCATACCCAAACGAAATGTACGTCCTTTTTTTCCCACAAACAGAGCTTTCTTTTGGTGGTATTTGATCACCTGTGTGATTTTTACTTTTTGCGCTATAAACAAAAAAAGAGCGTAAATTTTGAAAAAACAACAATATTTTTCACATTTTTTTATATGAAATTCCCCCCAAAAAAATGTAAAAATCTAAATTTTTTTAAATTTTTGGCCAATTTGTTTTCTGCTACCTATGTTTGGTAAAAAAAATCACAATGATCGTATTTTGATTGGTTTGAGCAAAAGTTATTGCGTTTACTAACTAAGGGAAAGATTTCTGTCATTTTTGGTGGTTTTTTTTTTTTACGAGTAATGGCGGCGATCTGCGATTTTTTTTTCCGGGACTGCGACATTGCGGCGGACAGATCGGACCCTTGACTGACATTTTTGACACTTTTGGGGGTACCAGTGACATTTCTACAGTAATCAGTGCTATAAATATTCACTGTTACTGTAAAAATGACACTGGCAGGGAAGGGGTTGATTTTATTGGAGAGGGAGGGGTTAATGTATGCCTGGTGCTTACTGACGTGTGTGCGGGGAGGTGACTGAGTGTCACAGGGACAGATCGCAGGTTCAGCTATGCTGAACGGGAACTAGCCACTTTGCCGCAGTACATAGGATAACATGGAGCAGCTATGCTGAACCCTGCAATCTGACCCTGCCTGTCACTTACTGTTTACACAAGCAGGCGGATCTCCACACTCGATTCCCCGACGATCGGGGAAGAGCAGCGGCGATCACCGCTGCTCCTCCCCTGGCCCGACTCCCGCTGTGACTGAATACAGCGGGAGCGAGCCTCCAGCGGCGCGCGCGCGCCACCCACAAGGGGAGGAGTCCAGCGACGTAGGTCTACGTCGCTGGATGGGAACGAGCCACTTTGCCGCAGTACGGTCAGGCAAGTGGTTAAAATATGCCTCTAAACTTCATAATGTGCATTGACACATAGGATAACATGGAGCTGCTTTTACAGGCAAAACGCAAAACTCCTGTTGAAGCAGTGATTTTTTAAGCCCAGTGTGAAAAAAGCTACCTCTACAAGAGTTTTGCATTTTTCTCTTCTGGCTGTAGACGCAGCTCAATGTCATTCTGTGTCCATGCACATTGGGTCTTTTAGAGGCATATTTCAAGAGGAGAGTTTAGAGGCAGAAAAAAAAAAACATTACTCGTATATCAGTGTTTGCTTTTTTCTCCCGATGTCTTCCTTCCTTCCTTCCTTCCTTCCTTCCTTCCTTCCTTCCTTCCTTCTTTATTTCCTTCCTTCCTTCCTTCCTTCCTTCCTTCCTCCCTTCCTTCTTTCTTTCCTTCCTTCCTTCCTTCCTTCCTTCCTTCCTTCCTTCTTTCCTTCCTTCCTTCCTTCCTTCCTTCCTTCCTTCCTTCCTTCCTTCTTTCCTTCCTTCCTTCCTTCCTTCCTTTCTTCATTCCTTCCTTCCTTCCTTATTTCTAGTGACAACACCCAGTCCCATTCATTTGCTGCCTGGGAATCCCTGACCATAGTAAGAACAGTGCAGAGAAAGTTTAAAAATAAATTACATGGGGTTCCCCCATAATTCATGCCAGGCCCTTCATGTCTGATAGTTATTTTAGGATAAATAACATGCAACAAAAAAGCATACCCCCCTTTCCAATTCCTTTACCAGGATACTGGTACAGATTCTATTTTCAATGGTTTTTATTAAGTAACAAAGTCATAGAAACACACAGACTGTGGTTCTATTGTACATAGGTAAGACAGGTTGGTGGTGAATGCACATGAATAAAAGTACACCATCATTTAGCTTAATTACTGTATATCTTTCAGAATGCAAAAATAAATCTCACACCATCATGTAAGTAACAACAGTCTGGATCTTATAAAAGAGTAGGCAAAGAGTACATACTGAAGGAAACAAATTGAAAATAGCAACAAAAAACTACTTATCCTCACTGTTGGGGGTTTAGATATACATTCACAACAAATTGTACTTAGAATTATATAGGGGGTAGATTTTGGAGTTTGCTAAAGATTAGCCAGGGTTCCCATTCTATCCTAAATTTTCCACTACTACCGTCAACCATTGCAAAAAAGTGTTCATAAAAACACTGTAAGTGCACTCTATCTATAACCTTCTATACCGTAGGAGCAAGGTCTTTTGGTCTTTTTTACACTTATTAGAGACCGTAAATCGGGCAGCTATCAAGATGTGCATAATAACTATAATGCAGAATTGTTTATGGAAGCAGTTCATTTTGAGTCCCAGTAGGGCTAATGATGGAGTGGGTGAAGTTATGATACCTGAAATGGACGAGATTAGAGAGAATACTGAGTTCCAAAAACTAGCAATTGATTTACAAGACCATAATGTATGTAATACAGTAGATTGCCCTGTTCACCACAATTCCTCCAGCAATCTGAAGGAGTATGGGGGTATACAAGAGAAAGCCTATAAGGGGTAAGATACCACCTATGAGCGATTTTGAAAGCATTTTTACCAATGAGACACACAGTGGGTTACTTTATAAATGTGAGTGAAAGCCTGACTCTATTAATGATCTGTAAAGATCTGGCCTAATTATATTTACCATTTGGACATTGAGTTATTTCACTGTGTGGCCACGTAGATGTAACTAGGTGTAGAACCAAGAAACCCCTCCTTTCATAGCCGGTAGTTTATTGTAATAGTCCCAAACATTCTTATCCATAGTGACATTGTCCAAGTTATAAAATCTAAGAAGGTGATTGATTTGAATAACTTTAAATGCCTCTTTAGTACGTACATTAACGGGGATTTCTCTAATGGTATTGTACTCTTGTGAGTTAAGAGTTAACCAAAAAGAATGGGATTAAAAATTTGTAAACCTGTACAGGTAAGTCCTGTACTGAGATTGGAAAGGTGAGTCTTGTATTTTAAGTACATGTAGTCATGCATCTACTGTGGCAGATGTAAAAGGGTGTGCTAGGAACTGCAACGGTTTGTTAATGGCTGCAGGTTTGAAAGATCCTTGCCTCGAACCACTGCCTGCTCTATCAGCACCTCTGGTTCCTTCAGGGTGGGGCTAGCCATGACTTTAATCAGTCCAGCAACACCACCCTGTTATGATCTTGAAGCACTGGCCTGGTATGGATTTTAAGAAGCGAGTACCAGGGGAGAGCACTTGCATCCCCCCCCACCCCCGAACCATAAATGTTCCCAAGGGCAGTGCCCAGCTCATACAATTTATTTGACAATTATTCAATCAATTTGCCTATAAGCTTAAAAACTAGTAATTATTGGCATTTAATATAATCAAATTGTTAGCAGGTCCCTGATACGCCGTTGTTAAAAGTCATGCCCAGGGCAGCCATCAGAAATTTTGGGGCCCCTTACACAGTTTTTGGCCTGCCCCCCCCAGGCCTGACCACCAACATTCCACAGGGCCCACCTACCGTGTCGTTGTCTTCCTACAGTCCCATGTCATCCTGCATTCCATGTCCTCTTCCTCCTCCAGTCCCATCTTCTCCATCCCAGGAAAATAAAGGTGAATGGTTCTAGTAAATGCCGCCCCTCCTGTCCAGGGGTGAACAACTGGAGGACAGGGGAGGGCAGGCCCTACAGCTGCGTGTCAGGGCTAGCGAGGGACAGGACCCACAACATAGTGCCAGTCTGCAAGGGAACGGCGGAGCATACAATTGAATGGCATTGCGAGGACAGGTGGCAACCATACCCTGTTTGGGGCCCCTCGGGACGCCTGGGCCCCCTACATGTGTATGGGCTGTACCCCCCTGATGGCGGCCCTGGTCATGCCAGCCCAGAGTGCCTCACATCTTTATTTTGCAACAGGGGCAAGATGGGGTACCATACATTCGTAGAATGAGGGGTATTCCATCATCTTGATTATGCACATGGTCCCAGACCAGAGAAACTTCTCCAGAAATAAATTATTGTCCATGTGATCAGCCTTTTTAACTCTTTGCTGTAACATGAAAAGAATGAGCAGTTCTTTTCAATGCATGAACGCCCCCTTTTTCTTCTCACCCAACCTTGGCATTACTGTACAGTCTGAATTTTAATACAGGGTGGGGACCAGGTCTTTCAGTTCCCTTGGGTTGGTTCCCTGATAGGACATATACTGGTCTTGAATTGAACTCAGGTATATTCAACTCATCCCTAGAGTTGAGTACTGAGGCAGATTTCTGTGATGTTTTCAGGGAGCTATATACAGCATTTTGCCAGGAACTTTCAACTGCCTTGATTTGCCTGCATTGCATAGAGAAGCACAAAGTCCCAGTGATGACATCACCCAGTCTACATTACGGAATGTAGTGAAAATGAAAAGGTTTTATGTAATAATTTAATTAGCCTGTTCATGAAAAGGGAAGGGAGGAACCAGGGAAGATACAAAATGAGCAGATTAAGCTTCAGCTTTAAAAAGGGAAGGCATAGCCCCTGTGACACCCAATGCAGTGCTGTGATAAATATTTTCCTGTTGTGTTTCAATTCTCTGAACAGTTATGAGTTAGGGGCCTTGAGATGAAAGATCAGACACATTTTCAAGTCAACCTTCTAAATGATGATCCAATGACTGATCACTCATATAGACCGTGTGTAGGCTTTTCACCCCTCATTTCCTTATTATCCATTGTGTTTGCCTTGATTTACCCATCCGTTCCCCTTTTCTCTCTCTCGGGGGGGGGGGGGGGGGTTACTAAAGAAGCATCACTTATGCTGCATCATACCTCCAATCAGATTTAGGAGAATACTCTGTTTTCTAGTTAATCTTGATCTGATAACATGTTTAGGAGAAACATAGTTTGCTGGACCAGAAGAACTGGGATTCGTTTATTTAAATGCTCTCCTCGTTGCCTCTTTTTTACCTCTTTCTATTTCTTGTGATCAAAATTCACCTTTCACCGCTCTGGATTATTTTTATAAGTCTGATTGGTTTATAGGGATTTGTGCAGTTTACATGTTATCATTAAATTAATTCCTAATCCGGGAGAATTCAAGAGATGTACATTTTTTATGATTTGTCGAAATATATGAATGTAGATTTAACCAAACTTCAGAAGACCACATGATTCATTGATATTTGCACCCAGTACTTACCTTTCCCCTCTACCATGTTCAACATCCAGGCCACCTGAGAAATAACCAGTACTTACAGGTATGGTGGGACACATGACTCTGCCTCTGCCTCCACCATAATCCAGCACTCGGTGCCAGACTGACCAATCAGGGTGTCATGTAATGGCATGCCCAAAGCCTTTGTAAAAGTTTCCATTTTCAACTAAGTCAAACTTGGGCCATCAATGGTGTGCAGGGATGACATGTATTGACTGCTTATGGTCCCTCCTATAAAGTGAATCTATATTTAATATATTTCAGAAATGATGTTTGTAATACAGTGTATGTTTATGTGGGCGATTGTGCCTGTTGGCAGGCAGAATTGTGGATGGTGTGGATGTGTCACCTAGTTTTTTTTACATATGCAGAGGAGCTGCAGGATTCATGGCTGAACATACTTGTTTTCTCGGAACCTCTCAGAGTTCTCTTCTGGGTCCTGAAGTCTGGAGGCTTTGTACAACTTTGGGTGGGGATAAAGCCCATTCCTAAGGCCAACATTACCTGGTAGCTAGACCTCATTCTATCTCTCTCTTTCTCTCTATCTCATTCTCTGTGGGAGCCTGCTGCTGGGCGAAAGGCTGACTGGTGACTGAACACTAAAATGTACAAGTGCTGCCTGTTTGTTTTGCAGAAGCCATTAAGGGGCACCCTGATATACAGACACTGACTTGAATTTAGTTAGTGGGTAAGGCAGGCAGATCTTTTGTTTGCTTTAAGCTATGGACTTTCTGTACAAAGCTGTACTGCATCAAACTGTGTTTTACTGCCTTGATGAAAAGTGCAAGTTTTGGACTGGGTGTCCCTGTCTTGTGCATGGTTGACCAATGCCAACCCTTACAATACAGAATATATATATATATATATATATATATATATATATATATATATATATATATATATATATACAGTGGTAGACACTGCATACACATCCAAGAGAAAAGGGGCTTGGGTGCTCAGCAAACCATTGGATATTTATAAGTCAAAAGATAAAGGAACACTCATGGGGCTTGAAAAGTTAACACCAAACCTTTTCACTGTTCACCTTTCAAGCCCCAAGAGTGCTGCCTTATCTTTTGGAATATATATAGAGTATCTCACAAAAGTGAGTACACCCCTCACATTTTTGTAAATATTTTATTATATCTTTTCATGTGATCAAAAAGAAAGAAAGAGAGAAAAGCAGGACTATACCGGCATCAAAAAATGAAGGGATGCATACAAGCGTTCACACTTTCATTAAAAGATATAGCTTTATTAGTAAATAAAAAAGACAAAAAACATGACACCACATATTACATAAACATGTATATAAAAATTAGATCCACAATTTCCACCTCAGGTGGTTAGTACAATATACCAAATTGTTATGGAGTCCAAACATATGTGCAGTCTCACGGTCCCCGGTAAGCCAACGCGTTTCGCAGTTTGTAGCTTCCAGTTTGTAGGCACCAAAAGACCTCACACTAATGTCTCAAACATGTAGGACACCCAACGCTAGAGGTGATTTTTTCTTCCAAAGCAAATGCACTTTTGCACAATGGTACTGACTAAGTATTCCAATGTTTCTCTTCTCCCGCAGTTTCTCTGCATCAGTCAGCTAATGAAACCCCAGTGCTGAGGGAGAGAGGTAGAGAAGGGTCAAACAAAGATGATGTGGAGGCAACAGACATCCTCCTTATAAACCAATGACATCATTAGTTGTTAGGATGCCAGTGTCTAGAAAGTCGTAATGATGCATAGTAAAAACCTGTGGCTTTGTGTAACTAAAAGGCAGGCTTCATCCACCTGCTGGCTTATGTACAGATTTTGATAAATTTTTAGGCATTTTGCCAAGACACCCCTGAAGAAGCCTCAAGACACGCCAGGGTGCCTTGTCACCCTGGTTGTAAAAGGCTGCTCTAAACTATTGGCTTGTAGGGGCTCTTAAAACATCCCCTATTTTAAGGTTTCACATTTTGAGTATCTTTTTATTTGGCACAACCTCATCTTTTATATTTTACAAAAAAAATTTTGTAATTTATTGCGTTTGTGTGCCCTAAAATTATTTAGGTGTATTTTTTAATGGAATGTTGTTTTTTTACAAACTGTTGTACTAATATTGTTTGACATAAAAAAATTGGAACTACCACTATTTTATTCCACATGGTGTCTACTTTTAGAAAATATATAATGCTTGGTAGTTTTATGTAACCTTCAAGCCTAAAATTATTTTTTATTCATGCGTGCAAAAAAACCCAAAAAAACGCTCTGGCAGCAAAGGGGATAATATATGATAAAGAATTTCAAGAACCCCTATGGGCATGGGCGTCCTCATGGGGGGGGGCAAGGGGGGAAAGGGGGGACAAGTGCCCCCCCCCTGGAATCTCAACTTCCCCTTTAAAGTGGTTGTTAAGCCACCTTATACTATCCTGTCTGATCTGTTTAATAATCCTGTGTGCCCGTGCCCCTGTGTCCGTGTATCTGTTTTAAAAAAATAAGCTGTTCTTTACCAGTTTTCAAAGCGCCGATCACCACTCACGTGACCTGCCAGCTCTCTCCTCTCCCTGTCTGACAGCTGTCTGCAGTGGGTGGGGCCAAGGAATCCCCGCTGATGTCAGTTGGGAGGGGAGGAGGATAGACCGAGAGGAGGAGAGAGGCAGCGGGTCATGTGAGCGGCGATCAGAGCTCTGAAAACTGGTAAAGAGCTGCCTTTTTTTTCCCTTTAAAAATAAATACTCGCGAGTCGTGGCTTGCGTGTTGACTGACATCAGCAGCTGCGTGGACCACTGACCTCAGCCCCAGGCTCCTGTGCTATCCTTCCAGGAGAGGGGGAGCCCGGGGCAAGGAAATTGAGGAGATTTGTGGCCCGTTGCACAGAGGCACATCACATGATGTTTAAAAAGGGGGAGCATGACTGATCTTAAAATGATGCCCCCCCCATGGAAAAAGTTCTGTGGACGCCCATGACTATGGGTTATCTAAACAGACAGCACAACAGACGCTACCTTCCTTTTTCTGACTGAAACCAAAGACTGAGATGCTCCACATGAGTTGAGTCACTCTTCTTTATTCTGCTGACTATATTTGCATATTGGTATATTTTAGCTTGAACTATTGCGTTCTGTAAATAGCAGACTTTTTACAACAGGTGGTATGGAGACAAATAAAAACAAGGAAAAGAAGGAACTCAAAGCTCCACCTGTTGGCTGGATAAAAGAAGACCTACATCCCGGCTTGGTGTCTAAACTTAAACCCCTTACACATATCTTCAATAACCCCAGCTTCCCCCCGGGTCAAAACATTAAAGCTTTTCACTGGTGGCTGAACAAAGGTCTGTTCCGCATAGGACACTTCTTTAATTCTATGGGTCCCCTTTCCTTTCCACATTGTGTCTCTGCCCTCAAAATGCCTCTTTCTGAAAGGTATAGGCATTCCCAAATCTCTCATTTTCTGCACTCCGTTTGGGACAACAGGCCAGAGCCCCCGCAGGTCACTGGCTATGAACGTTGGTGTGCTGGGGCTCAGGATCCGAGAGGTGGAATCTCTTTGATTTACTCTGCCCTCTCCAGCTCTGACGCCAAGCCCAAGTATGCCCTCGCCTGGGAGAGGGATCTGGAGATGGACTGGGATCTGGATCGCTGGGGCTCCTGCCTCCTCCGCTCTTTCAAAGGTATTATGAATATTTCTCTTATTGAGGCTAATGTCAAACTGCTCACCAGGTGGTATTTGGTCCCAACATGTATTGCCGCTATGTTTCCGAACGCCACCCCTCTTTGCTTTCGGGGATGTGACTCCCGGGGGGATTATTTACATATTTGGTGGTCTTGCCCCAAGCTTAGATCTTTTTGGAACAAATTGTTTCAGATCATTCGCAAAGAAATTGATCACCCTATACAGCAATCACCACTAATTGCTCTACTCTACTCTACCGCGTCCCCAAGCTTCCCAAACCCGCCCAAACGCTCTTACACTTCATTTTACTTGGAGCCAAAATTACTATAGCCAGAGCGTGGAAATCACCTAGGATCTCCATTCGAGAATCCAAACTTAAAATTTATTGGATTATGTCACAGGAAAAGCTCACTAGTATCATTAATGACTCTGTCCATAAATTCGAGGCTGTTTGGGAACCTTGGGCCAAATATATGCAAATTTCTATTTAATTCCTGTGTTGGACTATTTAACTCTTTCTTTCTCTCCTTTTACTCCTTCCCCACCTCCGCCTTCTGTGCCTGCTTTCCTCCTCCTTTTCTTCCTGGCTCTTTTCCCTTCCATTTCCCCTTGTACGTCCTCTGACCAGTCCTGCACACTTTGGACTGTTCCTTGGGGAGTGGTCTGGTCGGACCCGTATGTATCGCCACCCTTGGAGGGCACGGTGTCCTACCTCACCCCTCCCCCTGTGTTCCTACACTCGTTGCTGATTTTCACCCTATAGCAAAGGTCTGGTCCTCGCTCTTTGTCACGTTGAGCGTCGCCATGTCTCAGGTTAATTCTTTGTTTAAATGGATGGTGCTCGTTTATTTACCGTTCTTGTTTATTATGCCATTCCATTACATGTGGATGTACCTTCCTTTGACTGTATTTTTCTCTGCACTACAGTTATATCCAGTACCGTGCCTAATAAGCCAGTTATGTTTTTGTCCTTTTTCTTTTTGTCTTGTACTGCAAATTCCTTCAATAAAAACTATTGAAAGAAAAGAAGACAAACATTTTATATACTATACGTCATATTTATCCAAAAAAGAAAATATGTTTACATTTTTATTTTTGTTGTCCGGACTATTTAACATAAGGACTCATGCATATGGATGTATGTAGCCTACATGAAGAGGCAAACACATATACATGTTTATGCTAGGACTGGTGTATACCCAAATACAACCGTATCCTGTAATACATTTGTACAAGCAGCTATCCTCAACACCTGCCACTCCAAGACACTGAAATACAGACGTATTTTACTTTGCTCCGCCATGTACGCCCATGTGCATGAGTCTTAAGCAAACATATACAAAGCTACTATAAATTCCTTTTAAATGATGCGATCTTCAGCGGTGGATGGGACCCCCTCAGTTCTAGAGGCTGACACAAGGAAAAGAGAGAATAAGCTGAGCACACCAAATACAAATCCCGTTTTATGTGCGTTCATTCAGGACTATAGTGATACCATAAAACACAGTCATCCAAACAGCCTTTCTGCTGTCTAAATACCTTTCTCATTGAAACTGGCAACCTTTATTCACTGCTAGCTGCCTCCACTTCATACACACACAGCGTCGCCTTCCTGGAGCAGTGCACACAGCAATGACATTCACAGGTTCAGTACACACAGCTCATGTGAACCCCTACCGTCCTGGCCAAGTACACAACCATGAGCAGAGCCAAGCCTCCGCTACCTCCTCTCCAACTGCGTCATCTACAAACACAGCCAGTGCCAAGCCTGCTCAAGAGAAAAAAAAAAAAAAAAGCTTGCCCTTATGAACTGGGATCTGGAAAAAGTATAATCCGGAGACAAAAAAAAAATCTATGAATTTTAATGTCCTACTGAAAAAGTAACAACGTGATATGTAAATAAATAAGGAGGGTAGTATTTTCAATAAGGATTTGAAGAACACAGGGGCATGACTATAGGAGGAAAGTTTAAAAGTAATGTTAGAAATAGTAGTAAATATTTGGAACAGATTTTAAGCAGAGGCAGTTATTCAACAATAAGTGAATTTAAGACTAGGTTCACACTACTGCGACCATAAGTCGCCCCATAACGGAGCGACTTTTGACCGCGACTTTGCCACGACTTTACCGCGACTTTACCGCGACTTCAGCGTGACTTGTGAATTATTTAAAGCGACTTATATGATAGACGATTTTGTATTTGGCCAATCAGAATATGATGTGTTGTGACCTAATTCCCCTTTTCTGTTTTTTTTTTACTCATTTCCTCATTGCCCACCAGTGCCACGTATCAGTATCCACCAGTGCCACGTATGTGTCCACCAGTGTCACTGCCCACCAGTGCCACGTATCAGTGTCCACCAGTGCCACGTATGTGTCCACCAGTGTCACTGCCCACCAGTGCCACGTATGTGTCCACCAGAGCCACTCACACAGACCAGGCAGAGATAATAGTATATAGGAACTGTAGGCATGGCTGCAATGTGGGGAATGCCTGGCTAATTTTCCTTCTTCTTCCTGGAAAGTCGGATCACAGTCGCTTGACAAAAGATAAGGATCCGACTTGGAGGCGACTCCTATTGAAGTCTATTGGCACAAGTCGGATACAAGTCGCCTTGAAGTAGTACAGGAACCTTTTCTGAAGTCGGAGCGACTTCAGTAGTGCATATTAAGATGGCTCTCATTCATTTACATTGAATTTGTTATGACAAGCGACTTGGGGCGACTTGAGGGCACACAAGTCGCCTGACAAGTCGTACTAGTGTGAATGGAGCCTTAAGGGTAACTCCACTTTCGTGGGCAAAAAAAAATAGCAAATAAAGAAAAAACAATATAGCGTATACAATTGCAACACAAATCATATTGTAATTGAATGTTATTAACCACTTAAGTCCCGGAGGATTTGGCTGCTAAAGGACCAGGGGTTTTTTTGCGATTTTTTACTGCGTGACTTTAACGGACAATTGCGCGGTCGTGCGACGCTGTACCTAAACTAATTTGACGTCCTTTTTTTCCCACAAACAGAGCTTTCTTTTGGTGGTATTTGATCACCTGTGCGATTTTTTGATCACGCGCTATAAACAAAAAAAGAGCGTAAATTTTGCAAAAATAACAATATTTTTCACATTTTTTTATATGAAATTCCCCAAAAAAAAAAGTAAAAATCAAAATTTTTTAACATTTTTCGGCCAATTTGTTTTATGCTACCTATGTTTGGTAAAAAAAATCGCAAAAAGCGTATTTTGATTGGTTTGCGCAAAAGTTATCGCGTTTACTAACAAAGAGAAAGATTTTTGTCATTTTTGGTGGTTTTTTTTTTAACGCGTAATGGCGGCGATCTGCGATTTTTTTTTCGGTACTGCGACATTGCGGCGGACAGATCGGACCCTTGACTGACATTTTTGACACTTTTGGGGTTACCAGTGACATTACTGCAGTAATCAGTGCTATACATATGCACTGTTACTGCAAAAATGACACTGGCAGGGAAGGGGTTAACTTTATTGGACAGGGAGGGGTTAAGTGTGTCCTAGGGGCGTGCTTTCTACTGTGTAGGGACATTGCTATTGGTGTAAAAGCAAAGATCAACCGTTCTACATAGTAGAACGGTCAGATCTTTACTTTTACACAGGGAGAACTGACAGGCAGCTTGTTTACACAAGCTGCTCTGTCTTTCTCCCTTCACAGGAGCGATCGCAGTGTGACTGGCGGACATCGAGTCCGCCGGTCACACGCACTGACTTGCCTGTGAACGAGCCGCGGCGGGCGCGCGCCTCGGCGGGCGCGCGCCCGCTCGCTATAGGCTCGCAAGTCAGTGACAGGCGAGTGACGTACCGATACGTCACTCTGCCTCGCCGGGGCTGACCGCCGCAGTATATAGTCGTGCGGCGGTCGGCAACCGGTTAAAAATTACCTTTCCTTTTCTGAAAATGCAATGCAATATGGCTACCTGGAGCTGTTCTGTACACAGAATGTATACTGACCACACCCCAGAAACATAATTTCCTGCTTGTGTGATTGGCTCACCAATTTTCCCAGAAGTCTGCCTAAGATACAAGTCAGATTTCTGGCATCCCCTGCAACAAAAATGTCATTTTTGGTGAGATACTCCCAATAGGAACACGTCTAAAGGGACCAGCAGATTTCCTCATTGGAGCCCTGCAGCTTCCACAGCTGATAGATAATTATGAAACCACCCCCATTTGACCCACTCAGCACAGAAGCACAAACATGGATTTCTTCAGAATAAAAAAAGGTAGGAATCTGCAACAGTTTGTTACAATCCTTGTAATGTACATAAATCACTCAGAGGGGAATGCTCTTTTCCTCAACAAAAGTGGAGTTATGCTTTAAAGTAATAGTAAAGTCCCATTTCTTTTCTTTAAAAAACACAAACATGTTATACCTACCTGCCCATTGCAGTGGTTTTGCACAGAGCAACCCAGATCCTTCTCTTATCGAGTCCCTTTTCTGTGCTCCTCGTCCCTCCCTCCTGTTGAGTGCTCCTACAGCAAGCAGTTTGCTATGGGGCACCCGAGCCGAGCCCCTCCATTCAGACACAAAGCCGTGGTTTGGCCCCTCCCACTCTTCCCCAATTGACTAACTGACTTTGATTGACAGCAATTGGGAGTCAGAGGCACCTCTGCTGTGTCTCAGCCAATCAGGAGGGAGAGGCACTCGTGCACATCGCTGGATCAAGATAGGGCTCAGATAAGTATTGGGGGGGCTGCTGCACACTGAAGGTTTTTTTATTTTAATGCATAGAACACATTAAGATAAAAATCCTTCTGCCTTTAGAATCACTTTAAAGTGTATTTCCATTTTTGCAGCTAGTTGGGATAACACTTACCTTAAAGTGATTCCAAATGTTTTCCTTTTCTTTAAAATAACAAACATGTTATAGGTATCTTCTCTGTGCAATGGTTCCCTGCCAACACGCCTCGCTTCTCCCTCCTGCCGAGCACCTCCATAGCAGTCCGCTTGCTTTAGAAGCACTCATGAGGACTCCAGAGCCTCGCTGTCTGCACCTATTGACACAGGCCCCGCCCCCAGCTCTCCTGTCACTGGCTGTGATTGATAGCAGCAAGAGCAAATGGCTATTTCTGAGTCTTTGAGCCAATGAGGAGGGAGAGAGCAGACAGAGCCTCTGTTCTTTTGGATCAATATCAGGCTCAGGTAAGTATTGGGGCAGACTGGGGGGTAAGGTAAAAAAAAGTCTTCTGCTTTTAGCCCCATTTTTTTAATTTGTAGCATGTCCTTGTTCAGATAACATACTTCCCTCTCCATGTAATTGTAAAGCCCAACCCCAGGCACAAGAAAACAATGATCCTTGCAGTGAGGCCCCCCTACACTGCAATGGTTAACAGCTCATTAAGTCTGGGATACAGGGATAAGGAGTAATACTTAATTTGTATACAATTAGGGGGTTAATAGCCCTGCATTGAACACAGTGATGTCACTGGACCACCCACAGCCGAGAGTGAAGGAGAGAAGAAGAGAGTGCCAGAGAGTGAAGTAAGGGTCCTTTCACACGAGCGATCCGATCAGATCTGCCTGTCAGTTTTTCAGGCGGATCTGATCGGATCCTTTATGCATCCCTATGGGGCAGCGGATGTCAGCGGACACATCTCCGCTGACACCCGCAGCTATCCGATTCCGATCCTGTCTGTGAAATCCAGACGAATGAAAACCCTCTTTTCCATCCATCCAGGGGATCGGTTTGGATGGGATTGGATGAGAATGGACAGGCGGTCCGTTCTCATCCGATTCCCCCATAGAGAACAGCGGGGATCTGACAGCTCCCTCTCCACACACAGAGCAGATAGGGAGCTGTCATCCGACTGCTCAGCGGTGAACAGCGGATCGATCCCCGCTGAGCAGCACGGAATCTGCCGACGGAGGCGGACCGTGTGAAAGGATCCTAAGGTAAGTATTACAGCCTATTCAGCTCTTCTAGACCTAACAAGTATATAATGGGGTGGGAAGGGGGCCATGTAAGGGTTTGGTTTGGGCTGGGGTTGACTTACTAAAATTGAAGAGTGCAAAATCTGGTGTAGCTGTGCATGGCAGCCAATCAGCTTCTAATTTCAGCTTGTTCAATTCAGCTTTGATGAAATACCTGGTTTCTATGCAGAGCTGCACTAGATTTTGCACTTTCCATTTTTAGTAAATCAACCCCACTGTCTGTCTTAACAAAAGGTTAACGATATCAAGGCTTGAGTAGTACAGTCCATTGCCCCTAACTGGACATTGCAAGCTAGTTTAAACTATAAAAGCTGCCTATAGATTCCTATGTATATCCCTTATCCAAAGAAACAGCTAGAAAGGTGAGAATTGATATTTTTAGTTATGCTGTGTGAATGGAAACAGAGAAAAAAACATAGTGGGGATTTCCCAAATGTTGACTGTAAAAGTGAAAATACTCTTTAAATATGCTGAGGAAAATTGTTAGTCTATGCCCAGACATAAATGAAAAATAAAAGGGGGGGGGGGGGCACTTGGCCTTTTCCAGCCATCAGTTTATTATACATAGGAAAGTTTTTTTATGGGATTTTAGCAGTGTCATAAACACAGTATAGCCAGGAAGTATATGTTAAAAAGATACATTTTTTATTAATACATGGTAAAAATTGTTTCTATAAACAAAAAAGATAGAAGTTTAAAAATAGGCAACTTGTCTTTTTTTAGTCCAGTCCCAGAGGGTATTTCAGCAAAGTTTGGTAATGAAGTGGTGCTTGTCCCGACATGTTTCGCCACTTAGGGCTTCCTCAGGGAATTTGATAAATAGTCACTATTCAAAAAACACAAACTACACCATCATAATATACAGAAATTAATCAAATAACGAAATACAATACAAGTAAATTTATCAGACGATCAAAAAGTCAATTAATATTATTGTTCGCCAAATGTAGTCACTCAACTGCTTACCCAACAAGGTCTCCCAATGTCCCTGTTCTGGTGATATTGGGAGACCTTGTTGGGTAAGCAGTTGAGTGACTACATTTGGTGAACAATAATATTAATTGACTTTTTGATCTTCTGATAAATGTACTTGTATTGTATTTTGATATTTGATTAATTTCTGTATATTATGATGGTTTATTTTGTGTTTTTGAATAGTGACTATTTATCAAATCCCCTGAGGAAGCCCTAAGTGGTGAAACATGTCAGAACAAGCACTACTACTTCGTTACCGACTTTTGCAAAAATACCCTCTGGGACTGAACTAAAAAAGAGACAAGTTGCCTATTTTTAAACTTTAAACTTCTATCTTTTTTTGTTTATAGAAACATTTTTAACAATGTTTTAATAAAAAAATGTGTCTTTTTAACATATACTTTTTGGATTTACAGTGTTTATGGCACCGTTAAAATCCCATAAAAAACTTTACTGTATATACTTTCTATCAAGGGATGTTGGTGCCTTTTTGAACCTGTAACCAACCCACACCACAATTTCTATCTGATTAGTCTATTATGTTTCTAAATGTAACTATGTATTTCTTTGTATATATAGACTGCATATGTATCAGCCTTTGTATATACATCTTTTCTCCTTTGATCTTTAACTGATCTATAGAAGCAATGTCTATAAGCATCCTTTACTCTCTGAAGTACGCTGAGAAAATCTTAAAATCGAGTTACTATTGGCAATTGTATCACACTTCTTTGCTCCGGACTTAACAAACCGGTGACCGGAATTCAAAGTCTCTTCTCATGAGAGTATTTATGCAGGTAATTGAAATACAAAAAATATAAAACGGATTAAATGCATCTTTTAGCTAAAATAATATTTTTGCAGGTGTGATACGAAAGATTGAAGTGGTCTGATTATGCTTTCCTCTTGATGTGTTTTATCACAAGCACAGTACTTCTGGATAAACCATAGAAATATCAAGGATAGGAAAAGTGATGGTAAACCAAAGGGCATAACATGGTGGAATCCTTCCTTGTCTCCTATGAATGATCTAAATGGATTTCCTATGTCATCTGAGGACATGTGAAGATGTGTTTTTTTAGACTGAAACTAAAGTGGGGTACACACTAGTAGAAAATCTGCCGAAAATTCCCGTCCGAGGTAAAATCGTACGATTTTCGGCTAGTGTGTACACAACTTTCAGCAGCCGATGCCGACGTTTTCAACTAAAAAAAACGGAGGGACAAACACCAAAATTTTTATCGTCTGTCCCCAGATGACCAATTTTCATTTAATGTGTATGCAGTACGTCCGTGAAAAATCAGAAATACGAAAGACCGCGCATGATCTGAAGTTGCTGACGACCAGGAAGTCTAGGAACAAATGTCCCAAAAAAAAAATAAAAAATCGGACAAGAAATTTCGTGAACATTTATCCACTGTCAACTAAAAACGGTTATGAACGCTGAGCAAGAGAGAGAAAAATTGGAGGATATTTCGTCCGATTTCCATCAAGTGTGTACGGGCCTTAAGAGTGAGAAGATCATTTGAGGTGGATCCTCTTAGGGGTTGCTTTAAAAAATGATTGGTTCCTCAGATAAATATGGCGAATGTCCCTTTGTCAGGGTTAAAAACATTGGGCTAGATCTACAAGGGGGAAATAGATTGTGAACTTTGCACACGTGGTTACACTCTTTTTTCATAGTAAATGTCAATGTGGTGACCATTTTTGCATGTTCGGACCAAGCTTTGGCTGTTCAAACATTCAGACAAATGCCTAAACCTTTGCCTATATGGACCCCTATTCGGCTGGAGCCAAGCATCGTAAATAGTGGAGTTGATTTATTAAAGGCAAATAGACTGTGCACTTTGCAAGTGAAGTTGCACCAGAGCTTAGTAAATGGGGGAAACTCAGCTGACTTTCACCATTCAATCATGTGCAAGCAAAAATTCTTTCTTTCTTTTTTTTCTATGCATGTGATTGGGTATTATTTGCAAAGTGAAGTTTTACCTCATTTAATCAGCTTTGGAGCAACTGCATTTGCAGAGTGCAACTTCACTTGCAAAGTGCACAGTTTATTTGCCTTTATTAAATAAACCCCAGTATCTACTGCTTCTATACAGTATATGACAGCTTCCCACAATCAATGAATGGCAAGGAAGTAGCGAGTGCTTGCACTGTCCTGTGCTGTGTCACTGTACTAATTCCACTGGCTGGAAAGGGGTTAACATCCAGGGGGCGATCAAGAGGTTAACTGTGTGCCTAACTATGTGTAATGTCATCTTTATGTGGTGCTTTTACTAAGCGATCTTGTTGTTTGCTTTGCAGAGAATAAAAAAACAGCAATATTTCCAGTCAGTGTACAGAGCTCTGTGTTGTTTACAACACGGAACTCTCTTCAGTGAATGACAGAGCCAAAGATTAATCACTGGGACACGCTGATCGGCTTGTGCTGTAACAAATCACAGCACATACGGGGCAGCAGGCGCGTATGTGTGCCCCCTACCTGGCCGGAAGCACTAATCACGTACCAGATACAGGGTCCAGTGCACAGCGGCCGTCCTGCCACAGTAGATGTTCATGGGGTGGTCTGCAAACAGTTAAGGAGGATCCAGATACAAGTTCTCTGATTGTAAATAAAGCTCATTTGATCTCTTTTATTGCAGTGGAGTCCATCTTAAAAGGTGGGGAGACAACCATAAGGTGTAGTGATGGGCACATTGATGTGCTATGGTGACGCATATGAACTTTTTTTCTTTGAAGCACGGCAAGATTGGCAACACTATTGGGAATCTCAAAGGAAGGAGTAAGGGAATGAACATTTTTTGTTTGAGGAACAACTAACCAATTTTGTGTTGTTGGGAGGGGGGGGGGGTTACATATTGTTTTATACACATATATGACTGTTTATGATATTGTTTGTGATTTTATATGGTGAATTTATGTATTGGTAACATTTATTTGGTTTGTTTGTGACACATTTAGAGATTTAGTCATTGGGGGAGCGCTTCACCTGTATTTTTGTATATATCTGATATATTAGTGTAATGGTTGCACAATAGGGTAGGAGCAGCTTCCAATTCTGTTATCATTTGGGTTTAATATTATTTAATAGTGCAGGATTTTTTTTCATATTTATAAAACTATACAGTATATCATTTGTTCTGGGTTTACGTTTATTTTTTAGCTGGAAGGGTAAAAGGCACCCTTGAAGTGGGGCTGCCCCATGCACTGCAAGAATTAAACTAGATCGTTTAGATCTAGGGGGCAACAAAAAAAGCACCCGATCTCGATCTTAGCCTGTCACCACAGCCTCTTCTTTCCAATGGTTCACCAGTCTCATATCCTCTGACGTCATCAATCCCAATGCAAGATTGAGTGACAGTCTACTGCTGGTTAGAGTGTAGGGGAGTAGAAGAGAGCTCCTGCTGTTGGGGGAGGGGAGGACTGGGTAAGTAAGGCCCCTTTTACATGGGTGCTTCCGTGGAAGGGAATCGGCTTGCTCAGCGGGGGATCATTCCGCTAATCCCCACTGAGCAGGCGGATGACAGGTCAATCTTAACCTGTCCCCATAGCCTCTTCTTCCCAGTGGTTCACCAGTCACATATCCTCTGAAGTCATCAAGCTCAATGCAAGATTGACTGACAGTCCACTGCTGGAGTATAGGGCAGTAGAGGAGAGCTCCTGCTGCTGGGGGAGGGGAGGACTGGGTAAGTAAGGCCCCTTTTACATGGGTGCTTCCGTGGAAGCGAATCTGCTTGCTCAGTGGGGGATCACTCCGCTAATCCCCACTGAGCAGGCAGATGACAGGTCCATCTCCGCTCACTGTGCAGAGCACGGACGGACATATTCCCACTCTCCCCTATGGGGAAAACGGGTGAAAACGGAACGAGTGTCAATTTTCATCTGATCATATCCGATCTGCCAGACGGATGGGAAATAGGACCACCATCCATCTGGATTTTGTGGACAGGATCAGATCAGATAGTAGTGGGTGTCAGCGGACATGTCACCACTAACATCCGCAGCTCCATAGAGAAGACTGGAGGGTCCGATCAGGTCCACCTAAAAAAACTGACAGGCAGACTTGATTGGACAGTCCATGTGAAAGGGCCCTAAAACTGCTGTTCCAAGTCCCCTAGACCTAAATTAGCATTTAACCCTTACAGTGAAGATGCAGTGCCATTTTTACTTTCTCCGGCTTTAACATGCTTTACAAATTATCAATTCAATATGCTCTGCTGGGAAACACACCAAAGAAGAAGCAAGCATTATCTTTGTATTATACTGAAAATAAATAATAATAATAATAAAATGAATATGTAAACGCAGCCTTACACCGTGCGTGCGCTGTATTTACCTGCTGCCCAAGTTGGAAAAAATACCCCACCAATCCTGGTGGCAAAATGCAAAAGAGGCAGATGTTTCACTACCTGCCTTGGTGAGACATCTGCCTCTTTATGACCAGCCTAGGAACAGAACAATCCATGTGCTTCCTATAGAACTACAAGTCACATGAGGCCATGCAACCTCTCCTCCACATAAGCAGTGCACAACAAAAAAAAAAAAAAATCCAATCTGCAAAGATTTATTTATTTATTTTCCTTAATGAATGGACTTTTTGAAATGAACTCAGCTGCTTTGTTCGCACTGAACCAACGATTCCAAAGACAGCAAAGAACCCAGCGGCCA